>NC_045747.1:17370517-17376724 GCF_008692095.1 Etheostoma spectabile | reverse complement strand
GCTGAATGTTCTCTTAAAGTCAGAATCCATCAGAACTGCGAGGACTCACCTCTCCTCAAACTTGACCTTGGCCTCTCGCCTGGCTTTGCGCTTGAGAGCAGGATCCCTGAAGACGTCCTTGTTGACAACAGTTTTGTCCAGAGGAATATCCACAGAGTATCTGAAGGAAACGCAGCACAACGATGAGAAATGGTTTAAATCCTCCACTTATCCAAAAGGAGGTTTATTCAGCAGAACAGTTTTTATTCTGTTTTCCAGCTGAGGGCACCTAAAGATTAGCAATACTTTATCCCAGCTCAGATTCTCATTAGGGGACACACACACGCACAGAGGAAATCAAGTTACTTGAAATTATGCAGATGATTAAAAGGATCAACATTTTAGGCAAAACACTTTAAGCAGGGACCTGTTTAAGTCAACAGCCACTCTTAACTTTGTCTCACTCAAATATTTGCCCTGTTTAATTATTGGTCCAGAATGACATTGCTAAAGAATCAAATTTACTTCAATTAGATTTACACAGCCTACCAATATCTTTAAACCGATTCCTTCCAAGGGTGAGTGGAATGATTATCAGGGAAATAAACACTTCCTAAGAGCTTTTTACCTCTTTTAAAAAAGAAAATCCAACCCATTCAGGTAAAATTTCTGTAAGTAAATGTATAAGCTATGGGCTGAGGAGGCTGTATGGTATGTGGTCCATAGACTCAACACAAAGACCAGAATGAACACATGCCGGTGATGCAAGTTTCTCATGTAAATCCTATAAACATCAATAGTGCCGTGAAGCAGCAGCTGGTTTCTGATGCATCCCCCCCACTGTAAATTCACATGATCAAATTAACTTTTGGTTAAATATATCCTAATTTTCATTAAGACAAACACCACCTCCCAGTTAATTCAGCAAACAACAATTATGGCCATCTGTTTAAGTAAATGAGAAGTTAATCTTCCCTCAGTTTTATATGGCGGTGGGCTCTAAATGTGACACTAGGCCTGAGCCTGGATGGCTGCTGCTATGAAGAGGCAATAGGGAACAAATGCTGCTTCATTTTCGCATAATTTATATAAAAACAAATTCTCATAAAATCCTAAAAATTATGACTGTCTGGGTTGCTTTTATCTAGCAGTTAGCAGCACAAAATAAATTTTAAGCTCAGCAATTAGAGGTTTCCTTACAAAATTGCAGGTTGGGAGTTTGTTTCTCTCACTCAGTTATACCCACCGGTTTATACCTCGGTACATAATCTCCTTTTACACTGATTGAAAGAGGACAGTTTCATGTCCCACTGTCATTAGCCTTAAAAGTGCATCACTTATTCCGCAAGGCAATGCTTTCTCAATCTGCCGCCACATTTGTATTGTTGGTGAATAAGCGCTTTAAGTATGCTACTGCACAGCAGTAAAACAAGTTAGCTAGCATTGGAACCTCCTATCACAGGGTTTTGTGAATAGACAGGACACTAACCTGGTGGGCATGAGGTGGTTGTAGTTGAACACCTTAACGAAGGCCTTGATCTTGGACCTCTTGGCGATCTTCTTTTTGCCCATGGTTGTGGTCACCTTACGGGGATAGCGGTCGATGCCAGCGACCAGAGCGTGGCTGTAAGGACGGTCGGTTGTGCCATCGTCAATGTTCTGCAAAGAGACAAATATTAGAAACGACTGATGCCGGGCAGACACTTAGCGGACAGTGGTGCTGCTTATGTCACATACTTGACATTTGAATTTGGCACAGAGTAGCTGATTATTGTTAGCATTAAGATCATGAATAATCAGAATTAGCTTTATTTGCAAAGTATGTGAACACTTGCAAATAATTTGTTGCTCTCAATGCTTGAAGCTAAAAACAACAAAGCAGAGCAACGGTAAAAGCAAGCATTCAACTACAACTGCACAATACAATTGACATTTGTAAACAGTAAAACAATAGTGCAATGTAGCAATGATGTAATGCAATGAATAATGTAGCTAACAGGTAGGTTTACAATGTTAAGGTACATGAGGTAGGTGGATATGACAGTACAGGGAGAGTCAGTAACTCCTTTACAGGTGAACATGGGAGACTTACCAGGGACTGAATTACTATACGTTTGCTCTAAACATGTACATATAAAGATATACACATACAGATGGGTCTTTGGCAGGCCACCCACAGCCATGTTTTAACCATGTACATATACAGACAGGTCTTTGGCAGGCCGCCCACAGCCATGTTTTAACCATGTACATATACAGATATACCTATACAGATATAGAGACAGGTCTTTGGGAGCCATGTTTTACCTTGACGATGACAGCCTTGCGCCCGGCGTAGCGTCCAGCTAGGACCATCACCACCTTCCCAGGTTTCATGAACTTGCCCATTTCTGCCAGAGAGAAAACATTGTCAAACCCCTGTGTAACCTCAGCAAACGCCATACATCACCAGCACCATTACTGATGTGAACACGACTAAGTCAAACACCGAAACCGGGGAAAAGAGCAGTTCTCGGCTCGTTGTTACTGCCTGGTTAGCGGGCTACGGTAGCATTAGCATCTAGCTAAGGTACGGCTATTAAACCATTTCTAGAGCTTTTAACAGCTATTTCCCCGCGCCCTGGATACGGTTACATCTAGTTAAGTTATACTAGAACCGAATGGCAAAGAGACAGTGTGAATATAGGAAATTAGCGTCTTCAACAGATGGTTCAAATGCAAGCTGTGCGTCAACATGAAGGAAGCTGCCATGTTGAAATGAGCTCTACTGAGACGAAGCGCTGCATTAAACGCTAATGTTCTACCTTTGTCAATTCAAAATAAGCGAAAATAACAGACTCTACTTGGCTAAAAGAGTTACGGTCGTACGTGTGGTATGATAAAAACTGTTAAATTGCCCATCTTAGGAGCGATGGATGAAGATTATTTCGAGGGAAATTTCACTCACTGATGCTGTTCTACGGCCACCGCTAACAGGAAAGGAAGCCGAGATGGTTTTTGTGACGTTTGACACTACTGGTCCAGCTACGTCACTTCCGGGTGTAGTTTTCTGTTGATAAAGAGCATGGTTTATTTATTTCTTTAAAAATGCCGTCACTACGTACAAAATGCATCACACCGCTAAAATGTTCTAATTTTTTTCTTTTAAAAAAAACTTTATTTATATTTCAGATTTACAATATTGATACAAAACATAAATCAACTAATAAATTAAGATGTAATATTACATCACACTCTATATAAAGTAGTTCAATTAGTTCCACCTTTATCAGCTGCAACATTAAAGCGATGAACCCATTACTGCATCACTAATTATAATATCATTCTGAAATGGGCCATTCTGCATTAATAATGTACCTTTAATTTATTAGGATTTTGTATGAAGAATTTTACATTGATATTGCTGCGATTTATACTTTTATATAAAGTGCACTACGTTGAAGTGGCTTTGAATGTAACTTGTAACTACAGCTGCAAGATGATGTAAAACTTAAATTTGACACTAAAACGCGTTAAACTGTAAGTCTTCATAATTACAATAAAAAGGTATGCCTAATTATAATTATTTCATTATCATAAGTTTGGTGCTCTGCGCTTGTTGAAACGTAAAGAGGGAATATTTCCGACAGCACCTGAATGCAGCACCACGAAGCGGCTTCTCTCTGCTGCTCGGGAAAAGAAACCGAAAGAATAAATGCGACTAAGGAACAGATCGTCGACTGGATGTGAGTTCTTACCTAACCTAACTATTAATAAAACCTTAGACACTGCTAAGTTTGGGTTCAACACATTGATATAACGATAGCATGTTAGTTTTCACAAGTCAGAACTTTTGTTGAATGTCACTTATTTAAAATTATTCTCACTTATTTAAAAGATATTTGAAGAGTCGGTGGTTTATTTCTATGGAAATAGGGCCTACAGTGTTTCTATGTCCAAAAGTGTATTGTTTAAGTGTATTGTTATTCCTGACTGACACACATTCGTTGTTAGGCATGTGTTAATAACTACATCGAATACACTGACTTCGACTGACAGTATGTAAAAACCTTGTGATTGATTTCAGATTACTTTCACTATGTCTTCAGATGAGGTGAGACGTCACTTTGCTTCTTCGTGTTGTTATGTTTACACAATACAATTTACTGAATGTAGGCCTATCTGGAATGTGACACACAATTTCCTCTGTGGGATGAACTGTTTTCACTAACTTATCCCCATGAAAAGAAGTCGAGCTAACTTAAAGCTCTTCTGTATCATACTACCTGGGTCTTGATGGATTTTTTTTGGCATTAATGGGAAAAAACGAGGCGAGGTGTTTATTTCTCCTCCATTAATCGCGTGTCCATGTGTTTCAGGATTTCTCTCTGGTGTTGGCGGACCCACAGCCATTAGAGAACACCTTGGAGGGGATAAAGGCTTCAATCACGCGCTACAAGGTGCACTAAACAATCCATCCATTATACTTTACCAACGAACCGGTTTCCCTGCTCAGAGCAGCTGCTCATATAAGATAAGAAACAGAAGCACTAAATAAAAACAAGAATTTTCAAATATTATACAGATATACAGATAACATCCGACAATTGAATATTGGAAATCAGTATAGACATAGGCTAGACAAGAGATGTCACTCGGTTTAGGCTTCTATATGTATAACAATACAGTTCAATTCAAGTTTGTCATTTATTTAGGAAAGAGGAATTTATACAATGGCGTTGTTTGTAAAATACGAACTTTCAATTTAAAAAAACAAAAATCCAAAATGAAAATATGCAGTAATATATCAGATAAAAAGTGACAACACACCACCATGTGAGACACACTGAAGGTAGATCCACGCCCTGTTTTTCTTTAATTCAGATCCAAACTCATTTTGAATATTATTTAACGTCTCACAGTTTCCAAAGAGGCCAGAATTCCCATTTTGAACCAAAATTAATAATCCGTTTGACATGCATCTTGTGGCATATGGCTTTAACGTGATCATTTAGCACCGCAGAAAGTGCTGGAAGAAAATGAAGATTAGAAGACTAAGCAATAATGCAATAAATTAAACCCGAGGATAGCATTCCTTCTTTGTTAAGAGGAATTATGAAAGGAAAATCTAGTGGGTTTGTCTCATGCTCAAAATAAGTTTTCAGAGAGGATTCAACATCTCGGGTTGAATTTGGGGAAATGTGCGTTAAAAAAAGGATGCACATGTGTTTGCTTACTTTGGTAAAGTGTGTTATTTCTTTACACTGTTGTGTCCACAGAAAAAACATGAACAGCTGATCCAGGAGCAGCAGGAGCTGGCCGCCAGCAGAGACGACCGGCGGGACATGACGGAGAAGTGCAAGAAACGCTCCATCAAACTGACCCAGGATCTGAAAGAGGACCAGCGCTCGTACAAAGAGCAGATTGAAAATGAAAAGGTATCCACGCTTTGATGCTTAAGCTCCACTCCACAGAAAGATGTACGGATGGGTAGTAGGGGAGGGAATCACAGGGTACGATAGGCAGAACCGCTCTTTGGTCTTGGCCATGGTGGAGACTTTGGAATATGATTGATTGATTGATTGATTGCTTCTCTGGACATACAGGTAACAAGCTGAGATTAGGAACTCTCCCTTTAAGAGTGTGCTCCTGATCTCAGCTCGTTACCTGGATCAAAGACACCTGGGAGCCAGAAATCTTTCTGATTGAGAGGGGGTCAAATACTTGTTTTCTTCATTAAAATGCAAATCAATTTATAACATTTAATGATTCAATGAAGAAAATAGTTGCATATTCATAGATTTTTTTTTAGGTTTCTCAGTAAGGGAGAAGAAAGAGATGTGCTAAAATGTAACATTTTTAAGGAGATTAAAACTCTGTGAACACTATGTATGTATGTATGTATATATGTATGTATGTATGTATGAACGTATGTAGGCTATGTATGTATGTATGTATGTATGTATGTAGCAGTTTTAACCCTCATGTTGTCCTCAGGTCAAATTAACCTGTTTTCCTATATCAATGTTCTTTATAATTACCCAAAATAACATGATTGATTGCACACAGCGCTCTTTGGCAATTACAAATTTCTACTTTCATTAATTTTGGGGTGTCTTATTACATTTTTTAGCATTTGTAAAAAAAAATTGAAGTGGTTTTGAAATAGTATTAAGTAAAACATATTCCATATTCATTGACATATTCCAGTCTGCATCAACAGTACATTCCTTTAATTTTAGTCTAAAT
>NC_045747.1:17344988-17370507 GCF_008692095.1 Etheostoma spectabile | reverse complement strand
TTCCTAATTTCTGCTTTTTTAACTCAAACATTAAATATCATTTCCTATAAATGAAGTTTATTGACCATAAATTCCAAAAAAAATCACTGTAAAACAAAAGTTAATAAGTTGGTGTAATGTAGTGTTGAAAATGTAAAAAAAAGTGACAAACATTGAAAAAAAGCTTTAAAAGTGACGAAGAAAGCGACAAAAATGTAAGAAAAAGTTAAAAACATTAATGAAAAGCATCAACCGTAAAAACATGGTTTGCACTTAAAAATGAAAAAATTAATTATGTTATATTATACATACACTACATGTGTTAAATAGATACAGCTATATAATAAAAAAGGCCTTTGCTGAACAAACAGTTCTTCCAGTGTGTACCACTGACTGGAGGCAGGCTGCGTTTCCTCAGTGCTCTGCTGTCTGTCTTGCAGGCGAAGCTGAACCTGATGGAGCAGGAGGAGAGCGAACTGCTGAAGGAGATCCAGAAGGTGGAGGAGGCTCTGAAGGAGGAAGAGGCCAAAAAAGACCATCTCAAACAGCAGAGTGACGTAGGTTTATCGCCTCCACCCGCCGTCTAACCCCTCACACGTCCAGTCACACCCGTCCCTTTTGATTCCAGGTGTTCACCGCCGTACCGGAGAGGGAGGTCGTCTTCGCCGGCTCGACGGAAAGCGAGGACGCCGCCGAACCGTTTGAAATGAAGCCGCGAGTGGTCTACCCGATGGAGGGCGGGACGGTGCTCATTACGTTTGAGGAAGAAGTCGGTGAGTTTGGGAGCGAGCTGCCGCCGCTGTGCTTTCACTCGTCTGCATTTCCTTAGAGGGTGCTTTTTTTTTATTATTGATTTTTTTAAACTAAGCCACTGGTCCTAAAGCTACAACATATACTAGTGGATCTAACACCGTTATCTACTCTTTAAACAGCAGAATTCAAAGTGTATGTTGGAGCACTTTTATTCTAAAACTACAGATGCACCGTTTTTGAAATCTGAAGTAGCAATCCGAAACCTGGCTGTAGGGTGTAGATAGGAAGGCGGTTGGCCGAATGGATGGATGGATGGATGGAGTACTTATTCAATCCAAATTAGAAATTGCAGCCCACAGCAGCTAGAGGGCAATCATAAACAAAACATGAGGGCCCACAAGGAGGTAGATAGGAGCATATAATAATAAAAACATAGAGAACTAGAACCTGAACTATATAGACCACACTAACTGTTTTTATTTTGTCCATTACTGCAAAACTAATAATATTTCCTTCATACCTAATTCCTGCATTCCAATATCCATACTACCATACTATTTACAGTAGTATGCCAGAAAAAGATTGAGTATTTCCCAATACATAGTATGTCATATGCCAAAAATACCAGGATGTCCTACTGCATCTGGTTAGACTTGGCATTATGCAAACCAGCATGCTTTTCTTGCTATTCTGACCCACAATCCTTTGCACGGCATACAGGTAAAAGCCAGTAAATTAGAATATTTTGAAAAACTTGATTTATTTCAGTAATTGCATTCAAAAGGTGTAACTTGTACATTATATTTATTCATTGCACACAGACTGATGCATTCAAATGTTTATTTCATTTAATTTTGATGATTTGAAGTGGCAACAAATGAAAATCCAAAATTCCGTGTGTCACAAAATTAGAATATTGTGTAAGGGTTAAATTTTGAGACACCTGGTGCCACAAACTAATCAGCTGATTAACTCAAAACACCTGCAAAGGGCTTTAATGGTCTCTCAGTCCAGTTCTGAAGCCTACACAAACATGGGGAAGACTTCAGATTTGACAGCTGTCCAAAAGGCGACCATCGACACATTGCACAAGGAGGGAAAGACACAAAAGGTTATTGCTGAAGAGTGGCTGTTCTCAGAGCTCTGTGTCCAAACACATTATAGAGAGGCAAAGGGAAGGAAAAACTGTGGTCAGAAAAAGTGTACAAGCGATAGGGATCACGCGCCCTAGTCAAGATTGTGAAAAAAAACCCATTCAAAAATGTGGGGAGATTCACAAGGAGTGGACAGTGCTGGAGTCAGTGCTTCAAGTCCCCCACCAAGAACGCTTGAAGACATGGGTTTCAACTGCCGCATACTCGTGTCAAGCCACTGTTGACCAAGAAACAGCGCGAAAGCGTCTCACCTGGGCTAAGGAAAAAAAGAGCTGGACTGCTGAGTGGTCCAAAGTCATGTTTTCTGACGAAAGCCAATTTTGCATTTCCTTTGGAAAATCGAGGTCCAGAGTCTGGGGAAGACAGGAGAGGCACAGGATCCACGTTGCCTGAAGTAGTGTAAAGTTTCCACCATCAGTGATGGTTTGGGGTGCCATGTCATCTGCTGGTGTCGGTCCACTCTGTTTCCTGAGATCCAGGGTCAACGCAGCCGTCTACCAGCAAGTTTTAGAGCACTTCATGCTTCCTGCTGCTGACCTGCTCTATGGAGATGGAGATTTAGGTTCCAACAGGACTTGGCGCTGCACACAGCGCAAAATCTACCCGTGCCTGGTTTGGACCATGGTATTTCTGTTAAATTGGCAGCCGACTCCCCTGACCTTAGCCCCATAGAAAATCTGGGGTATTGTGAAAAGGAAGATGCAGAATGCCAGACCAAAAACGCAGAAGAGTTGAAGGCCACTATCAGAGCAACCTGGGCTCTCATACACTGAGCAGTGCCAGAAACTCATCGACTCCATGCCACGCGCATTAATGCAGTAATTGAGGCAAAAGGAGCTCAACCAAGTATTGAGTATTGTACATGCTATTTTTCATTTTCATACTTTTCAGTTGGCCAAAATTTCTAAAAACTCCTCTTTTTGTATTAGCCTTAAGTAATATTCTAATTTGTGACACACGGAATTTTGGATTTCATTTGTTGCCACTTCAAATCATCAAAATTAAATGAAATAAACATTTGAATGCATCAGTTGTGTGCAATGAATAAATATAGTACAAGTTACACCTTTGAATGCAATCACTGAAAATAAATCAAGTTTTTCAAAATATTCTAATTTACTGGCTTTTACCTGTATATGAGCAAGAGGGTCAAAGCTTAAGACGCAATATTATGAAGAAGTAGAATGTCCCAGTTGTTGCATACTGCATGAAACAGTACGTACTTTGTAAGGTTAGCTGCAGTACATGCTAAGTGAAAAAAGAAACATGCAATTTGGAACTGTAATTCAGCGTTGTCTCAGTGAGCATGTTAGCATGCTGATGTTAGCATCGACCTCAAGGCATGGGCTCAAAGTGCAGCTGTGCTCAAATTTCACAGCTGTGGACTCGTGATTTTTGATCTGGCGGTGAAGCCATGAAGCCAAGTATTGAAAACCTGAAAGCCCATAAACCCGCCCATCCCATCGCGAGTCGATCACAGCTGTCAATCATTACAACCCCCCCTTTTTTTAGCATCATCATATTTAACTTGTATTTAGATTTTTTTTACATTGGCTCATGTCCGCTTACATGTAGGGGGCGGGATTTATGGGGGGGGGGGTGACAATCGAGATGTTTTGGCTTCACTTATACAGTTTATGTGTCTGCCTCTGGTTGACACACTGTGTCTCGGGCTTCAGAATAAAACCGCTCTCCCAGTCAATTTAAAACAAAAATAAATTGAAAGAAGGTATTTGGGTGCAAGGCCCTTTGGGTGCAAGGGTTCCAGCTCGACTAGTAGTGCTGATAGAACTCTGTGTTCCTTCGGTCATCAGTGGCCAAGAAGATCCTGGCCATGAAGAAGCATCAGGTGGACCTGGGAGGAGAGTGCAGCATCACGGTGGAGGCCCGGCCAGTTCAGCTGATGCTGCCCACGCTGGTGGAGGTGCGACACCGAGCCTTTTCTTGACTTTTACTACCACCGGTCCATATCACTATTCATTTCCTGTGAGTGACCTGTGGCCGTCCTCTCTGTCCCGCAGATAGACTCTGAGGTGAGTGCTCAGCACGTACTAGTCTCCAACCTGCCCGAGATGGACACCGAGACCCTGCTGAACAAGCTGGAGATCCACTTCTCCAAGAGTAAACACGGAGGCGGAGAGGTGGAATCCTGTGAAATGCTGCCCGACTCTGGGACTGTGGTCATCGCATTTGTGGACAAACACAGTGAGCAGGCTCCTGTTCTTTAAATTCAAGACTGGGATTATGATGCAGTGTAAAGTTCCAGTTGAATGTTATTTATGGGAGAAAATTGGAGAGAAACTATGATTTAACACTTATTTCAAAATGCTACTCTAATACTTACGCTGTTAGGCCATGCATCTGAAAGAGAACTACTAGAATGGATTGTGCTGACTTTGTTTTGGTGTGAATCCCAGCTGATGGAACCCGTTCTGCTTTCAGTTGCCAGAGGTCTGACCGATACAGAGCACCATGATGTGAAGTTACATCAGAAGACTCACAGAGTGAGGGTGACTCCTTTTCTCAACGGGAAGATTACGAACTTAAAGGTAAGCATTTGTCAGGAGGAAAGACGTTGTTCCACTCTCAGATGCTGCGTTATCGCCAGCATTTCTTTATTTTTATTTTTCCACCCTCTCAGACCAAGATGTCGGCGTGTCCTCGGACGGTGCTGCTGACGGGAGTCCCCGACCTCATGGAGCGGGAGACCCTGCAGGATCTGCTTGAAATCCACTTCCAGAAAAGCGGCAACGGCGGAGGAGAGATAGAAGCCTTCCTCTACAACCCGCTGGGTCAGCACACCTCGGCCCTGTTTGAGGGCGTCTCCTCAGACCAAAAGGAAGAGTAGGATCACATCTATCACCACTGCTTCAACAAAAAAACTCCGGGTCAGGGTGAGATCATTTAATGTAAAGACGAGATCTTCTGTTTTCACACCTTTTGTGATGGAAGTATAATTTAGTACGTTAGGATCGCTCTTGTCTTATAAAACTGCGGTTTCTTTTTTTTCTAGAACAAAGTCTCTGACTCCCGTCACTATTGGTGATATCACTTCTGAAGAAAGTATTTAACCTTTTGTCTTTGTCTGGTATTTAATATATATATATATAAAAATGGTAATGATAAATAAGTCAAGTGGAATTAGAATGATGCAATAACTATTAATCAACGAGGGATCTGTATGTTTAGCAGTTGTATTATATTAAATGTAAAGGGCCTGCTGTGACACATTACTTTGTCTATTATGACTAAAAATTAAACTTGAAAGGATGAAATGACACAGGCTAACATGTTTTTGGTTTTTCCTTAAGATTGGTAAATTATTGTATGTAAATAAAACTTTTGTTTTTCTGTGGAATTTGAAGCTAACCAGCTAGCAGCCAGTTAGCATAGCTTAGCATGACTGTAAACATGAGCTCTACTTGTTCAGCAGCACCTTAAGCTCACTTATTAACATTTTATATCTATTTTATTTAGGCAGTTTTTCATTTTCTGTAGGGTAATTACACTACCGGTCAAAAGTTTAGGGTCACTTACACATTTCCATACCACTCCATTATTGACAGAATACCAGCTGATCTGAGTGGGGGGGCTGATCTTTAGTGCAATATCTACATTGCCCATTATTAGCAACCATTCATCCAATGTTCCAAAGACATCTGTTCACTAATCTGATATTTAAAAAAAACTGAGAAAACACTGGAGAACCCTTTTGTAATTATGTAAGCCCATAATGTAATCTGAAAACTTCTGCCCTGGTTAGAAAAACAATGCAACTGATCTCAGCTGGTATTCTGTCTATAATGGAGTGCAATGGAAATTTCTAAGTGACCCCAAACTTTTGACCTGTAGTGTACATGTCTGGGTATTGTTGCCAGGCAACCACTGGCGTTTCCAGAAAGTCCCTGCACCCTGCCAAGAAATAGTCCAAAGCATTGTTAATTAAACATGTGCAACTATGTTAATAGGCTATATACACATATACACACACATATATATCTATATAGCCGTTTTTGTGATAAGAATTCGTTTTGCAAAATCCATTCTTAAAATGAATAATAAATAGTTTGATCGATATTCCCTTGAGTGCACTGTAAGAAAACATGAAAAATAAAACAAAGCAAATTAACCCTTTAAATATCCTGAAAATCACCACTGATGTAAATGGAAATGCCTCAAAAGCAAAACAACTGAAGTACAAAAGGAGACTGAACTCAGATCAGGTTTATTGTAAAAACATTACAGCCGAGTAAAAGTAACAGCATAACATATAAAAAGAACTAAATCGACAAAAGAACCCAGCTACATCGCCTAGTGCACAAACTGGAAAAAAAGAAGCAGCAGCTGAAGATCCACAGAACAAGCTAACAGACAGAGGTCAGGCACTTAGACAGAGGAGAGGGACAGGGGTACAGTATGCAGTAAAACACTGACGAGTCAAGTACTTTTGGAAGACAGCCTAATTTCACATCAAAACAAGGACAAATATAATTTAAAAACCCTCCAAAATAACAACACTACTACATTACATTGTTTGTTAGAATGATTCCACCCAAACTAGTGCAGGAGTAACTAGTGCAGCATGTAGCAGTCCTTCTCTTCTACAGCGTGTCGTCCTAGCATCAGACCGTCTTAATCTCAATCTTTAGTTTTTTTGTGCGAGTCGTCTTCTCCGCGAACTACACCGACAAAATAAAACCCGCTCATGATTCCTCCCTAAAACGCGGAGTCCCACTCAAAGATACAAAACCTGACATTACATAATAGTCAGTGCAAACTCTGGTGTCGAAGTGACGTGGCCCCATGGACATCTAACAGCGAATACTCTCTCCGATTATTATGTACACAACAGTAACAAAACATTATCCCTAACAGGTCACACCTAACAGTTGGGAGAAAACGCCACAGGTTGTCGCAAGTAGTACAGGTTATTGTTAATATATATACGTTGTTCCTGTTGTGAAATACATTTTAATACAATCGTTGATGCGAAACGGCACACACAGATTACGTGCTGCCAAGAGGTTAACTGCCCTACACACTGAATATGTAGCTGCTTTAATATTGCAAATATCACATTCGATGACGGAAATATGTCAGTTTGTGCCTTTTAATTGTTAATGTGATGGAAATGAAGTTGTGCTAACTATAAGCAATGCCCTCCTCACAGGGAACTAGTCCAAGTGAGTACAAGGACAAACACTTGAATGACGTGGCTTCTTAATGGACACTGAATTAGATTTGAGATTTAAATGTGCTCGTGTTAGTCTAACGTACAGTATATATCACCAGCAGCCACATCACATCTCTGCGTGCGGTTTTATCATGTGGTTGTGTATCTCCGTCTCATGAGAGCCGTTTTCCCGCTTTGCCGTACATACCTCAAGGGTAAGAGTTGTGTCCAGTCCAAAATATTGCATATTGTTGTTAGAAAGAGGCGTCCGTCTCCTCGGTTTGTAAGTGAGCAGGAGTGCCTTAATGGGTCGAGAGTGTGTGAGGGTTGGGGGGGGGGGAGTGTGGGGGGGAGCTGCTGGTCTTCCAAACTGGAATCATGGGACTACGTGTTGATACAACTGGCATGTGCAACGCGGCCGCCTAAATGACCAGCGGCGCCCACTCGCTTGGTTTGCGTCCGTACTGGGTGAAGCAAGGGAACAAGAGCAAAACATTAACACTTGAAATGGAGAAGGTTTTTTTTTTTTTTTTTTTTTTTTAAACTTTGTTTATTAATATTTTTTCACAACAGAACAAAGACATACAGAAACACTCAGAACAGAGTTCCCACCCCAAGAAGTTAATTACTACAAAAAACAAAAAAAACCAATGATAATAAAAAAAATAGATCAATAAATGAGTATGTCTAAAATATTAGAAAAGTACAGTACACAGAAAGTAAGATCCAAGCGAGTGGTCACCTAAATAAAGTGAAGCCAGTGGTTGTCTTACATTGTTTCCTGTAGCTCTGATTTCTCTTTCACATATCTCAAAAAAGGTTGCCAGATCTCATAGAATTTGCCAGATGACCTTCTACGTATATGTCTTATTTTTCCCAACATCATGTGGACTAAATGTAAAAGTTAAAGCTGCAAATAGGAGCTAGAGCTGCAAAAATATTACCTTATACTCTTGCTAAAATGACGATTTGTCATTTTGACAGAAACATTATTTTCAGCTATTTTGATAGTCAATATTAGTTTGGTCATTTATCAAAGAAAAGTAGTGGAACATTTTTTTTCTAGTTGCAGTTTCTCCAGTGTGAGTATTGAACAAAACAAATATTTATAATCAAAAAAATAATACAATTATTCAAAATATTCCACCCAAAAAAGTATCAGCATATTAGGGCAGCCCTGATTCAGTCACTAAATTGCAATATTTGTCTATATGACTTTCAGTCAAAAGCTTTTTTCTTTTCTTTAGTATAAAAAAAGTGTTAATAACTATCTGCCAAGTTGAAAAACTGAAGACATGTATTTCTGGATATCTTTTAAACTCTTCCCTTTGCTGCCACTTGGAGGCGCCCACATGCAAGTTTGCCTGTAGCAACTTTAAGAAACGGTTGCATACTGTATTTATCTATAGTGCACTTACCTGAATATCAGTAAGCTCTTTGTGGAACCTCTTTGCCAGGTCCGGACCGTTCTGCATAGTCGGGATCTGGTACTTCTGAGAAAGGAAGAAAAATGTTTGTAGTCTAGCTCGTACTGTTACCCATAATGATTTACAATCAGTGTGTTTACGTACACTTAAAATGGGTTAGTTGGGATTCATCAAACTACCTGATGAAGGTAAAAATGAGGAGTCTGGTGGCTTTGAAGACAGCATATATGGATATAAAGGCTTCAGTTCCCCGCTGTGAGAGGCGGTCTGACGGCAAGGTAAAGCGGTGAAAATGTTCCTAACATAGCATACACTTTTAGGTGGGCCTTTTTTTTTTTTTGGTGGCAAAAATGCGTACGACAATACGTTGCTTAGCTTCAGTGTTGGTGCTCTTGTTCCTGCTCCAAACGACCGCCCTCTACTGTACATAATCATACACTGACTATGGATGAGTGCCTCACACAACCCCACTTCTAAAAATCTGAACTTTCCCTTTAAGTAATCAGACTACAATATTCTTCCTGCAGTAAGCTGACTTCTTAAACATCATGTAAAATGAGGCTGGGCTGAGGGAGAGATCTGATTACTGACCTACTGCGTGTATGCACAGACCTACAGCAAATCATAAGAACAGAATGGGATTTTTGCAACACAGGATACAAAAAAAAAACATCACGAGAGAAAGCGAAGGCCTACCTTTCCTCTGTAGAGGAGGCTGCCGACAGGACACACGACGCAGGCCGTCCCTGCTCCAAACACCTCCAGGACCCTCCCGGCATCCAGAGCCCCCAGCAGCTCCTTCATGCCCATCGTGCGCTCGGCCACCTTAAACTCACCCTGACAGACCCACAAAGAGCTATTTAAAATGAAGTTTAATGGTCTGCTGCAGAGGTGTCGGAATCTTTTGGCTTGTGACCCCTTCAGGAAATTTCCGTTTACATCTTTTGTAAAATGAGTTGTGAGCAGTTCAACCACTGAGTGAGTTTTCTTATTGCCGTGAGTGTGATCTGTCCATCTGCAAAGTATTTTTCAAAGCTTGTTTTCTTGGCTGTTATTGCCTTAATTGGGTAGGATAGCTTAAGACCAGAAAGTGGAAGATGGAGGGGGATGACATGCAATGAAGGGCCATGGGTCAAAATTGAACCCAGGCCACTGCACGCTCAACCAGGTGAGCTACCAGGGCGCCCCCCAATCTGGAAAGTTTTTATGTGATCATTCAAGGTTTGGGGACACCAGGTGCAGCATTTGGTTTGTGGTTGTTAAAGCCCTTCCATGTTGAAATGCCTCTTTACAAGTCAGACGTGACACAAGGGCTTTCTGGTTGCATTTTGGGCAACTTTGAGGAGCACAGCGAGAGAAATTTTGGGGAAATGTGAATTGCAACATCTGTGTGAGAGTTTGTGTTTGGTCTCCTCTCTGGTGGTCTCACCCAGGTTCTGGCCAGGTCCAGCAGAGATTGTCTGGTGACTCCTGGGAGAATCATGCCATCCAGAGGAGGGGTAAACAACTCTCTCTCTGCAGACACACAAACCGTTTATCCTTAAATTTCAAGGTGTTTAAATATTTCCACCAAGTAGAGCAGTGCACAGAAAACCTCTGGAACAACATTTCAGAGACGCTCAAGACAGAGAAAACACTGACCTCCTTTGTCATTGGTCCAGTAGATGAAGAGGTTCATGGTGCCGACCTCGGTGATCTCCTCCTGCTCCCCATACAGCCACAGGACCTGCTGGCACCCCCGCTTCACCGCCTCGTTCTGCACCGCTATTGTAGGGCCGTAGTTACTGGAGAGAGTTCAAATAAACCAAAGACAGGCAGAGACGTGAGTGTCGAGGCGGCCTTCAGAACCATTTTCTCTCTCATCTCTCTCTCTCTCTCTCTCTCCGTCCTCTCATCTCGCTCTCCTCGCCTCCTCTCTCTCCTCTCTCGAGTCTTTCCCCCTCTCCCCTCTCTCTCTTCCTCCCGCCCCGTTCTCGTCCCCCACTCTCCCCATTTCCTCCGAGCCACCAATCCCTCTCAGGTCTGATAAAAACAATACTATCTCCCCCACTCCACCCCCCCTCCCCGCGAGCTTCTGACCCTATCTCTCTCTCTCTCTCTCTCTCTCTCTCTCTCTCTCTCTCTCTCTCTCTCTCTCTCTCTCTCTCTCTCTCTCTCTCTCTCTCTTCTTCTTCTCCCGATCCCATCGTAGACGTCCTCTTGTATCGGCCACCTACAATGTTGAATCAAATCAACAAACCTGTTTGTTGATTTGTTTCTGGGTCTATCAGAGCTGGCCGGAAACATGGTTGATAAACTAAGAAGATATTTAAATGGAAATAATGTTTGGGAATGAAAAATTACAATCCTAAAAAGTCTAAAAGGGGACCTGAAATTCATAGTTTTGCACACATTTAAGCAACACCAAGGATTCAGTGGTTTATCAACTAACAGGGTGAACGGCACTTCTGCATTCGCTCTGCGGCTCTCTGCCAGCTATAACCTCACTACGCAAGTTCGCCAGATCGGGTAGACAGCGGTAATCGACAATTCCGCTTCCAACCAGTAGCGGGATCAAAGAGTGAAAGTGCTTTTACTTTGCTTTAAATAAACACGATGGCATAATTCACATACAGAGTGACGACCCGAAAATATGTACAGAGCAGTCCCGTGACTGCTGCTGCTGCTAAATCCGGCGGCGACGAGAGCAGATTCTGTTGGTTCAGTGAGTCAAGTGGCTGTTCTGTGGTGTTATCTAATCACATTGTAGCTGAGCAGACTCATGTGGAAGCAAGCCTGAGATTAAAGGCTGTGTGGAATAAGTGAAGAGATTACAGGAGCACAGACGGTAGCTGCAGTGCCAAAACTGGAGGGACTCGCCCTTTAAAAACATTCACTCGGAGGGAAAAAAAGGAGTTTCCCATGGTGAAATAGTCTAACCTCATTACTTTTATTCATGATGGGTAAAATACAGCTTAACAGACCTTTGTCGCCGCAGACATTTCCACTGATCCACCTGTGTTTGATGAGTCAAACTGGTCAAATCAGTGATCCTATGGGACATCAACAACCTGTACTTTTCATGCCAAAAGGTCTGTCTTTAAGAAGGTGTGTACAGGTTTGACCCCAACACCCGCCGGCTCTGTGGCAGCTTTCTCTACGCTACACGAGCCGAGCGGAAAATCCCAATAGTTGTACTTTATCCAGATTCCCTGCTGAATAAAAACACAGCTGAGGGGTAAAGCACTTCAGAAACTCCATCCAGCCGCGACAGTGTTATAAAGCAGACTTTAGAATAGTACAGATGTATTTATTAGGATGCTTTCATTCGGTTTTATTATTCTTTTTTTAGGGTTACTGTCAAAATGCAATCCCAGTACTTTTAACAATTCTACTAATATATAATTAAAAAGGGGTAGTTTAACTCACCCTCCCATCTTATAGGCTCCGACGCCTCCTTTCCAAGCCCTGACAAATGAAGGGTCCGCCAGCAGAGAGACAGGGTTGAAGGACCCTGTTGCGAAGTAGGGCCCCACTGGGCCGATGATGACAAAGATCATAGCGTGTCCTGCCCGAGACACGCCGAGGGACGGCTAGAGGACGGGCGGGGAAGAGAAGACGGGTAATCAGGAGCAGGAACTCATTCTATTAGTACGACAGAAGGAGAGTACGCGGGATTGTATTCCAACCACATTTTCTTTTCTATTTTTACATTTTATGTATGCGATAGGACAGCTTGGATGTGAAAGGGGATTTAACGCCATTTACGCACTTCAGACGAGATGGGAACCCGCAAAGGTGAGCAGAAACTCAGCTGCGAATAAAACCTCTTACCTCTATTCCTATGAAGGTGGGTCTGATGTAGAGGCTGGTGTCCTGGGCGGCGGGAACCCACTCGTGGTCCACCTCCACCAGCTTCCTGATGCACTCCAGCAGTTCATCTTTATTGAACAGCTGCCACGAAAAAAAGACAAAGAGACAAACTTTAATCGCTCGTCTACCCTGAACAATATCAATGGAATGAGAATGTAATATAGGGAGAGAACTAATATTAACATATTATTCAATATCCTTCCTCTCTAATGACTCAGCGAACCCCCCCGGTCCCAAGCTCACATCCTTGACCCCTAGGCCACCACTGCCTCTAAACAACGTTCCCTGAAACCATAACGGTTGGCTGTTGTTGCTAAGAAAACGTGAAGAGTTTAGTAGCATTTCATTACATGTACAGTATATGGAAACGGTCTACTGTGCAGCCCACAGCAGAGACAGGATACAGGCAGATGTTCATCATATGCTCCAACTGCGTCCTGAACTCTACTATGAAGCAAGTTTAACAGATCCAGGCTTTCTCTGCCTTAGCTGGCTTGACAAAGCCCGAAGTCCTAATCTGAGATAACAGGCACCATGACCATTGTTTTCAACTTGCTCTGTTAACCGAGGCATTCCTCGTCAGGCTCTGCGCGCGTTTAGAGCGCCATTTGACTCTTCTACCGCACTAAATGGAC
The DNA here is from genome assembly GCF_008692095.1 of Etheostoma spectabile. Taxonomy (NCBI): domain Eukaryota; kingdom Metazoa; phylum Chordata; class Actinopteri; order Perciformes; family Percidae; genus Etheostoma; species Etheostoma spectabile. The sequence goes on along the minus strand of NC_045747.1, from coordinate 17,357,534 downwards.
TGATTGTAGAGCGCCTACTTCTGCCTATGACGCAGAGATGCTCATTAGTCTCTGAGCTAGAATCCAAGTCAAGTCTCTGAGATATATATAGTAGCATTCAGAGTTTCTTTTGTCTACGCCTTGTTGCCTAAAGGTTTTTAAAGCCAAAGCTGCTGATGAATGCCGCAGCAGGTGCGGTCGACATGTTTGTTGTCCTCTCTCACGCGCAGCAGACATGTTACGTAATATGTTAGGAGGTCATAGGTTACGCAGGGAGGGGAATAACGTTCATGACACATTTCCTAAAAATGGAGATTGTTCACGAGTCCCGCATCTCTAGTCCGAGTCTCAAGTCACTTTGGGTGCGACTTAAGTGCAACTCCAGTCCCAATCTCGGCTATGAAAATCATGAAATTAATATTACGGCAAAAAAGTTCCATACTGTTGCTGCAAATAAGCCAGGAGAGGAATGCTGGCAGGACTATTGTGTAAATGTCCAAGACAAATTTCCTCAGGGGACAATAAAGTTGATCTTGAAATTCACAAATGAATAATGTTTATTTCACCACTCGCACGCTCAACATCAACCCTTTCTTTCTAAAGGTGACAGCTGCTCATTCCACAGCTCTGACAATTTAAACCTGATGAGGATTTAAACCTAAAAGAACTGCAGTTAGGCTTGACACGGTTTTATAATGAAAGACACGTGGAAATCACTTCAGTTTTAGGACAAATCTAAGTGAAATGTATTTTGAATAATATCTGTGATAAATACCAACAGACTAATCAATTTTCTATTTGGTGTTCTATTAGCTGCAATATACTAGCAGTGTAAAACGGACTAATGTAAACCTCATACTGATTAATGGAGAATATAGTGATCTATTAATGTATGCTCCCTGTGATTGTATAGAAGGCAGAGAACACTACAAGCATTCATAGATCAGAGACAGCAACAGCAAGCTTACAAATAAAATAAAACCAGGTTCCCGTGACAAAAAAACCCAACCTTGCAACCTTGCATACAGTAAGTGCTACTGTTCAGTGGCATGACTAATGGAACGCTACGGCTCAACAAGTTTGCATTTATAACGTATTCCCTTAGCTGTATCGCTCATAGATCCCATTTTGACTACAGAGTGACGCCATTTCCGTTGATTAGTGGAAGGTAGCCTGGAAATCCAGACCCAAATCCAAAAGATTAAGGGTCTGGCATTGAGTAATGAAAGTTGCCAAGCGTCCATTTGAAAATCTCACTGCACGCAATTGGATAACACTACGACCAATCACACAAAACACAGGGTGACGTATCCAGACCCCAATACGCTTAGCTACCAGCGGAGCTAACCGGTAGATTAAACTGTCCTCATCTGTTCAGCTCGCCTCTGGCCCCGCCTACATCAGATACACGTTGTGATTGGTGCAGCTCAGCTACACGGGCATAGTTAATGAGCAGCGTTACTCGATGCCCGAGTACCTCGCTGAGCAAATTCAAATTGTGCTCTCGCGAGAACTCTGGATTTCCAGGGTAAGTGAAAGGAGCTTTTTAGCCAATTTCAAGCCAGAACTCGGAACAACCACTGGTCCGGACCAGGTTAGCCGTGCAGCATAAGTTACCATGGTGATCTAGCCGGGTTAATCTTCGTGACAGGGAAAACCCTGGCTTTAGACTCATCGTACCTCGCTCTGGTGAAGTATTAACTCTTCAATCAGGTTTGTGCTGTTAAGTGTTGGCAGTAAGCCTACAATGGACACGCTGCCAAGCAGATGCATAACATGGTGCAAGTTTAATAGCTTCAGGGTGTCAGTCTGGAAAGAATCTGAAGAATTTAAAGGCACATTCGGACCAACAGTAGCACTGTGGCAAAACAAAGAGGGACTGCCTTGTGTGGACATGTTGCTGTGGGTAGAGCTGAAGATCTTTGCCCAAACCCGTCAGGTCTTAGTTTCTAGCTTTTTACACGGCTCGGTCCGGGCTCTGGCTTGTGCTCTGGCTTGTGCGGTAAATGAGCAGTCAGGTGATGCGTTTCGATTAGCGCGAAAAATGGATGCGGTGTTACAAAGCACTTATTCATTTTCTTTGTTCCAACTTCCATCTGGCCTACAGCCTACATTAGTCATGAATAAATTATGTTAAAAATTGTATGAATGGGGCGACCTCTAGCACACCGGGTAAGAGCGTGCGCCCCATGTAGGCTGAGCCCTATGCAGCTATTAATGTGTGCTCACAGGTAGCATACATTAATAGCTCACTAATAGTGATTCCCTTTGCTGCTTTTTGTCCCCCATCTCTCTGCCACCTCTCCTGTCTATCCATTGTCACTAATGAAAGGGGAAAAATGTTCCCAAAAAATAATCTTATAAATAAATATCGTATAAATGACTCATTGACAAAAGGCAAAAGAACTGTGTGCATGCGCACATATGAATAATGTCGGGCTGATTTTTACACATCATGCAGTATTGGACTACTCTGATGACTTCATCCTAGCAGCAGTGAATTAGAACGGCGAAATTCATCCATTAATCAAGTAGTGGTCAACTATTTAAATTAATTGTCAACTATTTTGATTATTTATCGGTTTTGAGTCATTTTCAGACAAAAAGAAAAATTCTAAATTTCTTGATTCCCGCGAGATGGGGACCAAACAAGACATTTGAGCATGTTATCTTGTTTTTTGTAAAACACCGGTCAACATTTTTGTACAGTTTTCTGACATTTTATAGAGCAAACTACTATTTATCAATTGACTGATATAATCAATGGACTAATCTACAATAAACATTAAGCATTAGTTACAGCTCTATAGTAAATGAACCCAATGCTACAAAGCCCTGTTATGTGCAACTGGACGCATATGAATGGCCGGTGCTGTGCATTTTTTGGTGCTCTGCAGCCAAGCCAGGAGGAAATCAGGACCTTTTTGCCACCAATAATTTGAATTTGTCACATGAAATGATATAAGGTACAATTCCAGTGATTGATAGTATCCTCACTGAGGGAGGACAAGGTCGGGTACACACTCACAGGAAGGCAGCTTCTGTCAGCGCTCCGATGCATCCTCTCCATGTTCAGCATTGGTCGGAACAGACGGACGTGGTTGTCAACGCCACGGAACGCCTTCATGCCTTCAAACAGCTGGAGCGCAGAGACAGAAACACACAACACGTTATCTCTGCTCTCTATGTGTCTAAAGATTACTCCACTGCAACAGCAAACCCCCCCCCCCGTAACCCTGCAAAGAAAAGTGTCTTTGCATACTCCATTCTATTCATTCATTCATTCCACAGTTTGTTGCATTTACTTCTTTGTATTTAAGGCCAAATTTCCCTGTTTCCCTGCAACTGAACAGTTATAGTGTGGTTGGTTACAAACCTAACTTTCAGTTGCAAGGTTAGAAAACGTTCCTAACACAAAAGGATTTAACTTTTTTTTTAATCTTCTATCGTCTCATGATGGTCTTACTGCTGCTTCATAGCCATTTACACCTTAATAAGTATATAACCGTAAAGACGATGACAGTAATAACACATCTGCATGAAATATCCGCCTGCAGCAGCTCTGTATAAACTCCTCGGGTTTTCACCCAGTGAAAACATCAGAGCCCTGTCCTCACCTCTATGGAGTAGTGCAGGGCGGAGCTGGCCGGGTGGAGCGACAGGTTCTGGAAAGGTTTGATCTGTGGAGCCTCCCAGCCGCCCTTCTCCGACCAGTTGATGGTCAACATGTGGTCGGAGAACTGTTTGCCGAACACCAAGGTGGAGGGGTCGGGCTTCGGCTTGCATGCTGTGTTGCGTTCAATGACGAGATCTGCTGCCTGAGGCGGAGAAGGACAAGCAGGCCGGAGGCGGGCGAAGAAAAAGAAGTCGACGGCACAAGAGCAGAGCAGGCGACGAATACAGTGATTGTTTTTAAATCAACGTTATTGCCAATGCATGCTTTAAAAAGACAAATTAGTTGAGCGTTATGAAGAGTCAGTCAGTTAGCTGACTTATCTGCTCAATTAGACACAGTGAATTAAAGGTAAATTAAATTAAACTGAGTTAAATTAAACAACAGGCGGACAGCGAGGGAAAGACAAAGGGGAGAATAAAATAAATTCTAGGCATGTTGAAATGGAAAAGACAAGTAACTCTTTGAGAGATGTCACTCTCTTCTCCCTATAATGATCTACAAACACCTTGTACTTCGACATTTACAGGCAAGCCAGACTGTAAATCCAGCTGGATGGAGATGAAACAGGCCTCACCGTGGGAAATAAAAAATGTTCTTCATTACCTTAAAGGAGCTAGCAAACCGCAGCGAGCCAAAGGAGAAGGGGAGGGCCTGGACAAGTCGTCCATGGAGTGCCTGCAAACAACAAAAACATGTTATTTATATACAGTACTAGTGTCATAAGTTAATAACCCATAATACACACAGGGACACCGTGTCTGACATTGGGTGTTTATGGTTGTGTGCGTGTGTGACTCAGCACCAATCATTTTGCCTGCAATTCACAGTATGCAGCTTGTAACGCACATGCCTGTGGGAGACAAAGTGCTGTCTGTAATTAGAAATCGGGCGTATACTCAGGCTATTCTCCAAAATGAGGAATGCAAGGTCAGAAATTAGTTTGTAAGGATCCTATGTGGGTGACAAAAGGTGCAATGGAAAACAACATCTGTTTTTATAACCAACAATTATGACTTGCTGTTGGACAAGTGCAGCTCAAAATCCACAACACATCAACTGACCTTGGCACCTGATGTCCTAACAGCTAAAGCAGGTAAAGCACGTTCATGCCAGTTCATGTTTTACTGGTTTTGATATTAAACCTGACTTTATGACATCAGTAGTTCCTGTCACGCAAGGTAATACAGACAAAGTTGATATAACACGAAGCCGATATATCGGTCGGGCTCTAGACTAAACACCCTTCAACCATGTTATTAGTGTTGGCGTTTGTCCACCATGCCCCCACTTTTGATTTTTTGTTGTTGTCATTGTTCAAAGGACTTGAAGATGGATGGACTTGAGGATGCTGCTGTTTTATAAACAAATTAATTTCTTGCATTGCACTGTGCCTTTTATTCTTATTTTAGTTATATTTATATTTTTAACTGCTCTTTAATGTAAAATCACTTTGAATTGCCTTGTTGCTGAAAGTGCTATACAAATAAAGCTGCCTTGCCTTTGCCTTATATTCTGCAATGCTGGCCTTTCACAATATTAGGGGTGGGGAAAATAATTCTTAGATGCTTTGCAATTCTTTCTAAAACGATTTGATGCTCAATTCTGATATGTTATTTATTGATTATTAAAAAAATAAAAAGTGTTACTGTCTCCGGGCATGTACAAATCAGAAAACAGAGTGACTAAAAGAGAATTGACCGGAGAAAAAAAATTAAATGTGTACAGTATCTATACACACATGATCTACTAAGACATACATAGACTAATTAGGCAAAATACACATAGGATGTCTACTTTATTACATTACATCTGACCACCTCATGTTTCATGTTCCAAGAAGCCAATTCTCCACCTTTAAAAACCCGACTGAGCCTCTGACACGGAAGGCTACTGTGAGAGAATGTGACTTTCACAAGCATGATTTAAGCTTAAGCATGGCTACAAAAACCCCAGAAGACAAAACATTTCATTAAAACTTGTGTGTAACAAATACTGTGTATGTCCAAATCTAAGCTTTGTCTAGGAAGTGATTAGCAAACTGAGTAGCAAACTCAGATTTATATGTACATTTTAAAAATCATGCATGGAAATGTACATCAAAATTGTTGCATCGAGATGCATCAATAAATTGGTTTAGAATCGAATCGTTGGCCGATTCCCACCCCTACGCAATAGTGTGCTGAGCACGATCTGACTTCATCACTGTCATATGTTTCTATGTCAGGGAGTTGTCTACTCTAGAAAACAGCATAAGCCTCATTGATACTTCAGTAATCCCTTTAAGAATTCTGCTGCAGAAGCCCGTGTGTGGGCACTTTGTTGAATGGATGATGCAAGTTAGGCCTTTATTGCGACCTAAGTACGTGCAGGTTAGTTTTTGGTGTAAAGTTTTTGACATGCAGTGCACGTGTAAATCAGATGCACGAAATGTGATATTTGTTGTTATTAACTCGGACACCACAATCTGGAATTAAAGTAGAATAAACTTGACAAAATCTAGCATTTGGTGCCTTTAGCTCAACTATGTGGCATCAACGTAACACCTTGTCGCATGAGGCCAAACTGTGCTGTTGTGTCGCTTACAATCTACATAGAAAACACACTCATGACCACTAGCATCAAAAGGATAGATTATTCCAATTGGGCATACTAATAACCTACCAAACATCTAACTGGTTTTCCATCCACCAATGCATGGAAGGTAGTAAGATATGCAACGTAAGGTAACTTTATTTCATAAATTAAGGTCAAACTTGTCTGCAGAACTGGTTACCGCACCATTAAGATACTGAAGGCATTAGGTTGTACTTAACGTTACGAGGCAAACAAGATACATTTTCCACATTTTAGCACGGTTTTTGGTTTAATGACCTCTCCTCTTTTGCAACCCTCGGCGCTGGCGAGACAGAGCCATCAGTCCGTGTAAAGGACTCTTATCTCGGTCATTATCGGCTGCACTGTCGCTAATTAACGTGAATCATTTACCCAGATAATAGATGCAAACAGATAATAAACAGTGCCCATACATCCCTCAATTAACTCACCGTTCGGAGGGCTGCCATCTCCGCTATGTTTAGATAAACGCGAATATTTGTTCGGGTGGAAACAAACACTCAAAGTCAACTTGAGTTCCGCTTTGAAATACGAGACGTTAGCTAGCTGCCCGCTAGCTGCCCGCTAGCTGTTAGGCTGACGTGAAGCCAGAAACCTCCCAGACATAAACACTGGCCTTCGTGATATTAGCTAGTCCTTTTGCTAACGGAAACACTTGACTTGAGCACATTTATAAACGCTTTTAAACGGGACGGTTTGTGACGACTTTGTGACCCACCTCCATCGGTTTTGTTCTTGGTTAATCATTTAAAATTACCTGGACTGTTTTATAAGACGACATAAGGGGATAAAGAGCCACAAAATTAATTTAATATTGGTCTTGTAATTATAATTCATTCATGAAGTGGTTGAGGGCGTGACAAAAAGCGCAACATATGATTGGCGGACACCAGTAGGTTTAAAAAAAAGGGAGGTTATTCGAAGTCAAAGACGTCGATGCTGATTGGTCGGTCGGTGGGGAGTGGTGCAGGTCTTCTTACACAGTTGGCCAGGATGCCAACATTTTAAGCTGACTGATCTCTTAGCAGGCAACTTGATCGCCTAAATAAATGAAAAGTCACTTTAATCTATTTATGAAATGTCAGTCCATTTTACTGCATGGAAATCTTTATTGTTTTTAAAACCATTTAGTATTATAAGCACACTTGGACATGCAATACTGTTCAAAAGTTTTGAATCACCTGTTTAATGGATGTTTTTCTGGCGATTTTAACAGAGATAATAAAACCAGTATAATTCAGACACCAAATGTATTATTTTATTTTTACATTACAAGGGAGAATGCTGTTGGAACTTTGGATTTTGAATTTGTTTTCCAGTCCATCAACTCGTTAAGTGAAGATCAATATTAAACTACAATGGTGCAACTGGACTCTTAGGTATTGGGTTAACCTTTTTTCTGTTAAGTTATAGCTTTATAACTAAAATTGCCTGTTAATTCTGGTTTGTTATAGGCTGCATTATTCTGCATATAACCTGTTCCTATTTAAGTCTGCACACATTTTGATGCTAAGCTTAAAGTTTCTTTTACCAATGGCTGCTGATTTCTTCTATTCTTATTCAAATATTGCTCAGAGGGATCTTTGTCTCTTTCTAACCTTTGAGTTGTCAGTCTGGGTCACCCATTAAACAGAGTTTTGTTCTCCACATACATAACAAACCCTTCATAAAAAATAATATCTATTTATAAAGAGGACTTTCTACATCCTAAAAACATCCAAGACCATTCCGATATAGAGTACACCTCCCAGCCATCTGACTGGACCCAATCTTGCTTCTGTGGCAGGAGACTCTTAACTTTTAAACGGTAGTGTATGTATAATCCGGATTAAACCATTTCATGTTACATCAGCTGTTTTACGACCACTGACAGTTAAGAAGGGATCTGACTCTTGAAGCCGTAGTTGAGTTCAGCTCCACCGCTGAACAGCAGGTCGATCCCGGTGCAGAAAGTAGCGTCGGCAGCCAGATACAAGGCAGCCAGTCCACACTCCGCCTCTGTCCCCATACGACCCAGCAGCTGTTGGAGAAGACATTCCTGTTCACTTTCCAGCACGTTAGGGGTTGCATCGTGTAACTTTCAGACGTCTGTCTGTCTGTGCGTGTGTGTGTGTGTTACTGCACTGGGTTACTGCACAGTAAAAAGCATGTCATTTTCTTTGAACTGTTTACCAAGTACAACAAGGATTTCATAATTGGCCCTCAACATAGGAGGGGCCCTCCTATGTTATGATACTTCCAGGAATTGACAAGTTCAAGACACATGACAAGACATTTTTAAATCTAGAACAATAGTAGCAATTACTTGCACTTTTCCACCATGAATTATGATGAGCACGCTGAGACTCTTAAAGATAAGATCAGATGAATCTTTATGTATGTAAAGGGGAAATTGTTGTGCTTTAAGACCAAAGTCTGGTGTCTCCTCTTCATTGTTTCACCCTCATACCTTTGGGATAAATAGAAAGCTCTAATTTGCATGGCAAAAAAACAGCCTGTTGCAGAAACTCTTTCTGTTTAGATCCAGGATTGAGATTACAACACAAACATTAAAACAACAATGTTGCAGGAACTGAAGGCTACCTCCTAATTATTCACAGGGAGTCTTAACCAGGTTTTTAGCTGCTTCTCAGATAAAAGCGGATCTTTCTTTACTTGATGAGGGGGACCTTTCTTTAATATTATTGTACTGCATTTTCTTTACTCACACCTAATCTATTAAATACTGCTAAAATAATTAAGATTGGACCTGATGATAGGATTTAAGTTGAACAAGAGTTCTTCAATTTTTTACACTTTTTAGGATTTTAATGATTAACGTTTTAACTATAGCCGCACAACAAAACCGACTAGCTTTTGTTTTCACACTTTCCAAAGTTTTTGTTCCATTCGCAAACTTCATTAAATGTAAATGTGCTGTATTTATATAGCGCTTTTCTAGTCTTAACGACTACTCAAAGCGCTTTTACATCATACAGGAACCATTCACCATTCACACACTGTGGCCGGGGCTGCCGTACAAGGTGCCACCTGCTCATCAGATAAACACTCACACACATTCACACTGCGATGGCGCAGCATTGGGGGCAACTCGGGGTTCGGTGTCTTGCCCAAGGACACTTTGACATGGGCCAGGGATTGAACCACGCAACCGCTCTACCACTGAGCCATAGCCACCCCACTTTCACTCTGAACATGTTCCCCATCGTTCCAGCTCCATGTTGTGAGAACTTGCCTGAGAATTTTCTCCCATTTTAATGGCGGCTGCGGCATCTGGTGTCTGTCCTGCTAGTTCTTCCCACAGAGGTGTCATCACGTTACCCGGAGAGATGCTGCAATACACGGCAGACCGTATTATTAGACAAGAGAGGGTACGGTTAGCTTTGTGGTCAGTTAAATACTTTCAGATACTTTGTATCATTTACTAGTGTTACTCCAGAAAAGAATTATTGTTGCATAGTCTGCTCAGAGACTAACATGTTTTAAATATCAGTATAAATATCTACATATTTACATCATTTAAATTCTGAAATGTTTAATGTATCAGTTAACTGAAAGAAAATTGATCAGTCTAAACATTTTTAACAATCGATATAATAATTTATGTATGTTGGTTACAGTTTGTTTATCTCTGTTTTTACAGTTTGCCGCACAAAGTAAATGCCATGTGCCATTTGACATTAATAGGCAGTGTTGTAGGGTAACTAAGTACATTTACTTTAGGGAAGTAAAAATGTGAGGTACTTCACTTGAGCGTTTTCATTTCATGCTAGTGCATAGAGAAATAGTGTCCTTTCACTCCACTGCCTTTATCGGATTAAAATAGCTACTTTGATTGATTATGATTTTATATGAAAATCACATGTGACAAGCCTATGAATTAACAATGCAAGATGCAATAACAATGCAAGTTAAAGATGGATCCAGTTGTTCCCAACCTTTTAGTCTTGTGATTATGTGTCTAGTTGGGGCCTCATGTCATATTTCCCCTCTAGACGCCTCACATGGTTTTATTTTAAAAACAGTTTGAGACCCAAAGAGGTCAAATATTAAAGAGGAAAAAAAACAGATTTGTGTTTCTGACCTTACTTTTTAATTTTCTTTCCTCTTCCATTAATCAGCCCCTCAGATTTATCTGGTGAACTTTTGGAGGGGCCCGTCCCCTAGGTTGGGAACCACTGGACTAGACAAGCTAACTGTATATAAAGTAGTTAACAGTAGCTCCACCTCAAGCAGCTGCAACAACCTGCTGCTCTCACATTGATGCATAAGTATTAACAATTTAATAATATCATATATAATTAACATATCATCCACAGGAGACATTTTACTGCAGAGCGAGTGCTTTTACTTTTGATCTTTTAAGTATATTTTGTTGTTAATACGTTGATGCATTTAGTAGTAGTTTGATTGCATGACTTTTACTTACAATGGAGTATTGTTTTTTTTTTACATTGCTGCATTGGTACTTTTACTAAAGACGTCCCAGGTGATAGTTGGTCGGAGTTCCCCAGCAGTTTGACTCACCAGTTCACTCTCACATTGTAGCGACTCTCATCCACAGCCATCGCTTTTGTCATGGAGATAATCGCCCCCTTGTGGATAAAAGCTCACATTACAGATCCCTTCTTTCTCTTCAGCTGAGATTGAAGGAATAATGACACTTGTCGCCTGGAGGATGGACTCACCTTGGTGGCAACATACGGTGCAGCGTCCTTCTGGCCGATGGTTGCCACCAGACTGGAGACGTTTATGATGTTTCCCTGCCGCTGTCTCAGGTACGGCAACGCATACTGAAGAGAGAGTGAGACCTCCTATCACTTCAAAGATCCTGTATACGTACATGCATAGCTGCTGATGGGTGTGTGAGGTAGGTCAATGGAAGCAAAGAAAGGTTGTAATCATTTTAATTCTACAGGTGCGGGTCCTATAATTAGAATATCATGAAAAAGTTGATTTAGGTCAGTAATTCCATTCAAAAAGGGAAATTTGAGTTAATTAGCTGATTACAGTGTGGCACCAGGTGTCTTCAATATTGTCACAATATTCAAATTTTCTCAGATACTGAATTTGGGGTTTTCACTAGTTGTCAGTTATAATCATCACAATTAAAAGAAATTAACATTTGAAATATATCACTCTGTGTGATGATGAATGAATATAATATACAATTTTAACTTTTTGAATGGAATTACTGACATAAATCCACTTTTTCATGATATTATAATTAAAGGACCAGCACCTGTATAAGACTTCAAGCAAATACTAATACACCCTTATGAATGACCTGATTCATAACTGCAATACAACTTTACACCACACTACTACTTGCACTATTTCCACCTCACTAGGTTTTACTTGAATATCACTGCACAGCATTACACATGTATATACAGCGAAAATGATCCCACTTTTTTTCCAATACTGGACACTTGAATTGCCAATCTGAATTTATCAATGTGAATAACGTAACACCACTTAACACCGCGTTGAGGAGACAAGAGGATTTCAGATCGCATACATTTTTCAATTTAGTAAAATTCAGCGGCTTTTACGGCTGAGGAGGACCTTAGTTGCATCTCGTGCTCCCTTCCTGTCGTCTCTCTATAAAATATTACAATCCTTACAGCCCTTCTTTGCTTCCATGGAAGTCAGCATTTATAGGAGGAAGTTATGATAAATAATCTGTGATTATAAGACGTTTTGAAACATTACTTTAGACGCCAAGAAGTAGCTGACGAGGTTCAGATTCAGCAGATCCCTGAACTCCTCTGCTGTGGTGTCATCAGTGGACTTATGAGGCGGGTCTAAATAGAAAGAGAGAGAGAGGGAGGGGGGTAAGTATTTTCCACTAGAAACTAGAAACATCCTCATTATCACATTACCACGTGAATAAGGAAGTGTGAGACTCACGCCACCCTGCGTTGTTGACCAGGCAGTCAACGTGTCCATAATGGTCCAGTGTGACTGCGATCAGTCTCTGCGGAGAGACAATCCCACCGGTGGTGTCGGAACAACAAGACAGTTACAAAATACAGACCTCACCCAGCAGAGCACGTAGACGCTCAAGCAAACACAGAACTGGTTGGAGTCGACAAACAAGTTTTTACAGACTGAATGCAAGCTAGTTTTAGCCGGTGAATGCTGATTATTTTGATGGGTAATTTTTGGATACACTTTTTTATAAAATGTAAATTATAATTTTTTTGTATCATATCTAGATCTTTTGGTCTTTAAATAAACCAGGTGATAAACAGGAGACACACACACACACACAC
>NC_045747.1:17339225-17344978 GCF_008692095.1 Etheostoma spectabile | reverse complement strand
CACACACACATGAGAGTTTTATAAGTGAAGTGTAGTATAACCAGGACACTGCAGTTGCACATTACCTTGATGTCATCCTCTTTGGACATGTCACATGTGACAAATTTGCATGATCCTGGCCCTGCTTTGTTTAGCTCCGCCTCCAGAGCCTCACCTGCTGCACCTGTGTGATTACAGTGACATACATATTCACATTTTAGGTTGAAACGCTTTCAGTACAACTCCATTAGCCACAGGAGGAAAGCAAAGGGGGCAATTATTCAAGTACTGTACATAAGTACAATTTTGAGGTACTTGTACTTGGGTACTTTATGCAACTTTTACTCCACTACATATCAGAGAGGAAAATATCATACATTTGACTTTCCTACATTAATCTTGCAGTACTTTTACTGCTAAGCTAAGCAGTAGTGCTTAAGTACTTAACATTTACACACTGACCAGTTACAACATTAATACCAATACCTATTATACAATGTAATACGCATACAGTATTCATAATTACACTCTGAAAGGAAGCAGTGTTTCTCAATAAATACATTTCATATTTAAAGTCCAGTTTACTGATACTTTTGTACTTTCACTTGAGTAACATTTTGAATGCAGGACTATGGTATTTCTTCCTATTTCTACTTGTAGCCTACTTGAGTTACGAGTAAATGTAAAGTCATTTCCCAGATGATAAAGGCATATATGGTCAAATGAAACAAATAGTTGACCAAAATAATGTTACTGACCTCCTCTTGCACAAAACACCACTTTGGCTCCATTCTCCACTGAAAAAAAGATGCAACATATTTAATGCGCCACTTCTTGTCTGATCACAAACAAACCCACGTTCTAAATATCAATATTCACCAAACACTTTGACAATCCCTCTGCCAATTCCTTTGGATCCTCCCGTCACAATGACAACTTTGTTGTGGTATCGCGGGGACATTTCGGCTGTGTGATTATGATGATAAGCCTTGTCCTAAAACACTGCACGAGACGAGTATTGATTTCTTTGCTCCAATTCGGTCTTTGCACCACGTCCCTTCAGTTTCTCCACTTCCTTAAATAAACGCAGTTTGCGTGGGTGAGGTTCAAAGTTTTACCAAATCATGGGGTTTGCTCTGCTGCGTTCAGGTGCTGTTGGTAGTATTGGAAATTACTAAACTCACTTAAACTGTCAATAAATTGGAGAATTAAGTCGCCAAATTGTGAACTTTATTTAATAAAGAACATTAAAACCGCATTTACATAACCTGGAAGAATTACATGAAAACATGTATAGTTGCTAAATGAAGACACACCTGCACATCTTTAAATCACTGCAGTGAATTAGAAAACCGGCAATAAAACTGCTACCTCGCACAACAACTACAACAATTATAATTATTGTTAATTTTACACGGACGTATTCAACTATGACTGCACTTATTCAATACAATAACAATACTAACAAGAGACTAAAGCTACAGCTACAGCACTTTGAGCTAAATGCTATTGTCAGCATGCTAGCATGCTCATATACCTACTATTCAAGTATAACCTAATGGTTACATGTTCACCATCTTAGTTTAGCCTGTTAGCATGCTATCATTTGCTAATTAGCACTGAACACAAAGCACAGCTAATGCTGAATAGTATTGGTGATATTTATATAGGTATTGGAAAAATGACAAAGTTATTAAGATGACAGAAGTCAGAGGATTACCGAAGTGGTTACACTTCTTTCTGAGGGGGACATGAACAACCACATTTTGTACCAATCCATCCAGAAAATATTGAGATATTTTGCAGAATTAGTGAACACTTTGACTTGCTGACCTCGACGTAGGTAGCCTTCCCTCACCTTCCTCTCTCTGTGTGTTGCCGTTCTCAAAATCCCATCCTTTGGGAAAACAACAACAAATTTTGATTCAGTAAGCTACATGCTGAAAATGAGAATTCTGCATGGTTCTTTGGGGCAATGATTGCAAAGATTTACAAATAATATTATTACGGTATTTACTATATAACGGGAACATTTTCGGGCCGATTGGCGGGATTGCTGTGGATGGCTTGATCGTGTATCTGGCTAATTTAAATAGTTCACGTTACTGTGTTGTGTTAACAGTTATTCACATAATAGGGGGGGGGGGGGGGGGGGGGTGGGGGGGGGGGGGGGGGGGGGGGGGGGGGGGGGGGGCGTAGCACACAACATTTTCATTCTAGCATCTTTTGGGCGCTCATCACCTGAGGGCCCTGGGTACCCCCCCCCCCCCCCCCAGTCTGACGCCCCTGATTGGTTTAAAGAAATGGAAACAACCCAGAACATTTTTTTTTCTCCTATCCCACAATGCACGTGTGATGTAGCCATACTCCCCAGCGCTGTAGAGATAGGTCTGCCACTGTGAGCCTAGGAGATCACCAAACTTATAAGGATTCATCCTCTTGTGACCAATAATCTCTGTAAAAAACATTCATCCAAATACCATTTGATAGTTGTTGAGATATTTCTCCCTAGAACCATTTCACTTGCATGACTAAAAATGATAAATTAAAAAAAAGCTCCAGCATTAAACATGCAAGTAAAATGAAAGGCTTTCGTATAAATGTGTTTCAGTTAGACATTGATTAGGCTAGCCTTAGATCATCACAGCTTTAAATCTAACAACATCTTCTGATGAAGTCCAATTTCTTGTTTATTTAATGTAGCATACAGCTGCATTTATGATTCTGAAAAGCCCGAAACTGTATTTAAAGGCAACAATTTCATGTGCTTCCTGTTATGGGAATTGTAGTTTCACTGCAAACACACAGTGCCACGCAGAGATGCTTGAGTGTAGACTTCTGATGAGTCTAAAATAACCACAGACATCCAGATGATTTATGTTTAATTTAAAACGAAGGCTGGATTGACAGGTCAGGTTTCATTTGCCATGTTTTAAATAGGGGACAAAATTGGACAAGCCACAGTCAAGTAGCCAAATGTAATTTAAAATAGACGATGACAGCAAAGTTATGAAAGCATTTAGAGGGGACCGAAACCAAAGGAAAATACTAACCCCATATGTGTGTGCTCATTCAACACACCTTTTACTTTTCTTAAAATGTTTCCTTTCCTTTTATATTATAGTTTGGGCCTCATCTATGTGAGTGAGCAAGTTCATACGTACACATGCGTGCAAACAGTATGTTTAAGAAGAGTGAGGGGTTAAGAGGTTGACATTTTCGGGCAGGAAGGGTTGTTGGGGGCAGAGAAGGGGGGGCAGCAGAGCTCTTGGTGGAGGACAGGGTAGAATATTGAATTTCGGGCCGACAGCATTCCCCGGGGCGCGCTGGGCACGACGGAGAGCACAAGTGACGGCCGTGAGTGACCTACAAACAAGCTTTACTATCTTAACTTCACCCACGCTGCAGATTAACACCCCAGCAGCCCCTGAAGGAGCCACGATGCACCCCCTGGCCTGCCACCTCCCCTCCTCCCCCAAACGTGACACATGGACGAGGAGGAGGAGGGGTTGCTCTGGACATCATGATGAAGGAATTGCTCCACAAACTGTCTCAGAAGGAGGGAAGGTTTAGCCCAAAAGGCACCCTGAGGTGGAGGTACAGTAGGAGAGTCAGGGTCATTCTCAGGAGGTGTTATTAGTTTGAATCAGCGGCAGACGGGTGAGAGGAGGTTTCTACCGGCTGAACTGGACATGGTGGTAAACTGGTGAGGAGCATGTGTGGAGCTTTTTGCACCGAGGGTCTGCATGCTGGTACTGACAGTACAGAATATGGTGGAGGAAGGTGGAACATCAGTGACTGTACTAGCCTGGACACATTCAAATCACTTATCAAGACATAGCTCTATAGATTAGCCTTCACCTTATAATAACATCACATTTTATTCTACTAGTTGCTGTAAAGTGTATTTGAGTACTATATAAGTAAAATGTATTATTATTACTAGAGATGGTCTAATACTGAGTACTGATCCGATACCACGGTGTCATATATTATATAAAGTTATTTACAATTAACATTTATTTATTAACAACTGTATACTACTATGCCTGTATGGATGAGATATGATTTCTATCTTTAATGTCGGTCTGGCTCAGGGTAAACTATTTGTGAAACATGAACAAACAATGAACGGCACAGAACTTTATATTTTTATCCAGTTTGACAGTCAGTTATAACGGATAAACAACATAAATAAACTACTTCAACGTAGAATTTCTTTAGGTCGGTGCATAAACTCCAGTACTTCACGATACCGATGCCAGTGTTTTAGGCAGTATCGGAGAACATCTCTAATTATTACAAGGGCTTTTAAAGCTATACAAAAAGTGAACATCTTGATACTAATTCTGTTTAGTTTTTAATGGTTTAATCAGCATTTATTTTTTATTTTTTTATGTAGCACACTTTTCTCTCTCTTTTATGCCGTCTAATGTCTAAATCTAAATAACACTTCAGCCCAGAAAACCTCTCGGCTGAGTTTACAAAAAAGGGGTGAGATTTAAATATTTTATTAATCAGTTCCAACATATTCTGGGAAAACAAAACGTATTATTGGTGAGGCTGTGTCACTGGTCTGTGGATTAATGAAAACATGAAGCAACTAAGGGAGAATTTATTTCAAGATATATTTCAAATTAATGACCTTTATGTATTTTAATACACAGAAATAGTGATTAAAAAGTGTCATATACTACATATACTATACTTTCCCCTTTTATCAACCCATGTTTTGCTGTTCTGTTGTTTCTGCACAGTCAGGTCAAACTTGAATTGTCTTCTCCAGAGCGAAGAGACAAAAGAAAGTAAGACAAGAAACACAAGGAAGCAAGAAACAAAGAGAGATGGATAACCAAGACCAGGGAGGAGATACAGGAGGAGGAGGAGGAGGGCAGACAAACGAGAAACAAAAAGCTGAGGAGGTCGGTGATGAGGAAAAGTGGACCAAAGATAAACACAACAAGCTGGAGAAGGAGAGCAGTGAGAAGGAGCCGAGCGGAAAGGCCCTGAAGGAGAAGCGTCGCTGTCACTGGAGAAGCGACTGGGCTCTAAACGAACGTCTGGCCATCAACGTGTCAGGGATGCGTTACGAGACCCAGCTCCGCACTCTGGCCCAGTTCCCCGACTCCATGCTGGGTGACCCCAGGCGTCGCCTTCGCTACTACGACCCCCTGCGGAACGAACTCTTCCTGGACAGGAGCCGCGCCTGCTTCGATGCCATCCTGTACTTCTACCAGTCCGGCGGGAGGCTGCGGAGGCCCGCCAACGTCCCTCTGGACATGTTCCTGGAGGAGCTGCGCTTCTACGAGCTCGGGGAGGAGATCATCGACCGCTACAAAGCGGACGAAGGCTTCCCCAAGGAGGAGGAGAGGCCCTTACCCACCAATGACTTGCAGCGCCGCCTCTGGATGCTGTTTGAGTATCCGGAGTCCTCCGGCGGAGCTCGGATCATCGCCATCATCAGCGTCATGGTCATTGTGATCTCCATTCTCATCTTCTGCCTGGAGACTATGCCTGAGTTCAGGAATGAGAAGGAACTGCGGGAGGTGAGGATGGGTTAAATGGTGCTGATGAGTGAAACAGAGAGGCCGCAGATGGAGGTGATGTATGGAAACAGACCATAGAAGTGAAGGAGAGAGCAAGTAGCTGTCAGGGTGAAGAAGTTAACACTGCGAGGGAGTGATGAGGTGAACATAGAAGGACATCATATGCTGACAGGTGTCACATGAAGCAGAACGAGGTGAAAACGTCTTTATCTTCTCTCTCAGGGGAAA
>NC_045747.1:17307115-17339215 GCF_008692095.1 Etheostoma spectabile | reverse complement strand
GATGATTGGAATCTTTAAAGTTAAGAATCAAGGGTTGAGGGAAGGGAATGCAAAGGCAACAGACAGAGAAGAAGGCGAGGGCGAGGTTTTCCTGAGATCATTTTGGACTTGTCGTTAAATCTGATCCACCAAGATTAAGGCGAAGGAATGGAGGAGATGAGGCGGGGGAGTGAAACTGCTGATGGAAAAACAAGAGCAATGAAAGACAGAAGAGGTTAGGTTAATAGTGTGGAGATGATATGCGTTGTCACCCACTCAGGGCTATTCGCCAGAGCCAGATTCAGGTGGAGTGGATACATCAAAAGTACTGAGAAAAGAGAGAGAGTGGAAGGAGTTAGAGGTAAAGAAGGAAGAGTGAAGGGAAGGAAAAGAGCTTGTCTCACATTACTCCTCGGAGATCTAAAGGGCTATATATAGAGACAGGACAACCCTAAGAGCACATCAACACATAAACAAATGTCTGTATTAATAAACGGTGTAACTCATAGGCTACACACGGGAAAATAGCATGGAAAAGAGGCTCACAGATCAGATTTTCTGATGACCGACACAAAATGAAATTTGAACCGCACACTGTTCCTGTAGCCTGGAGACGAGACGGATTCTGGAGGTTCGGGCAGCAGAATTGACACCGCGGCAGCACTTGCTGGATTTACGTTTCCCATCACCATCCACAGTGCTCTGTTACTCCCTTACATAGATAGATACGCTCATGTGATCAGAGCATTTGGCGCTTTTGGAAAGCTACACTAACACAACAAAGCCCGCATGCACAGCCGTCCCCACGCAATCACTCACTCACCGGAGGGTGGGGAAATCGAACCGACTACATTTCATTTGTTAGTTTCTAATGAAGATGTTATTGGTTCTATATGACAAGTTATATAAAGCAAGAAGTGTGTGTGTGTGTGTCTATGTGTCCTTCACATATCTCGAGAACCGTTAATCAGATCTACTTTACCTACTTAATGAGTCATTTAGTAACCATAAAATACCGTAGCTGCTGATTTGCATCGATTAATTTTCCACAGTTTTGCTTCTCCTCCTGCAAATTCCGAGCTATCGTCACCAAATTTAGTACAGAACATCTCTGAACCAAGCCCGAAAAACTTACTTTTCAGTTCTTTCATGATTTTAAAGTTTGCTCAGTTGTTGTGGGCAGGAACACTTTCTTCTATTGCAACCACATTGGGTGGACATGTGTTGATTTTATGCCTGAGTGGCCATGACACATTTGGTGCCATTTGGTGGTGCTGTAGCAGCATCATCTAACGGAAGAATCTCTGTCTCTCTGTGCATGTATGCATGTATGACTGTCCTTCGTATATCTCACAAAACATTTATCCAATCCACTTCCAACTTGCGTATCGCTGCAGACCCAAGGGACCGCAGTGTTGAGTGTGAAGTCAATCGGATGAGCGGTTCTTGAGAACGCTGAAACAGCATTTCCGGGGGCCAAGCAATCAATCTGTTCAGAATGGGCACGCATCTTGAAGATTTTCATTTAAATAAATGTCTGTTAAGTCCCTATTGTTGAATGAGGTAACACAGCGGTGTTAGAGCCTATAGCCCCTTGATGAAAGCCCTTGCATTTGCAGTATTAGGAACTGGTGTTCCACACCACTGCAAGCTACAACCTTACCAGTAAACGCATAGTAGTTGAGTCAGTCAAAGCGGTGGCAGAAATCTCAGAAGTGGAGATCTGAGAACTGACTGTTGGAAAGGCAAAGCCAACCTTATCTCAACTGTGTCAGTCTCAGAATTATTTAGGGACAATATGTGCTGCGAGGTTTACCAGAGTAACTCTATCTAACTTGTTAAAAGACACTAATGCCCAGCCATTTCAAACCTGCACCTACTTCCCAGAAAAAAACAAGCCCTCAGGTTAAATGAAGTGTCAGATGTCGTGGCCGTGCCGGTGTCAGGAGTGTAACGCAACCCAGCGTCAAATGAACTTCATGTTTTTTGTGTGCGTTTAAATATAGAGAAACCGATTTATAAAAAAAAACGTAAGGGAAAAATAAAGCCACGGGAGTGAAAATGGAGAGGAGAGAAAAGTTAGCACAGTATCACAGATCATACAGGCTGTCTTTTATCTCTGTTTACTCTCCTGTAAACTTTGTCTCCATGGAGATACAGTATTTATTATAGCCTTACCCTTCCCCTTTATTCTCATATTTCTTAACTCACGTTAGATAAACAGATGATAGAATATACCTGTTATAGGCTTTGACTTCTTCTATCTCTGACGGCAACTCTAACAACTTTTCCTTCGTCCTTTGTTTTACAGAAGTTCACCACCATACCGCACCCGACCATAGCAAACGAAACCATCTTGATCCCACCTGGCTTCACTCCCTTCCAGGACCCCTTCTTCATTGTAGAGACCATCTGCATCATCTGGTTCTCCTTTGAGCTCATTGTGCGCTTCACCTGCGCTCCGAGCAAGGTCCACTTCTTCAAAGACGTCATGAACACCATCGACTTCTTCGCCATCATTCCCTATTTCGTCACCCTGGGCACGGAGCTGACCAAGGACAAGGACGCACAGGCCTCCGTGTCCCTGGCCCTGATCAGAGTCATCAGGCTTGTGAGGGTCTTCAGGATCTTCAAGCTCTCTCGTCACTCCAAGGGCCTCCAGATCCTGGGCCAGACGCTGAAGGCCAGCCTCCGAGAGCTCGCCCTGCTCATCTTCTTTCTCTTCATTGGAGTCATCATCTTTTCTAGTGCCGCCTACTTTGCAGAGGTGGATAATCCTAACACGGCATTCACCAGCATCCCTGAGGCGTTCTGGTGGGCTGTCGTGTCCATGACGACAGTCGGCTACGGGGACATGTACCCGGTGACGGTCGGAGGGAAGCTGGTGGGCTCCATGTGCGCCATCGCCGGCGTGCTCACAATCTCGTTGCCAGTTCCCGTCATCGTGTCCAACTTCAGCTATTTCTACCACCGCGAGATGGAGTGCGAGGACACGACCCAGTACAATCACGTCTCCACGTCGGTCTGGGAAGGAGAGGACGATGAAGAGGGCGGAAATGAAGAAGGAGTGGACGAGGAGCATGAACATACGGGAAATTGTGTACCCTTGTACGGGCCAGACAGCAGGGGTATCTGCCCTCCGCTCAACGGGACGCTCCTGGCCGGGCTTTGTGACGGACAGGAAGGTGGGTATCAGAGAGGGATAAACTTCTACCTCAAAGAACCTCTGGTCACTCAGGTTTGACTGACAGGATGGATAGGCCTGTCCCACTGTCTTACATCAAGGAAAAGAGAGTGCCAACATGGAAAGATGCTGGCAGAGTGATACAGGACAATGTTAACAAAGACTTGCACTGTTATAAGTTCTAATGGGTTACATTTGAGGCTTTTGCATGATTATATTTGACTGATAAGCATCTGTTTTTTTTCTCAGTAAATAAATAAAAATCCAACCTTTAAAAGACCCTGCAGGTGTTTTGATAAAACGTACTGCTGTAGTAAAGGCATATCCAGACACCTCAAAAAATCCTCTATCAGCTCAAATAAAAAAATAACCCAC
Source organism: Etheostoma spectabile (assembly GCF_008692095.1). NCBI lineage: Eukaryota > Metazoa > Chordata > Actinopteri > Perciformes > Percidae > Etheostoma > Etheostoma spectabile. The sequence continues at coordinate 17,335,677 of NC_045747.1, read as the reverse complement.
CTACCGCACAGTAAAGTAGATGTGAAGTTCCTTCCAAAGTTGCGACTCTGTTTCTTAAATCCAACAAATATGGCAGCCAGAGTTGACATTTGGTACCTTCCTGTCTCGTTATAGGCAAGGGAAAAATAATTAATATATACATGAAACAGATGAAACAGGTAATAAAAGTTTCAGGTAACGCTTCATGCTATGGGTCAATAATTTACCTAATTTAAGATAAGGAAACTAGGAATGTACTGAAAGTAAATATTCCAACCAGTATTCATTTATCATTGGGCATTTAATTCTCCTTATATAAAGACATGTTTGCTTGCTTGTGGACAGTTTTCTCATATTCAGTTGACTTGACTGAAACACTATCTTGGATGCGATTAATTGGAATTTCGTTGCTGAAAGTGTTCCAACTGAACACCATCTCTATCTCCCTATAATTAATACCATACTACATCGTCCTTTCAGGGAAAGGTTCGAGGAAATGACCAAGAAATTATTCAGAAAGTACAGACCTGTAAAATAAACCATTACTTATTATTGAGCCACTGTCTTTGTTTGGCTAAATAGAAGCGCTGCAGCTAAGAATGTAGGTAAAACATCTTCTTTTGTGGGCAACAGATGGTATATGTTTTTCCTGGCTGGATGGAGGATTATTTTAGGACTCGAAAATGTCTTTAAAACAGAGAAAAGTGTTGTTTAAAAATCTGTGAGGTGCCCGTCTCACTTGCATGTTATCATCACTGCAAACACCTCAAATGTAAAAAAGGAAAATGAAATCACCAAAAGTTAATGTAAACTACAAACAAAACTGATGATCCTACCGCTTCAGCATGTACAAAACGTATCTATAACAACGTCATTATAATATCCAATTTATGTTGTATAACCCCTGCAATGACGGTTCACTAGTGTCACTATTGAATGACTGAAGTGCTGAATGCAGGAAATCAATTCACCGCACATTCATCTGATGGTGTTAAGTGATCCACAGTGTTATTAACTGCTGCTGTTAACATACTGTATAGGAGCTAAGTGAACAGCAAGTGTTGATGCCCTGTACTTGTCAGTTATGGCAGATATGATGCGCTGTAATCTCGCGCTGACGTTGACAACAAAGAGATCGCTCATCGACTGGTTCCGGCGCAGACAGAGATTTTGTAGTCAGTCCAAAGCCAGTTTGTAAGCTACATACAGCAGTGCAATGGATACAGCTTGGAGAGGTGTGTGGAGAAAGCTGATATCAGGTCACAGACCATATAACTCAGAGCCAGCTGACATTTATACTAACTGCAGTGTCTGGAGCAAGACTGTGCTCTGATGGTCCGAGGCGATAGTGGTAGTAGCACTAACAATCTTCACAGCTTTGTCCTCACGTCAATGAGAACAACTTTCCCTCAGTTACTCTCTGCCTTAAAATACGCAGAATAGATGTGTTATTAAACTGATGTCGAACATGTACGGTTTCCTTCAGCTGACTCCCAATTAGGGGATCATTCATCGGTTGTTTGGCTACCAGCTGACTTTAAGGCTGCATACTGGACTGCTTTATGGCAGTTTTACTTTTGCAGAATATTTGCATCAGTGGGATGATGTATAAAGTTCTAACAATTCTTCAATTTATCTTAAAACAGCTTCTCGATGGAAATTATAGAATATATTATGATAAACTGTAATCAAAAAGTTATAATTTGCGAAAATATTGAATCTACATTATTATCCCACTTGTTGCTTTTCCCAAAATACAGCTAAATACACCAGATTCCAGCAGAACGTTGAGCAGGTCAATAGCATGATGTGGAAGACGTGTATGCGGCCGTTTTATGTCAAAACGTTTGAGTATTTGGAAGATACTGAGAGCATGGACAGGCAGATGGTGATCATGGGAGATTGATACTTTATTTTGAGATATGTCACCAATGAAATCCATTGTAATTGACATGAATTTGAGTGGCAATGCAGCCATTTATAGACATTTTTAAAGCCTAAAGCAGGTGAATCCAAGATAATATCATAACTTGTTTTGACTGTGTGGATATAGGGTAAGGACAAATGTAGCTGTGTATATATATATATATATATATATATATATATATATATATATATATATATATATATATATATATATATATATATATATTTATAGGTCTTACTTTATTTAATAAAGATCATATTTAATCACTCAGGTCATACATTTCTGAATTCCTTCCACATGACTGTGCAGTGACTCGGCAGAATGTAATGATGTGTGCACGGATGTCAAGGTTTTGAAAGCATCATGAGTCTTTTACACCGTATCATTAGAGGGTGATGCATAATGGAGGTTGCACATCTCAGTTTCTGTCAGTATGACGGTCAGAAAAGATATTGTGTAGTACAGATTGTATGGTAAGCCGTAAGGATTTTGCACTGTGCATGTGATGAGTCAACCTGCCTCTAGATGTCAGACTGTGTTTTAAAACCAGGACATCTGTCCCACTCCTGCTGCCACTGGATTTAATTTACAGTAATGTGACATGAAAGACTTCAGAGAAACCAAATATAACATTTTCCCTCTTGAAATGATCATGTTCATTGTCGCCATATGATCCAGATGACTTACATTATGTGGTTTTCATTCCATGACATATAAAAAAAGACTTTGACTGAATTATTATAGTTATTATAATTAGTTATTATAACTAAGCAGTTAAAATGTGTGATTGCATCAGGTATTTGAGTCAAGTCAAAACATGTACTATTGCACTGTAAGTCTAACTGTGGAACACACACACACACACACACACACACAAACAAGCACAAATGCACGCGCACAGTCTTCTGGATGATGATGGCTGCAGTGATTAAATTCCTGACCCCCTGCTGCCTCAGATGGTGTGATATCCTCATGTCATGTGTCTCTCTCATGCTACAGGACAGATTAGTGCTTCGTTCCACAGACATCAGCCAGAACGTCATCACAAATTGGAAATTCACAACACATTGTCAGATTTTCAGATTTCTGCTGACCTGCAGCCTTTCACTATTTCCCTCTATCTAACTCAGCCCTCCTCTCTGACGTGCAGGGACCTGGAGCTAGAACGTTAGCTCTGCTTGCAATTAACCACAGTGCCCTTATGCTGTCTGGGAAGAATGAAAAGGATTGACGTCTTTCCGACCATCTGCCGCCCCCCGATTCCTCTCCCAGCCCTAACTCTCTCCTGCCTTGCCCATCTCTAACTCTTCTTTGAGAGGATTAAGTGTGTTGGTATTTCTGTGTCTTTGTCTCATCAGTGTGTAAGAGTTTGCCTTGTGTAATGTTTGCATCTGTGTCTGTCGTAACTATTCCATCCAGTAATATCTTTGTCTGCAGGATTGTATCTGCGTCTTTGGTCACCAAACACTAACACCTGTCCCCTTTCGACTGCGAATCCCTCCACGATTGTACTTAAGCAGCAGAGAAAAAAAACTAAGCAGAAATGCATTTATTTTAAATAAATCTCTACGATTTTATTACATTCAATGTACACACGAGCTGGACCTGTGAATCTGAGTTAAGATTTAAGGACGTGGGGAGGCAGTTGATGAATTTCAATTTCAATTGAGAGGCAATCCAGTTGGGAGGAAGAGAGTGAAAATGCTATTTTACAGCAATTAAGAATGATAAATGTGAGTAGAATTAGTAAATTTAAACATACAACAAAATAAAAACAGCATACTTGCCTATTACTCATCATTTCAGACACCAGACCACAACAAGAAGATACAAACCATAGATGATATACACAATATTAACATCAAGATGAGAGGTGATGTGCAAGAACAGCACCGAGGATGAAAATGTGAAGAGATGCAAGAAGGTATGGAATTATAAAAAATAATGTCTGCTGGTTGCATATTCTTTCATTCACATGAACCTGTTGCTATTCTCAAGGTCATTTAAAGGAATAGTTTGACATTTGGGGAAAACGCTTTCTAGGCGGTCAGCATGCCCTCACTTTGGAGAAGCGGCCACGCAGACACGGGGGCTAACCAATGTACTGCTGTGTTTATGTTTACCTGCTGCCCCCGTCCACAGCAGGACATTGCTTAGCTTCTGTGCCTGTCCATCGCCATCTACTGTAGGTAATACACTGAATATGGATAAGTAGCACATACAACCCCATTTCAAAATATCTGAACTATCCCTTTGACATAATGTATTTTGTTTGTTTATCTACACAAAAACAGAAGTGGAAAACCAAGTTGTGGCTATTTGGACACTTACTGTATGTGCTGGACTATTTCTCGACTGGCACGAAACCAGTGGCGACTACAGAAATGTTCTGCTTCCAGACGTGAAATATTCTGGCACATAACATCCTATGAAGTGGTGAATTGAATTTTACCCAGGAAAATGAAAAAGTAGAAGAGATGGAGTTGAGCAAAGTTTAAGGATCAATTAATAACTCAGGTTTGCGCATTTAAAGGTCCCAGACTCACACTTTCTCTCCTATCAGGCAAATTTAATGAAGTTCAGACATACAGGAGCATTTTAAATTTGGTTAGGGAATCAAGACAGTGATGGAGACATGATTTAACTGTGGAAACAACTCTCCATTTAAGCTCTTTTGCAGGAAACCAAACCGGCCTGGTCTTAAGGGCCATCTCAACATTTTTATATATTTGCATATCAAGCTCAAATTGAGTGTATTGATCACTTATCCAAAAGTTTTGTTTTAAGAGCAGTGAACTGAAAATACATCTGAGGGTAGCAATGTAACCAGCCAGAAATCCACTGTGGACCTCGAAAAGCTGTCATAAAATGGAAACTAGTCGATGAGGAAGCTTTTTGGTGGGAAATCTCCAATCATGGCAGGTCGCTCGGCAGCATGGGGTGCCTCCGATCATAAGCAGTGTCATCACTCTCCTCGCCGTCGCTTACTTCACCCAAAACCCTCTCTCTCTCCTCCTCTTCGGTTTCACTCTCTCGCCTCAGACGCTCCCGCTCCCTGTCTCTCTCTCTGTGGGAGCGAGGCATTGTGGGATTCTGAGAGCGCAAAGAAGGACATAAGGAGAACATGTAGTTTATAATAAGTGACTAAAAAGGTAAATTTAGGACTTAGGATTTGTTTTATGAGGTATACACCAGGGGTTGGAACGATTTGATCATTGTACCTGAAAAAAGGGCTGGGCAATATATTGATATCATGATATGAGTCTAGATATTGTCCTAGATTTGAGAAATATTTCACAGAAAATGTTGCTTTCTCACAAAAGGAGCAAGATGGCACAAAAGGTTAGCCTTAACAGCATTATCAGCGTCACTGTCCCGTAAAAAAAATCATGTATCTCCAAGTTATAAAACTTTTCATGAGTTGTAAAAATGCAGTTTTTAGATTATCTGATGTGTTTGTAAATGGTTTATTTATTTTAAAGGTCCCCATATTATGCTTCATTAAGCTGTTTCTCTGCTTTAACCAATCAAAAAACACATTACTGTCTGTCTAAATGTAACTGTATCTGTCTGACCCCCCCCGAAAAAGCCCAGTCCCCAGTCTGCTCTGATTGGACACCGTTTCCAGGTCTTCCAAATCTGCACTCCCCGTAGCCAGCCGGGGAATAATTGTACTGGCACTTTCTACATATGTATACTATATATACTATATACTATACGGAAGCCATGACGGCTCATTTAAATTCACCTTTTTTGAATATGGGCTGTGTGCATTTCTTTGTGGGTTGAGTGTTTTGAAACTTTTATAATATGTATATTGCACCTTCACCTTGAAAAGTTACAAATCACCAAACTTGGGGATACATGGGTTTCTTTGGAAGGTGACAATAGTCTAAATGGTTTGCTGTGTTGCATTTCAGACACCTCCTCATTCTAGGGATGCATGCTAAAATGTGTTCTTCAGGTAGGTGATCCACCAGATCCAGAGGAGCCGTTCCTGGGGACCTTTCTGACAAATACAGGGTCCTAAAATGTGGACTAAAAAGGAAATGACCGTTCAAAGTGGACACACAGTGTATGTAAGCTAAAGAGTCTTCTATTACTCAACACACAGAGCACTTTCATGCAGTATCACAGTCCACTGTATGTTCTGGCCATCAAGTCAATCTCCAAAAACATGGTGTACCTCTTTAAAGTATCATTGTGTCATATCATATTGTGTAGCGTTGGAACCAGAAGAAGCAGAAGTGGGTAGTTACCTGGTTGTCATAGCTGGGCAGGGCGCAGTAGCCCGCCTCCGTCCTGCGGAGGAGGCGTGGTGAATGGGTACGGAAAGGCCGGGGGGAGTGGGAGCAGACGGAGCGCGGAGAGGGAGAACGGATGGAGCGTGGGGATGGAGATCGGATAGAACGGGACGGCGAGTAAGTGATGGATTGAGACTGGGAGAGAATGTGGTGGTTTTGTTTGGGTGGGCGAGGGGAGCGGGGGGGCAGCGCGGGCGGTTTGATGGGGTCGATCAGGTCCATCTCGGTGAGGATCGGGGGCGGAGGGATGAAATCGAGCTCCTCCTCTGGCTGGAGCATTTGCATTTCTGCTGCGTCGAGTTCGGCAAGCTCCGCCTTCGACAAGTGGTCCACGATCCCGGCGCCGAACGAGTCGCCCACCACATTGATGGAGGTACGCATTCTGTCACTGGGTGGACAAACAGTAACAGTGTCAGCGGGGGAAAGAGAAGAGAGCCACCGAGAGCTGAACCTTTATAACTCCTCTTACAAATGTTACTGTTTAAAAAGCTCTGGAGCGTCAGAGCAGGGAGTCTTTAGCTCCTGCTATTCACACACAGTCATACACACTCCACTCTCCAGACACCTGACTCACAGCAGCCAGTCGACAGCGATGAGCAGACTGATGTCCTGAGTAGGGAGCCCCACAGCCGTCAGGATCAGCAGCATGGTAACCAGTCCAGCACTGGGAATACTGGCAGCTCCGACACTGGCCAGGGTGGCAGTCATACTGGGGAGGAAAAAGAAGACAATTCTTCAGAACGAACCTAACAGAAGGGCCTGACACACTAACTCTATTTTAGACGTCTAACAAAGGGGTACTCTTTTTGTTAGATGCTGCATTTGAACACACCGCAAAGAATGCAGAAAACAGACATGCGTGCATTTGTTATTTCAATCAGGAGAGACCTCGTTGTAGACATGCAAAACTGTATTAGTAAGCTACATGTGAACAATATGAAATGTTTGACAATGTGTAATGTACAAAGTCTTTGGAGATTAGACTCTATCGTGTACAATATGTTTTCAAGGGTTAGACACATCCCCGATAGAGTCTAGACACTGGTGGTGAGATGAAGGAGCACGAAGACGGGAAGGAAGGGACCAACGGATCAAACAAATCTAACAGATCTAACAGCCAGAAGAAGACCCAGGGTGCTGTGAGCGAAGATGACTGGAGGAAGAGGGGGAGGAGGGCCGCACTTTTCCTCAAATGACAACTGACAACCACAGAGGAGAGAACAGAATTAAAGCAGGGATGTCCCGCTGTGATCGGCTTGTGAACACATGGCCGATACGGATTGGTTTAACTGAAAGTAGCGCCTCGAAAAATCGGGTCAGTTTAGGATATGAGTGATAAAGTTATTGAAGTCTCCCTGACAGAATTTATGCTGAGCTACGTTTGTCAGTAGTTTGTAAAAAGAAAACTCCAAGTCCCGGCGTTGCTACAGACAAAAAAACAACAGACATGGCCAAACATTTCCCTCTCATTATGTCTTGTTTCATACATACATTTGAAATATGCTTGACAAAACGGTGCAACTGGCACCGCAATATTCTCTAACTACCTCCCACCAACTGTCTTCAGTGCTGATTCAACATTCTTAGTCAGTCGAACATCAGCCAATCAACAAAATTAGTCCAATTACCTAGGTGTGCCCGAGCCCTGGAGGGATCAGATACTACTTGACGTCAGGATTCGTATTATACACATATCTGCCAGCTGATTTATGTGTCATGTGCTCTCCACTGACGCTGCCAATCTAAAAGCAGTGAAAGCACAGATGTTTGGGTCCGCAATAAAATCAGCCCATGTAAATGTGGACGTTATTCAGTCTGAAAACACGAGTCGGAAGTTGGTCATGACAGCTTTGGGACAAGGTGGTTTGAAGGTTACCCTGCCGCATTATTTGTTATGGTCAGAAATCAACACACTTGCACTCCATGATATCTTGCATTGTGTCAGATGAAGTATACATCCTAATAGAAACTGTAAAAGTGGAAGTGGTTTAATCAGGAAACATTATGCAGAGAGCATCCGGCCCAGCTGCTTGGAATGTAAACGGGATGAATGAGATCAAGAGAAATTCATTTAATGTATCACAGTTTTCTGGACTTTGTTTTAGTTGGTTTCAGCACAGCCCAGTAGATGTGGTTTTGATTATTTGCAGGCGAAAAACTGGAGTAAATCCTGTTGAGTGTTTTAGATTAGAACCTTTCTTTTAAAAGTAGTTTCCACAGCCATACTTTCAACACCTAACAGATTCTACAGGATCTTCATTTTTTGCAGAAAAAGAGGTTGCAAAGTATAATCCTACATACATTATTGCACAGGTTTAAAGCCAGACGCCATGGCAGTAACCTTCCACAGCAGTCCTGTGTAACATTGTCATAGATATTTTGACGTTCTCAATAACAAAGACACATGCAGATATTTGCAGAATGTTAGACTGGGTAACCCCAGCCCGATCTGCTGGTGATTTGGTTTCGCCCTGCAGCTCAGGCTGGAAACCTGTAAATTTTTTTTATCCTGCTTCTGTTACAAATTTGCGGAACCAATCACAAACTGGCTTATCCATGAATTATCCACCTGCTGCGCTATTGGCAGGTTTAACACGATGATATAGACAGAGATAGAGAAGCGACGGCCAATGAGCGACGGCAAGCAGCTTTTTGTTTTACATTCAACATGGGGGCCACTGAAGCGCAGCAACCGTCAGCAACCCGTTGATGCCGCTGTCGGCAAAGTATGTCACCTGAGCTTGGTTTGGTGATACCCAGACTAGCAGAATGTGAGACGTGGTATTACATTTTCATGTGACCAAATAAAAAAATAAAAACCAGACTGCCTAAAATGTCAGATACGTTTTTAAAAGTTGACCCTGTTAAGCCCACGATTGCGGGGAATAATCTTGTAATTTTCAGTTACAGAAACTGGTTGTACAGCAAACAACCTGGTGTGTTAATTCCACTGCATTGTGCATGCAATGCTTGTATGTAAGTGGTATCTGAGGAAGAAATAGGTTTACAGCCAAACAAAACCTTCTTCTTCCTAACGTCTTTTGTTTTTAGACATACATCTTTAATTCTCAGAAGAATGCTGCTAGTCATGACATGTTTGCAATTAGAGAAATTATCATTTCATGCTGCTCCCAGATGTGACTGCAGGCCAGTTTGGACACTCTTTATTGCATGATGTTGTTCATCTCATCTCAGAGCTCTGCGTTACATCTCAATCCTTATTTCATTGTTGATCACCCCGCTGTGGCGTTAAGCAAGACAGTCTCAAGATTTACACAACATATGGATCTAATAGTGTGGTTAAAGGCTGTTGAAGAAAGACATACAATAAACAACTTCAAAGTGCTGAGCATCATTTGTAACTCTGCGGCCGCAACAAGCTAAATCTGATGTAAGTAGACTGGTTCCAATCAGACATAAATGTTTTGCTAAAACCACAGAAATTTTACTTTCTTACTGCATTCATGCCGAGTTTAAAGCTGCCGTTTCTGCATATTGTAAAATTAAAGTTCAACTTCAAACTGATGTAGGTCATATGAAAAGGCATTTGGACTTTTGTTAACACTCAGGAATGTTGTAATGAAACTTGGACTAACACAGTGTGTGGCCCATTAAAATCAACAGAATTGTAACTTGATGCTACTTAGCTGCATTAAGTTAAAACTATATTTCACATTTACCACAAAGACTATTTTAAAACAAAAAAACTAATTAAAACACAAGCACACACAGACACACACACACACACACACACACACACACAAAAACAATTTCTTTACAACATGATGATTGAAATGAATGAATCTGAAAACATTTGTCACGGATATCTGGGGGTCCCAGGACCAGAATCCCCCATGTTTTAGTATTGTGAAGCTTTAAACACAAATCATGTTGGAAAGTATGTGGGAAATTGTTCCAGATTGTTCCAAAACATTCCTGAAAAGCTAAGTTAACTAACCATTTGGATTGTTATTGACATGAGTGAAGGTAAATTTCAGTGTGCTGTATAAATAATAAATAATAATAAACAATGATAAAATTCCTCCTCCATTCAAAAAAGTTTTGTTCTGTATATTATTCCTTCAGTTGAATGCTTGACCTATAGACCTGAGAATTTGACACCCGAAGGCTTTTTTTCATATTTATCTGCTAAAGTGGAAAGATCGAGAATGGGCTTTGAGTCCTTTTGAAATGAAAGATATTTGCATATTCATAAATTCTGGATTAGTAGATGAGTCAAAATAGACTGAAATGTTGATGGTGATTTTATAAATCTTACTAATCTTCTTAAAACATGGCTGAAGGAGATCTTCGGGTAATTTGAAGGGGTAGTTTTAGTTTTTTTTAAATGTGGGATTGTACAAGGAACTTATCCATTGTCGGTGTGTTCCCTACAGTGGACGTCAGCTTTGGTGTTTTAAAGGGTTAGTTAGGATTTACCAAAGTAACACAATAACACAAACACACTAGCTGAGTGTGGCAGCAGCAACAGAGGTAAAGGTAAGGTAAAATGTCAGAGGAGTCTGGTGGCTTTGAAGAGAGCATAGATGGATATACCAGCTTCAGTTCCCCATGGGGGAGGTAAAACGGTGAAAATATTCTAAATTTAGTGTACAAACGGATTGTTGGGATAATTATTTATCAAAGAATGGACAAAATCACTGGAGTTCTCTTAAAAGTTTGTTTACTTGCAGCAAGTAGAGTCAGGTCATATAAGTGCACGTAAGTACAGAAAATGATTGACGATAGTCTTTAACAGTAGCTTTTTATAGGAGAAAGGAGAAGTGTCACACAAAGAGAGACTTTCTTATCTCTGGTCAGGGTTGATGGAGTGTTCTGTGCTTTCCACAAAGTCAGTGATAATCATGATTACCACATGAGAAACAGAAATGGATGTCCTATGCAAATAGTAACACTAAAATGAAGCAAAGACTATAGCAAGCATAACTTTTCTAACACTGATGTTGATTAGGGCTCATTAGGTGTCTAAAAAACGTTTAACTGCCTCCCCCATCCACAGTAGTGCATAGCTTAGCTTCCGTTTCGATACTCTTGCCTGCTTCTCCAAAGATAAATACCTCATACAACCCCCACTTCAAAATATCCGAACTGACCCTTCAAAGCGGGATGTTTTATAGTGACAATGTTGTTGTGGAGTGGCTAACAAAGGGTTGTGTCAGTGGAGCATTATACATCCGAAATAAAGGGTCAAATGTTTGGATATTAATAACTCACACTATAGACTTTTTATCTCTCTTACCTCCTTTGTAAAAACTCTCAGTCGTAAATGTTACGTGGTTGAGAGTCGCTGATTTTTATGAAACTTTGCAGTATGAAGCGTTCGATTGTATTTTAAAATGCAGACACAAACAGGGAAACACCACAAAGCGAGCATGTGTAGAGGACATCCACTGTGTGTCTTACCTGACAGTGATGATCTGTCCGCTGTCAAGGGTGATGTCATTCATCTGGGCAATAAAGATGGCTGCCACGGCCTCATACAGCGCAGTGCCGTCCATGTTAATGGTGGCACCTATAGGCAGCACGAAACGAGTCACTCGCTTATCAATCTTCAGGTTTTCCTCCAGGCAGCGGAAGGTGACGGGTAACGTCCCTGCGCTGAGAGAAGGAGGACCCACAAGATACAGAGTTAGAGGAAAATAAAAAAGGTGCGGATGTACAAAGAACATGAGCACAGTGTCTGTTGAAGGATACAAAATAGGTAGACAGGTGGTGAAAGACAGAAGTGCAGAGGTGAGGAGGTGAGGAGGGAGGTGAGGGGGTTAAGTTGGGGTAGAGACAAAAAATAAAAGTGGAAATTTGAGTCGACTAACAGCCTCCTCCTAACAGCTGGTGTAGGCCACTGTTGCAATCCTTTAACATGTGATTTAAAGGAATTTGATTCCTGGCCCTGCTAAGCTTGGGTCATAATATAATTAGAGAAAACGATGATAGGATTACCCATATTCACTAAAGCCTCAGTAATGTGCCAAAATGACAGTTGGTTTTAGCAGCGATGCAGACTGTGAGGCAGGCCGAGCCAAGCCGACCCAGGCAGGATACAGCGGGGCCAGTTTAGCTGCTGACGACTAATCCGAAGGCTTAGACATTTACAACACAGGATCTGTCTGACATGGACTCATCCATGATAGCCTGTGCTTACACACATTTGGCTCCGGCGTCCTGATTTGTCTGCGTGAATACACATTTTCGCCTTTTGTCGTTTCGGATTCAACCCAAATAGCTGAAAGCCAGTAGCAGGCTACGCCGATCAATCATAGTAAGTATGGCAGCTGCTCGAGGAATAGATGTTGTAAAAGAAACATGTGACACACATTTGTTAACACATGCCCCAACTTCCACACACATATATAAACACTTCCTGCAGGCTGTCCTACCTGCTAGCAGTGCCCAGAGCTGTGATCCAAGCCTGGAAGATTCCAGAGTAGAAAGTAAAGGGGCTTTTTCTGGTGATTGCAAAGAATATAGCAGGAAGGATCAAGCCGCCATGGATCACCAGGCCCACGATGACGGTCACCATGTACATGCCCAGCTGCCTGGCAACCACCTCCAGGTCCCCGATGGCCGCAATCTTCCCCGCGATCAGTGAGGCGATGCCGATAGGAGAGTACCTAAGCACAGAGTTAGACGCGTCAGAGCTGGAAAGATTACTTATGATAACTTGCTATTGTTCATCATTACCTTATGTTATATACATATTTTATTTTTTATTTTTGGGGGGGGAAAAAAGAAGAAAAAAAATTAATTATTTTTGGCTGACTCCTAAATTAGTATATGTGATAATGCTTATATGTACTATATATGTATTTCTATATTTTATATATATATACTATATATATATATATATATATAATGTAGATTACAATTTCCCACATGTCATTTTCAATTCCAAACATATTCAGTTTATTGTAATGTAAGATAAGGAAAAGCCGCAAATCTTCAAAATTTACAAAACTGGAACCATTAACTATTTGTTTTTTTTGCTTGAACAACTGTTTCAACAACGAATCAACTGTTAAAATAGCTGTAAATAAATATTCTGTGGATTGATTAATTGACTAATTGTTGCAGCTCTAAGTTATTTAAACTTAATCAAACCTTCAATCCTAAATCATGCTCAAACCTGAAAATTAAAGTTGAGGGCGGATATCGTAGTTTTTCTCTTAGATGCTATCAAGCATCATCATTTGTACTTGAGAGGTAAAAGTACTAGAGCTAAAACTTTTCTATTAATCGATCAGTTCATTGGCAACTATTGGCAACACAATCATTCGTTGAAATACTTTTTTTGGAAAAAAAATAAATAAAAATCAAGCTATTTTAAGATGTCACTTCCTTCTTTGGGAAACCATTATGCCATTGTATGACTTTCATTGTATTTACTTTTTATAGACTTAAAAAACATGAATGGTAAAAGACAGCAATCGCTAGTTACAGCCCTAGAAAGCATATTACCTGGCATGTGAATGCATTTATCAGTTTGGCCCAAAAAAACAACAATCCTTTGTCAACACCTAAACCATCGTAAAACATTCTTGGATCTCTGGTTTCTAGCTTTGGAGTGCAGTTGTTCCCCTTCATGAATACAGACGGCTGTGGGACGCATGAATTAAAGTGGTGTTCCCCTTTAAGCCTTTCCTGGTCTGAGTCAGAACAGGTCCCATCCCAACAGCGGCCTGCTCTCTCCTAGGTCAGCTGCATGCTGAACCCTGAGCCTGGCATTCAGTGACAGTTGTTTGGTGGAGTATGCCGTGTATAGGATGTGATGGATGTGTTCCTTGTATGATACGTGTTTTTGTATACACTGGACTCTGTGTTTGGCGAGCTCCACAGGCCTGTGAGTAATCTGTTTATACTGTGTGAGTGATACGAACAAGGACACAATTCCTTTGGTGTCCAGCTGCACATGTAGATGGCCTAGGAGAGCTGCAACACAAGCATCCTGCTGTTTCTCTTCCAACCGCCTACCCTGCTCCCCCTTTCACATCCCTTTCCGTCCCTGCTCTGAGTGCCACTACTCTCTCTTTCTCTGGGTTACTAGCCGGGGTCCTGCGAAGCCTCAAGACGTGCACTGCTCTCTGAAGACATGCTCTCACATGCGTCTTTCCACGGCCCGCTGTCCCTCCCACACGCATCTGCTTTCTGCTCTGCTGCCAAGTGGCTCCTCCATCGTCGGCAGATCCATTACATTTTGGAGATCATCCACCCCGGGTCCCCTGGGAGCCCACAACATTGTTCCGGGCCCCAGCTCCTGCTTCTACCCAGCATACCACAAGCCCCGGCATGTGCCAGGGAAACCCTCTGTCTCTCTTTTCTCTTTCCATCTGTCCGTGTCCTTCATTAACACTCTTTCTCCCTTTGCCTCTTCCTTTTGCTCCTCTTCAGCTCTGATGTCTGACACTCTGACTTGTTTCCACACTATGTCTCATGTACGCAGTCACTGACCTCTGTGTGTGGTATCTCCACAATGTCAAAGTAATGCAGCCGTTGGCCCGCATGAACCAAAACAGAGACACATGTTATGCACGCATGCCGATGGATGGATGCACACAAACACACACCGGGAAGGCGGGCGGGGGGGGGAAGACAGAGACACTGACCACATGATCATAGAAACCATCGTCATGATAATCTCGTTGAGGATGTTGAAGAAGTCGCACATGATCTTCCCTCGCTCGCCCATCCTGCTCATGCAGATCCCAAAGGTGATGAAGAAGCCAATCAAGCCTGGAAGGAGACACAAAGCAGCACGTCACTGGAAACTGCAGGAAAGTACCGTAGTTCTCAATGCGAAGCAGCAAACATCAGGTTAATAAATGCAGGGAGCTTCAAACCATTCAAAGAAGAAAATAATATCCGCTCCTCCATCGACTCACCGAGAACATTCATACCCCATTTGTACTCCAGTTTCTTCCTGCTCACCAAGACAGGTTCGGTTTGGTTTGGTGTTGCGACCAGATCCTTTTTTAGCACCGTCTGAACCTGGAGGGAGGACAGAACCACTTTCAGATTGATCAGGGGTTCAGACTGTTTTGCCGTGCTTCCACTGCATGGTATGGGTACGCTTGACTCAACTCACTTTTTTGGTACCAGTACTTTTTTTTATGGTTTCCACTTCGAATAATAATAAAAAAGCAAGTGTAGGCGTGATTATCAACTGATCGCCATAGTGACGGTTTGTGAAAGGGCCGTGACATCATCTTCAACGGGACACTCACTGAATCCTCCCCCTTTATCGGCAACCAAAGAGAGGAACGTCTGTCCTTTCGTCAATTGTACGCAGTAACTACACATGTAGTGCACGCTGTAGTTATGCGGGGTGCCATTTTTTAAATCTGGGTGGAGTGAATGAAAACATTGTGGTTGCTATTGATAGTATCTCGGCTATCTAATAATGGGGGGGTTTGTGCAGGATGTCCTGTGTCGCGCTAGTGGCGGTTCTCTCTGACCAATCAGTGGTCTGCAGTGTTTTAACTACACCTTTCAGTATCGGCTCAGCTCGCTTGGAAAGTCGGCACGATGGTACCAAATGGTAATATCCGCAATTTTCGCTAATGGAAAACTGAAAAAGAGCCAGTTGAGAAAGGTTGAGCTGTACCAAGCAGTGGCAAAGCGGCATTATTGAGCAGACATGACTCCAGTTAACACTGCAAAACCCAGATTTTTTAAATCTCATATGAAACGTGGGCAAACCAAAGCTTGGCAGCAGCGCAACACACACACTGATTCGTGTTTAGAGAAAGGACAAAAGGGAGAACAAGAGATTCCCACATAAAAACAACAGAAAAAGGGAAGGGAAAGAAAGGAGAGACAAGAAGGTTGAAAGGGGAAGGACAATTCCTCCCTGCAAAAGCAATTATGCCTTTTATGACTTCAATGAATCCCAGATGAGTACAAACAAAAGAAGGGGTAAATCAGAGATGCAGACAGAGAAGAAAGAGACATGTGACAAGTGAAGAAAAAGGGAAGAAACAGAGAATCCCCCAGGGAGGAGAAGTCTATAAGCTGGTGCTCAGCAGTGCTCTCAGTTTACCAGCAGATGCCTTACTGTGGTAAATAAAGACGTAGCATTACAGATGTAAAGAGATTAGCAGGAGCAGAAGGGCTGACCCTCACCCAGTCTGACACTGACAATTACTTGTAATCATTCAGACACACACACGCACGCATGACAGAAAGAAGAGGGGGGGGGACAGGATTTGGACAGAGGAAAACTAAAATCATGATTGAGACTTGGATTATCGTTTAAAAATGATCATCTTGGATAAACAGTCATTCTGTCCCATCCACCATTAGCCAACTGATCATTACTGTAACTGAGTATTCGCACATAAAATCACAAATTTTATTTTTCAGTTGTTATTCAAAACAATGTGGATCATTTCTGATTTCGAAACCTTTTGCAAAATATCCTAACCCTTCAAAACAGGTGTATTAAATGGCCCAAACATTACAAATTCCTATCTCCATTTGCCTGTTTGCCGAAGGAGATGTCTTATTTTAACTTAATTATATTGTGTACACAACAATAAAAAATAACACATGTTCAAATTGTAATCGTATAACATGAAAAGACTCTGCTTGTATTCACATTAATTAAACTAAATCTGAAGAATTGCACTACAAAGGTGACACGTGTGTATGATGTACATGAACAGATGGTGATTTTAGTCAAAACCCTTTGAGTCCTCTCTCTTCTCACTTTTAGTTATATGAATTTGAAAATAATTTTTTACAAACCTATCTCACCTCAAGATCCATTGAAAAGTGGTTATGGAGCTTTAGGTCCGTGGTTACCAACCGCTACCTGTGACCCTTTGTGCTTGTCTTTGAGATGTGAGCAGTTGAATCAAAAAGTGATTTTCTCAGTGTTTTCGTTTGACTACATTGTTGAGGACTGAAGAGACTACAGTGTTTCACACCAAAAACAGCAAAGATTGGAGAAAAGTCTGAAAAATAAACATTATGCAAAAGTAGGGATGGGCGATCTGGCCAAAATCTTCTATCCTGATTCCCGATATAGGTCATTTTATATCTCAATAACGAAATATATCACGTTATAGCATGTTTTCTGGTAATTCAATAAATAAATAAAAAACATGGTAGAGTCTATTTTTGTATACTGTATTATTTTTGAATACTATATTTGTATACAAATACTCATTAAGTATTTTCTTATTTTATCAAGAATTTTAGTGCAAAATGAACATAACATGCAAGGAGCAGAACATAAAGTGGCGTCCAAATGATGTAAAATTTGACATAACGCAGCCCTTGTACAGCTTGAAATCACAGCTTTAGCTCATTTCACGCAATCTTTCAATCAATGTCGGCTTAAAAGCTGAGCTCCAAAGATCTTCATGACCATAATCTTCATGTGATATGATGGAAATCTCCAGCCTAGAAACTTAGACGCACCCTAACAGCAGCAAATATAATTTGCAGCTATTGTCGGTCTAGCAACTCTTAAACAAATTCTGGTCAGGCCAATCACATTGTGTATAGAGTCGAAGGGCGGGCTTGACATAAGGACGGTGGAGTTGTAACGGTTCCGCGTGAATTCCCTTCTACTTGAAAACAAAGAAGATGACTGCTGCTGGCGAACAGTTGTCTTTCGAATTGGCTTTCGTGACTCTGGAAGACTTGGAGTTAAGCACTGAAGTCATTCTTAAAAAAGTAAGATGTATTCGGAGCTTTGACCACCGGATACGGCAAAAGTTTAATCTATCAACTAGAGTTGCTCTGGTTTGTTGCGTGCAGAGGGAATTTGAAAGAAAACTGTTTATCCTGCCCCTCGGATTGAGCCCTGCCAATGGTGAGATCCCAGACCCAACATCTTGATGTGCGTCCAGCTTATCTGGCTTATCAGGCCTATGAAATCTCCTGAAAACCTACTAAATGAGCCTGGTAGGTTAGCATTTAGCATTACTGGACACACAAATTAAAAAAGCCTCTCCTATTTAAAACAAATGTAGTTTGGTTTGCATCATCCTAAGGTTGAATGATGCAGATTTCCTTCCAGAATTCAAAGCAATTGTATAATGTTCACAAATAAAGAGCCATAGTAAAATAGCAGTTCAGAAGATAAATTTCAGAGGCTAAGGTTACCTGTTGGATGCAGGCCTGCACCAGGTTCTCAGGAAACAGGTTTCTGAGCAGGTCAAGGAACGCGTCCAGACTGCTAACCTCCTGGTTCTTTGGGACTGAGCTTGACGAGCCTCCCCTTAGTTTGGGGTTCCCCGGGTGAATCCCCAACACCAGGATGACCCCGAGGATGGCAGCGATTACAGTGGTGGACATGTAGTACACCATGGCTCTACTACCCATTCTACCACTGGAGCGGGCATCTAGACCAGCCAGCCCTGAAAGAGACAGATGACCATCAGTATTTGCACTCATCATATACGCACAATGAACTGGGAAGGCAACTGCTCTTAACGTCTACTGAATGTTGACTTGTGTGCATGCTAATATTTAGCACACTAACAATAAGCATGTTAGTTTGACATCTTCTACACTTAGTTACTGTTAGCTAACATTTAGCATGTTAGTGTAAAATAATTAGTTAGCCTACGTGTTAGCATTTAGAAGGCAAAGTCAGCACTCAGTTAGCCATTGAGCCAGCATTAATATTACTCTTAAAATGCTAACATAACAATGTTTTTGTACAGTTAGCATGTTAACATGCTGACATTAAGCCTGTAACATTTAGCATTTAGGTTTGATACAATTGACATGGTAATTAACAAATGTTAAGCATGTAGTATAATATATTTACAGCATGTTAGCATTTAGTTACCAGACACTGTTAGCATTATCCTCAAAGCACACACTGAGGCTCACAGGAATGTGGTCATTCTTTAGAGGTATCTTGTTAATGGCTTTTTAACCAGAACTTTGGGTAAAACACGTAATTTAGCATTTTAGTATAATGTCCATACAGCGTCTTAACATGTTGCATGCAATGTAAGCATTACTCTTAAAGTCAATAGTAAATGCATCTTATCATGAATCAAATAGCTCTAAAAGTGAAACATCTGACTGGTTAGAGGTGCTATGAAAGGTCATGGCGATAACAAATGTCCAATATTAATGGACATGTTATAACCTAAAAGACAATGCCAACCAACATTACTTCCTATGTGTCTATGCTCGCATGCGGGTGTAATGGCACACCTGTAATGAGGCTGGAGATGATTAGAGGCAGGATGAGCATCTTCAGCATCCTCATGAGGATTTCTCCAGGGAAAGAAACCATAGTGAGGGCAGAGCTGTCTGTCACCTTCATGTACCTGAGCAGCATCCCAAAGCCCACTCCCATGACAACACCTGAGGAGGAGAAGAGGGGAGACGGGAGGAGAGGAGACAACTAACATTGATTTTAAAAAATATATATATATTTTTTAGTTATAATAAAGCTACTGTGTGTACTTGTTACATGTAAGGATAATGGAAATTTGTACAAAATATCAGCCAAATATGAGTGATATCTAAATATATGTACTGGTATTGAATTTTAATCAGTTTCCACATTTTCTGTGGACTCACTGGCCTACTTCTCTTATCTATGTAAGAGACATCTGACAAATGAGAACTGTCTACTTGTTGGGTTTAAATCTGGGGTTAAATGTGGATAACATACTGCAGACAAAAATAACACATTACTCGACTTTGCAGGGGCTATGTTTAAAGCCAAAGATGTCCCATGGGAAAATGATCACAGAGTCTGTATATCTAGTGAGCGTGTTCATAATTGCTGCAGCACAAATGGCTATTTTTTGAACAATAAAACTGAACTCTTATGTATAAAAACTCAAATCAAGCTTTCACAAGCTGATGGAAATGTGCTGCAGTTAAGCACAGCATTTTTAATAACAGATAGATAGTTTTTCAAGTCTATGCATACCCAAAACAGTGAGTCCCAGCAGCAGGTTGTGCGTGTTGCGGCTGCAGTGGCCAGCATCTTTATATGCAACGTCTGTGTTGTCATCTCGCTGGTTTTCTTCTGCCTCCTTCTTTTTTGTGTTGGACTGGTTGGCTGTCGGCTTGTTTGTCATCCTGCCTGTGGAGGCAGTGTGAGAGATGGGTTTACTGCTGGGAGAATACATGCTTTACCATCATTCAGCACTCGTTGGCCTGCAAAGCATTCAGTGTTGGTGAATGATGCTCCCTTGGCTTTTTAACTGATTCATCAAATGTGAAGACGCTGGATTGTTTACACTATCTTAACGAAACATTCTTGTCCAGTGGCTAGTGAGGATTCACATTGTTGCTATTCTGGTTGGCTGGCTCTACTCTTAAATGGGGAAGAGGGACAACCAGGGCGACCAACTACTCACTCACTCACTCACTCACACAACAGGAATGTCCTTTGAGCATTTGGTTTACATTCCTAAGGGAAGTGAAGAGGCATGACTGCAGGTAACCCAAACACAGCAGGCGATGGCTAAACAGCACACGAAGAAACAACTCTGTAATCGTCCTCTAAATGGAAAATGCCAGAATCCAAATACAACCCAATACAGACTCTGCTGATAAAGAGATGGCTGGAGATAACTGGAATGAAAACTGTGTGTTGTCTGACCATCTGTGACTGACAGATCTGAGTGGAAGTTACATATTGGTTAGTCTCGCATAGCCAGACTTATCTCCACGGTGCTGTCAGAGCTGGACTATGGTCTGGCTACACCACTTATCTATTCTGGGATAGGGAAAAAACGGTGCCCTTGCAAAATAGATAGCCGACTCAGAGGAAGGGGAGGGAAACGCGGCACATGCAAACACGCTGATTTTTAATACATGTAGGTGTAATGTTTACTTTTTCAACCACTTAGTTTTGCGTGTTAGCATGCTAACATTTGCTAATTAGCCCTAAAGTGTCATTCATTTGCAGTGATTTGGTCACAAACCAAAGTACTGAACACATTTGGACCTGATAATGGTGCTAAAGGAAAAGGCAGGGGGTCACCATAATTATTTCAATCCTGAGGGGGTTGTGAATACCATTATCCCATATTTCATTCCCATGTGTCACATTTTCATCCGTACAACAGTTGTTAAGGCATTTCACCATTAACCACAAATGGAACCAATAAACATCTGTACATGGCAATGTTGTGCAAATCCAGCAGCAGTTGAGATATTTTACTTGATTTGTGAAACTTTTAACCTGCTGGTGGGGATGCTAGATGAAAAGTTAAGGGATCACTGAACTCATTAGGATTCATCCTCTAGGCAACATGAATACCCAATTTCATGGCATTGCAAACCATATCAATAGTTGAGATATTTCACTAAAAAACTAAGAAATTCTACATCATGGTGACACTAGAAAAAAGGCAGGGGATCACCAAAGTCTTTAAGATTCATCCTCTGGGGATTATGTTTGTACAATATGTTATGGCAATCAATCCATTTGGGGGTTATATTCATATTTCAGTTTGGACCAAAGTAGTGGCTTGCCTGACCGGCATTACCATGTTTAAAGATAATCTGGCATTGATGAAATTCAAGTATGGTGTTTGTCCAGATTTAATTCAGCATCATGAAAAAATCTGAGAGTATGCAGAAAAAGATATATGTCAACTCTATTCTTGTACTTATGGAATCTGCATCCATCATTTTGAACAGTCACCCTAAAGCCACATCACTATCCAAAAAACACCTGACAACTGTTAATAACTATCTGTCAAAGTCTATTTTAGCTCCTGTGCATCACACCGGATTGTTATGGAAGCAATCAAATTTTCCTCTGAGGCAAAATCATCACTTTCAACACGAAAGAGTCAACCAGTAAGAATGTCCACGGTCTAATAACACTACACACTTCTACTCAACGGAGACCTCACCGCCACAATGCCTAAACATTAATCGTATATAAACACATCTTGAGAGCAGCGCAGCCATGCCAAATCCTTGTCAGGAGTATGAATGTCACATTTACAAACAGTCGGACTCAGTAAGAAAATTGCAATCAGACATGATTACAATCCATCATCTGAGCGGATGGCATTTCTGCAGCGGTAAGGATACAGTTGCAAACTAAGTTACGGTAGACAAGGGGGAGCACAAAAAAAAGTTACCTACTAGTTGGAGTGCTCTCACACTTTCACCTCCACTCTCCGGCCATATCTCTGCCCCCTTTATCGTCTCTGCTACAGTTGCCAGTCCGGGCACAAAGTCGGATTGCCAGTGTTATCTGAAATTGTATATTTTGGGGGCGGAGAATGTCCTGCTAAGTTTAAATTGCAAAGATATAATCCTCAGTGAGCAGAGTACGGAGGAGAGAAGGGGGGAGGGTGTTCCACTGTTATAGTCTTCACAAATCCTCTTTTCAATCCTTGTCGGTCGTGGCTTGAACATTATTTGGTAACATCAGTTGACCACATACACTTCAGTTATACAGCTGTCTAACAGGGGGTGGGATGGGGAAATCATCCCCACTGCCTTTTTTTTTTTTTTACAATAAATTTATGCACCAGAATTTAGTTTTTATCATAACTCAAGGTTTGGTGATTTCTAAAATCAGTGATCAATAGGTCGATAAGGTTCTGTAAACCTGATCTGGCCAAAACCTAGTGGATAAACTTAAAATGGAGAGGTGATCATGCCAGGACAATGGCTGGTTTGCTTAGTTTGGGACAACGCTTTTGGCAATGTAGGTCATTCTGTGATGACATGTACGAAAACGTCCCAATATAAATTTGTTGTTTAAGCCTTTGTTACACGTGTTGAGAGTAAGAATGATTGTCGTTGCCTTCAGCAGCGAAAGCAGGATATTAAACCTTTGTTCCCTGAGCAGGTCAGATGGAGGCTCTGAAATAATGAAGCAACAGCATGTGTCCTGCAAGGAGGGCGGTGATGGGGAGTATAAGCTGAAAGGACATACTAGGAGCTGAAGCTGCTCTGCAAATCTGTCTTCCTTTCCCAACAGACAGATTATTTTCCTGCTCCAGGAAATGTCAGAGCCGCCTTGAGACAAAAACGTTGCTGGCCTCTAGGAACCAGCTCTTATTGGGCTGTCCTGGTTCAACTGAGGAAAACTGAAACGGTTTACAACCTTTTAGGGTTGAATTAGACTCCTAAATTTCTTGTGTCTTGTCTGAAAAGTATTTACAAAAGCACAGTTTATAGGAAACTGATGCTGATCAGAGTGCAGCCCCTTTCCACATGCACTGCAAACCTGAAATGATCTAGACATTACTTGCCAGCTTGACCTTGCCAGCTCCCAAGAACAAAATTGGTGTTATATCCAATTGAGCCCATGTGAGAACAGAGCGGGCAGAGTGGGCATGTGGATGATGTTTCTATTATGCGGCACAAAACCCAAAATCTGGGGGTGATGAAGGGTCATTTACACAAGGACGGCATCAAAAAGTGTCTTACAACGAGATTCACAAACTAGTGACGGTAAGGGCCAATACTGAAATCGTCAGACAAATTCAAGGAACGGCAAGAGATTTGTTGTTTATTACAAACTGGCTAAGTGACCAAAGTTTAATCCACGGAATTTCTTGCATCCTACCCACACTACCCAGGCACCACTCCTTGCCTGCACCAAACAGAGTATTTCCAGTAAGTGAGAATGCGTCTGACACAAACAATCTGCTGTTTTGTGCTACACGTGTGAAAGGGCAACTGATTGGTCGAACATTGTCAGGAGTTCATAGAAAAAGGCTTATCAGAGCAGCCAGTAGAGGAATAACTAGCCATAGACACGCCTGTTACATCACAGCTTAGCACCCTAATAAAACACAGCAACTCAACTCAGAGGGTTCAGACTGTTTGCTCAGGCAGCCTAGAGTAAGTCCTGGATTTTGTTGTAACATGCGACAGGTATTACTGCTCTTCCAGGTAAACTGCGGAACAGAAGACATTCCCCTTTGAAAGGAAGCCTAGTCTTTTAGAGAGAGCTTCTAAAACACATGTTAGTGATGAAAGCTGAAGGTAGAGGGACTTCAAAGTGAGCTGAGACTCCCACAGAGACATTTTGTAAGTGAAGCAGACTGCAAAAACATCAGGTTCCTCAATGTATATACTCTAGTAGTCCATCAGATGTGTGATGGTGACCTATGCATTGCGTGATAATCAGTCTCCAGATGCAGTCATGTACTTAAGACACATCTTCTTAATTGTCATGGCGTCCAGGTCGATAGGCCGCCGATGACAGAATGAGTTAATCTCCCAGAAGAGCAGGCTTTGATTACTGTATACGAGCCCAAGCTGCTGAAGATGAAGGTGCACACACCACCAGAGCATGACACGACAAACTACCTCAGCACTCGGCTCGTCTGTGTTGAGAACCCCATGCCCTCCGCATGTCAAAAGTAATGATCCAACCAGGTCACTAGCCAATTGCAGATGTTGATTCAAGAAATCAAACTGATGTACATTGGCTATACATACAATTACAACTCGCCCCTCTCTCACAATCCAGCCCATACCCAGAAAAACGACCGCATGGGTAGATTATGCAAGCAGCCCATAACAACCAACAATTGCATTTCTTTTTAGATGTGGTAGATGTTGCGGGAGCAAAATAAGGAAGTGAGATGACAAAGTATAGGAGCGTGAAATTCTATGTTAGGAGGAAGGGTGGGGCAGTGGATGGGTCAAACAAATACAGGACTTTCACTCAGAACACTGGGGTTTATGTCCCATGTAAAATCAAAAATGTCTTACGAGATTCCCAAACTAGTGACAAATTCAAGGAACGGCAAGAGATTCGTTGTTTATTACGAACCGGCTAAGTGACCGAAATTTAATCCACGGAATTTCTTGCATCCTACCCACACTACCCAGGCACCACTCCTTGCCTACACCAAACAGAGTATTTCCAGTAAGTGAGAATGCTTTCACTCAGAACACTGGGGTTTATGTCCCATGTAAAATTAAAAATATGTTACGAGATTCCCAAACTAGTGACGGTAAGGACCAATTCTGAAATCGTCAGACAAATTCAAGGAACGGCAAGAGATTCATTGTTTATTACGAACCAGCTAAGTGACCAAGATTTAATCCACGGGATTTCTTGCCAATAGTCAAATTACCGACCTATTGTAAATCTGTGACCTAGGCACGTCTGTGATGTTGCGTTACATCATAATTTATTTTTCATCTGCATGCCTGCCCCCTGAATGATTCAATTATTCAATGAAATACAATCAATAACTTTGAAAAGCTGTGATAGAAATCAGCATAACAAAATTAATGGTTTAACTGACTGTATGTATTCTGTTTGTATATATTGTGTATATTTGTTTGTATAACACAACATAACTACAGTACTTCAATTCATTTACACTTGTAGTCTGTTGTTACCTTTAGATTAAATTATTCATTGCATGCATCAGGATTATAAATCTACTTTTTAACAAAAGCATGCACTTATTCTAAGGATCAATTCAGTCCATTTTCAAGCAAAAAATTGTGAAAAGCTGCCAAACATTCCTGTTTCCACCTTTTCACATGACATACTGCCCGTCTTTGTCATGTATCATTAGTTATTATCATATAACTATGTTTGCAGAGTCACACTAAACTGCTAACTGAAGACATAAAAGCTGTAGATTCTCCCTAAATCCACAATGTGTGTCCCTTATGGACATAGTGAAATGTTCACGTGTGTTTGTAACTGTGTGCGGGTGTCCTGGTGTCTTAGAGGATTATTTCCAAAGGCTGATTGTTTGGTGTGTGGCGTTTGTAAAGGGGTCGAGATATAATCCTCCCCTGGTTCAGCAGAGGGAGATGAGGATGGTCACTGCAGCTCTACAATGCGGCACTACAACACACCCCTCACATATCAAACACACATCCAGCTAGGCATAAATCCATATGAGAATTTAGGTGTGTGGCAATCATTATCAAAACTATGGCAATATCAAATCCCTAAAGTATGGCAATAGTATGATATAAATTTGGCATTAATGAAAAAATGAGGCATGCACCTACTGTACATTCTGGAACTTCTAATTATTTTTTGACAAATTAACGAATTACACACAAGGTTTTGGTTGATCTGAAATAAGCATGCATCCTGGCATTTATAAGAACACTTAATGTTGTCATTTTCCCAGTTTTATTGTGCTTCACACCCAAAACACAGTAACAATTAGAAGATATTATGCAATCGGGACTTTCTCAACCTTTAGCAACAATGCTGATGTTGCAATGATAGTCACTTTCCAACATGATGTCTCTGGTTCACGGCGTAAATGTAAACAGACCGCATTCATATAGCACTTTTCCAGTCTTAACTACTCAAAGTGCTACACACTATTCAAGCACTCACACACACATTACAGTAATACACTGGTTGCCAAGGCTGCCATATAGAGGATAGGGATAGGGTTCTTCAGGGGCCAGGGATCGAACCCATCTTCCAATTAGTAGACGGCCGCTTCACAACCTGAGTCACAGCCGCCACATTCTATTCAGTGTGTTGCGGTGTACAGGGTTCCTCTAGCAGCTTCCTTACAGATAATGTTCTACGTCATTCCCCCCCTAACCCCCACCCGCGTTCCACACACCCTGAGTATCCATTTGGTTTAAAGCAGAGCAGCATCTAATTCCTTCAACATATGCACAACTGCCATTAAACTCTGTTTCTGGTGAATGGCTTTACCAGGTCGCTGCAGCAGAAGGGTTAAACCGCTTGTTTAAACCCTCTCAGTGAATGTCAGAGTTATTCAGATGTGGACTCCACTCGGTCCATCAGTGGTTGGATGTGACCACACGTGAGTAAAAACATGTCCTCACTTGGCACGTTTTAACACATTACAAGGTATTTGCTGCTTGACTCTGAAACCAAGAAAACAGATCTTGTACAGACTTGTAGTGGAAGTACACTGGTCGCCAGTTTGTTTTAGGAATACTGACTTCATTGGTTACATTTGGCTAGAGCTGTCGTTCTTAAATATTTAGCTATTTAAAACTTCTGTCAGTCAAAATTGTTGGACGTTAAAACTAACTAGTTCAGGATTACGTTTCAGAGGTTCACATGTGTTAAAACCTGTTTCAACTCAATGACTACAGGGCTGCAACTAATTATCTTCATTATTGACTAAAATGTTTTCAATGAATCTTTTAGTCTATACAATGTCCAAAATGCCCATCACAGCCTCCAAGAGCAGTTAAAAAACTCAAAGATATTTATTTTACAGTCATATAAGACCCACAAGAAGAAAATCCTGACATTTCAGAAGCTGATACATGACGGTAACCGTTCATTTAGAAAACCTGTTAATTTTGGTTAATTGTATCTTGATTAACTAAACTTAACATTTTAGCATTAAATACTGTAGATGTACAGAAAGAAATTTAAAATGCAGACAGAAA
Source organism: Etheostoma spectabile (assembly GCF_008692095.1). Taxonomy (NCBI): domain Eukaryota; kingdom Metazoa; phylum Chordata; class Actinopteri; order Perciformes; family Percidae; genus Etheostoma; species Etheostoma spectabile. The sequence continues at coordinate 17,308,110 of NC_045747.1, read as the reverse complement.
CCAATGGCAAAACATGTTGTGCAAATCATCCAATTTACTGAAGCTGGAAAGGTTAAAAGTTTGGCAATTTTGATTCATAAATGACAGAACCCATCAATGAATCAACTACGTAATTGAATAATTGACTTTAACATTTCAGCACTAAAAGATGCCGGGCAGGGAATATAAATGCAATCAGAAACTTTCAGAGAACAGACTTGTGTGTGTGTTTGTGAGTGTGTGTGTGTGTGTTTGTGAGTGTGTGTGTGTGTGTCAGTATGATTGGGTGGACATGAAGTGTGAGTGAGAGAAGACACTTGTATTTGAGTGATTTCCTCTGCATCTGTGTGGTGTGTGTGTGTGTGTGTGTGTGTGTGTGTGTGTGTGTGTGTGTGTGTGTGTGTGTGTGTGCGTCCACACGTCAGACTACCGCCCTCCTCACTCCCCTCCTCTATCTCTATCTCTCTTGGACAATAATCTGTATTAATCTGTCGTTTGAACTCCTTAAGCACAGACTGTCTATCACATCTGCTCTCTTCACCCTGGCAAAAGTCCTGCTATTTATAACCTTTTTATTTCGTTCTTTCTTTCTTTCTTTCTTTCTTTCTTTCTCTCTCTCTCTCTCTCTCTCTTCCCCTCTCTTTTCTCCCCTATTTTCCTTTTTGATCTGTCGCAATTTCTCCGACGCTCCTTTCTCCAGCAGGGCTGAGTACAGTAAATCCATCTTCTTGCTTGGCCAACAGACGCATTGGAAACTCATTAAAGCAGACAGCGTGCTGAAACACTGCTGATGATAACTGATAAGATATTACAGGCCCCGACATGTTCAAACAGCAGAATTAAAAACAAAAACATCTAATGTTAACTTTGCAAAACAACAACCAATAAATCAACACTCATTCAAAATGACGACGATCAAAGGTGACGAATGGTTCAAACCCACCGCATGTGTCAGCTGTGAATGAATGGGAGAATGCTGGGGGTGGGGGGGTGGGGGGGATGGCAGCCAGGAGGCG
>NC_045747.1:17305083-17307105 GCF_008692095.1 Etheostoma spectabile | reverse complement strand
CTTACCTGCTGTGTGTGGTTATCTCCCATCCGACAAGAGCGAGGCATCGGGAAAGACACGGAAGAGAGGAGGGATGTGGAGATGAAGAGGGAGAGGGGACGGGAGGCAAAGTCACAGTCTTTGCGTCATCTGAGAAAATTTGCAGATTAATACAACAGCTTGGTGATCTGACCCCCCCTCCCCACCCCCCCAATCCCATCCCAACCCATATCACTCTCCTCCCTCCCTTCTTTTTTCCTCATTCACTTCCTCTCCATCACAGGATTCCCTTATTCCAAATGTTTGTCAGTGTTTATCACCGCAGACAGGATAAGACAGCTAGTCTCAAATAATTTTCCTCTGCTTACAACAGGGAGGGAGTTTGGGACATCCAGCCTGTCAGCAGACATGGTGGTGGTGTGGGGGGGGGGTCATGATTACCCTCCCTTCCACAAGAGGGCGCTATGACTCTGCAGTGAGTGGAGAACCCTGCACAGTAGCCTCCGTCTGATGGATCCTTTGACAGATATCAGTGTCACTCAGTGAGGCCTCAGAGAGCATGGAGGCCCATGGGTGGAGCTGCTGCATACTGTACATTCATATGTTGAGCTTTTTCCATGCATCGTGACACACAGAATTAGAAATAAACTGAAAAGAAGAAGTTGAGTTTCAGGGTTGACATACCGGCGACACGGTGCTGTGGCAGGAAGATTGATCGGGCTTTATGGGGGGGCAGGATTGATTTATAAGCGTAGCTCCTCAACTATCAAAAACAGCGTTGTTTAACGACGTGACTTTGCAGACCTCCGACAGTCTGACTCTGTTGCAGCCTTTAAATACGAGCCCATCATTCAGTGAGTTGCTTATCCCATTCATTACTTCAGGCCTTCTACCTACTGGACCCCTTAAGCCTCATTCTTATCCAAGAACATTGCAGCATACTGTCGCTGCCTCGTTCCAAATTTTTGGATCTGAATCTTTGTCCTCTGGGATATTTAGTTTCCATTAGGGGTGTTGAAACGAATCATTGCATCGATGCATGGCGATGCGGACCTAGACGACTCTCCATTGATATAGTGACAGACCATCGGTTACTGCCTACTGATGTTACTTGTTGATATTCCAGGCGCTTCTTTTTTTGCTTTTGCCTTTTGTCTGCTGTGCTTAGACTCTGCCACATTCAGGAAGTTTCTTTTTTAAGTGCAGATACAATAAAAAGGGGAGTTCATTTAGATTTGACTGCTCTAATTTGTTGATGAAAACCATGTGAAGTAATTTATAATAATATTGAGGAGGTGACGTAACGTGATGCATTGGGATATCGAATCGAGCTGAATTGTGAGACCAGTGAATAGTCACACCCCTAGAGTCCGTGGTGAGGAGGAGATTGTGTGGCTAAGGTGTATTCGGCGGCACTCAGACCCTGCTCAACTTCCTCCTTAAACCATATTCTTCTTATATGTTTACAATCTATCTACAATTTTTGTCACCCTAATTGTCCATACCGTAATTCCACTATATTGGTTATTCTGTAGATACGACATCTATTGCTTTCAGTCCATCCATAGGATAGAGATCCCTCCACAGTTGCTTTTCTTGAAGTTTCTTCCAAACTCCATGCAAACCAGATCTGACCTAAAATCAATCACAACATTTTGATGACACATTACTTAAGATACTGTCATTCAATATAGGTTTATGCACCAGCATGCACTTATAGGAGAAGTAATAGTTGAACTTGCATCTGCGTATAACCACACGAAAGTGTGTTATAGGTGTTTTTAAATGTTTAATCCTCATGTTGTCCTCAGGTCATACTGACCCGTTTTCCTATATCAATGTTCTTTATAATTACCCAAAAAAACATGACACACAATGCTCTTTGGCAAGTACTAAATCTTTACTTTAGCATTTGGAGAAAACAATTGAAGTGGTTTTAAAATGGTATTGAGTAAAAGTTGACATATTCCAGTCTGTGATTACCCATCAACATCCATCCTTTAATTTTAGTCTAAATAATTCCTAATTTCTGCTTCTCTAACT
>NC_045747.1:17299281-17305073 GCF_008692095.1 Etheostoma spectabile | reverse complement strand
GTATAATTTCCTAAAAATTAGGTTTATTGACCATAAATTCCAAAAATTACTGTGAAAATAAAGTTAATAAGTTAGTGTTACGTAGTGTTAAAGGTAAAAAAAAGTGACAAACATTGAAAGCGACAAACACACGTAACAAAAAGTTGTTAACATTGATAAAAAGCGTCAACAAAAGTGTTGATTCTCAATTTTGACGGGAAGACAACACAAGGGTTAATTACTGCTTACTACCACTTACTAAGTGCCCAAAAGAGGGATTTAAAGTGAAGTGTTGCCATTTACTGAATTTGATTTATTATCCAGCACCAACACTAACCAACGTACATGCACACATGCACGCACACGTACAATAATTCAAAAATATACCTCTGTGTACATGCAGAGCCACATACACTGTAACAGTCCCACAGGAGTGACAGATGGAGAGGGGCAGGGCGGGAACAGTGGCTTGTCCGACTGGGCTGGTGCCTCCATTGTGCAATAGGTGCGCTGTAAGTCTATCCTCTACTAATTGCCAGAGCAGTTCAAACACAAAGTCTGCCTCTGAAATCCAATCCTGTGGGGTGTTGTACAGTGAATAAAGTTTACAATGTGTTACATTTTTCCTTTGGCAAGAAGAGGGACAAAACATGGCATATGGAAGAGTGGGGTGAGGGGATGCGGAGGAGGGGGAGGGAAAAAGACGATGGGATGGATAAGCGCAAAAAACCCCGCAAAACACAGGGAGCTGTGTGGATTGTGTTGGCGAAAAGGAAGACGTAACTGTAAATCAATATTTCACTATTTAGGCTGCATGTCTGATGCCGGGGCGTCCAGAATGCAACGACTCTGTGGCATGTGAATGAAAGTGTAGCCGCTGTAGGTGGATGGAGTCCTGTAAGGAGACACTTAGGAGGGACAGATAAGGAGGCAAGGACGAGTGATTGAGAGGTGATCTGCGGAGAGAGAGAGAGAGAGAGAGAGAGAGAGAGAGAGAAAGCGAGAGAGATGCTGTAATAGGAGAGGGATTGGCGGGGCAGATGATGTAAACAAGACGAGCAGCGTTTGTGCGGGCACCGCCTGCTGCATGGCGGCATCTGAAGCCCTCCTATAAACTGACAGCGACCCGGCTTCTGCACCAACACCACACGTAGCAGGAAATCTAAACAGACAGACTAATACAACGCAGCGCCAGTCTGCAGTTTGCACCCATTCCAACCTGTTTCTCATTAAGTATAAAACAGAATTACCAAAGTCCTCCATTCCCCTTAATGAGGGTTTGTAGCTCCGATGCTCTCACATTCCCTCTCCCTCCAGAAGGTGAGCATTCCATACACTAATTTCAGTTTCACCCAGAAAAGACTTGTAGGCGCATGTGTTGTTTGTTTGTCAGAGCGAACGTGTGTGTGTGTGTGTGTGTATGTGCGCGGGCATGTGTTTATGTGTGGTCTGGCTCCAGACCCTGTCACTCATCCTCTTTAACCTTTAGTTAGCTGTGAAATTTAATTTCAGGCGTGGGTTGCCTTTTCTGCACAATACTACACCTGTGCCAAGTGTGTCCGTAAGGAAGTTGCACAGCAGCTAAACCGCTGTAGCCAGGGATGTCTAAGACAGACTGTGAGCCAGACAGACAGACAGACAGACAGAGAGAGAGACAGGAGGTGACCCCCCTATGAATGGCTTCCCCTTTGACCCTTTACCTCTTTACCACCATTGCTGCCGACCGGGGCATTTCCAGGAGGACTCGGCTAATTGGGTCAGATTGCGCATAGAGAAGGATTACGTCTGAAATTGGAAACATATGCTATACCTCAGTGTGTACGTGTGTGTGTGTGGTAATGGTAGCGATGGTGGTGAAGCTCCTACTAGAAAGGTTTGAATTTAGGGGAAAGGAGGGGGAGGGAGCGCAGTGCAGTGAGTGAGGTAAACGATGGAAGGAACGATGAAAAGAATGTCAAATGTAAAATAAATCAGTGGGAGAGGATCAAAGTGTGTAAAGATGGAAGAGGAGACAATGAAGGACTGACACTGGGTACCTCGGGGAGGTTTAGGGTCCGTAATTGGAGTCTGATTCGGTGGCTCAGTCGTGGTCAGGCAGACTGTTAACCTCGCCCTGACAGCTCTGCTATTTGCAATAATTGCCATAATAACCACCTTCCAATTACACTCAGATCCAAGTTTCAAATGATAGAGGATGTCCGACGCGAAAGCAATAAGTTGATGTGCAATGGCGTTGTGTGTTGGAAAGATTACGTCGAAGAAGTCTAAGGTAGTAAAAGTGACATCTGGAACTGAGACACGGTTGTCAGGATTGAAAAAAGGTGGATGATGAGCGGAAGAAAACGAGTAGAAAATTGACTGAAATTGATGAAAAAAAATGATTGTAGTGAAAGTGATATCACGGCTATGAGACACAGTGAGTGACGTTGCCAAAGGCTTTGCAAGTTCCTCGCATACAAGGCAGGTTCAGAAAAAGGTTTTTTTTTTTGGTGGGAATTTAATAACAGTCCGAAAATGGTCATGAAAAATGTTGGCAAGAATACAAATTCCCAAACAAAAAACAGAAAGTTCTGTGTTATTCCCTGCAATATATTGTGACTGACGTTAAAGGCTTTTGTTGACACAGGGACTTGGGAAATCTTTTAATGTAACGTGTGACAGTATGAAGGAAAACTTGTTTTGTAAATTAAATTTAAATAAATTTCTATATCAAATATGGTTGTGGTTAGTTTTGCATGTCTAGGTGTGTGTGTGTGTGTGTGTTTAAAAGAGAGAGCCCTTTCAATAGCCTATCTTTGTCAGACCGCCACTCCAGTCCACGCTTAGCTAACAACTTTCTCTTGCTCTCTCTCTTACTCTCACTGATGCACCCTGAGGTGGAAATATCTAAGTGCATGCAGGGCAAGTTCAGACAAAGAATGAGTTACAGAGAATGGTGGGAGGGCTGCAAGGATTTCGAGTGACTGACACTAAATGCTGTGAGGTTGGAACGCCGCGAGGGAGACAACAGACGGTGTGTATTAACGTTAAAGACAACAAAATAGAGTGCTGCTGTATGGCGGGTAAGAGAGAGAGTTAAGAGAAACAGAAAGGATTGAGAAACGGCAGAGTGTGTATGCGTGCGCGTGATCACGTGTGTTTGCGCAATCAGTCAATGGGTGCAAGTAGATCAACGCTCCCTTCCATCAGAGGGTTTCGACAGTGTTCAATGTCTCCGTCCCTGAGTGAGGACTGCACTTTAGTCTGCCCCTCTATACAGAAGTGATCCGTTTTAGCGGCTTTGAGTTTGAAAAACCTCTTTTCATGATCCCCCGTTCTCTTTCTGTGTCTCCTCTCCGGTCCCTATCTCTCCCATCCCCAAACTCTTTCATGAGCAGACTCTCAGGGGCAGGGTTGAAACAGAACCCTCCCCTCTTTTGTCTCCATTCTTTTCCTTATCCTTTCATCTTTTTAAACATTCAGGGGAAAAGGGGTTTGGTGAGATGGAAACCACTACTTGGTAAAGGAAAGAATGAGATAGCATGTGAGAGAGGGCAAGGCGGGAGGAGGGGGCAGTAGGCAGAGTCCCCCCCCCCCCCCCCCCCCCCCCCCCCCCGCTGCTCATCCACCAATTTAGTGCTCTCCTTTTCAACAGGGCCATTCAAGGTGGGGAGGCTCAGTGGACGCGCTGTTCTTGCGGGTCAATAGCAGTGAACCCCTGTCTGGTTTGTATGGGGACGACTTATCTGCTCAGAGGACCCGCTGAACTGTCTGTCGGCCTGTGTGTCCTCCAAAGACCTCCATTGTGTCTCCGCCGGGCCTTCGCCGGCTTTCCCCCAAAGACCTGTGAGTGGACAGAACCAGTCAACAGCTCCTGTTTCCATCCTTTCAACTTTACAGGAATCCCGAAGCCGCCTGCACTCACACGACCAACATATACAAAAATGAAAAAACACTTTTATTTTTTTAAAGTGACACATTTCACCGTAACCACTCGTGAAGCTTTCATATAAGAAAGATCTGAGTGCATGCATATATGGAACTTACATTTACAAAGTGGGATAATACTATATCTAGAAAACACATACATGTCCTGAGCTTGCATAATAATGTAATTATGTTGGTATAACAAATAAAAATGTTGAAAAATGCATAAAGGCTTGATTTTTTTCTCTCTAAGTAATTCCTAGGAAAAGCATGTTTAGAGGTCCCATGGCATGAAAATTTCACTTTATGATTTTTTTTTAACATTAATATGTGTTCCCCCAGCCTGCCTATGGACCCCCAGTGGCTAGAAATGGCGATAGCTGTAAACCGAGCCCTTGGTATCCTGCTCTGCCTTCTGCCTTGCCCCATATCTTCCCCCTTATGAGGTCATATATTAGACTTCAGATATGGTATTAATTCAATTCAATTCAATTTTATTTATAGTATCAATTCATAACAAGAGTTATCTCAAGACACTTTACAGATAGACCACACTCCAGAATTTACAAGGACCCAACAGTTCTAATAGTTTCCTCCAGAGCAAGCAACAGTGCGACAGTGGCGAGGAAAAACTTCCTTTTAGGCAGAAACCTCGGTCAGACCCAGGCTCTTGGTAGGCGGTGTCTGACGGGCCGGTTGGGGTTAGAATGAAGAGTGGCAATAAAAATAGAAATAATTAGTAGTTTGTAGAAGTTCTTTGTAGTAGTTCATGGCATAGCAGGACGCTGTGCGGCATTACAAGGCACAGCAGGACGTAGCAGGACGTAGCAGGACGTTGCAGGACGTAGCAGGACGTAGCAGGGCACCGCAGTGTAGCAGTTGAACATGGCATCACTAGGATTAGTGGCATCACACTATTAGGAGATCACTAAGGTCTATCTAAAAGCATCTAAAGAGCACCATGTCATGGGACCTTTAAATGTTGTGTGTTGCAATACTTTCAAGAGATCTCCAGATTTGGATGCGCACCAGATACTAATCATTTGTTTTTTTGGCCTCCGGCATCAATAAATATTTTAAATTCTTTGCAAGCAAGTAGCTTTCAATTTCCTAAATGATAAATGGCCCAATGAAAAGACCACAATTGACATCTGCTGAAGGTAAATGCTTTGTCCACCACTTAAAAAAACATTTACATTCCAGTTGACAGTACCTTTACCATAAAATGAATGGAGAGTTTCAAATGAGAAGTTATTCTGTGATGCAATATCTATAAATAACAGCTGGTGGGCGTGAGGGGGGGGTCAGGGCATGGGCTCAGGGGGGCCCCAAAATCAGCAGGACCACCCCTGTTGAAATGTATGCATGGAATTAAGGCCTATTTCCATGTTGAAAATGTATCTGCGGTGTTTGTGTACCATCTGTATTTTTACTTTTGTAAACCAGTGTATTTTGGATATAGTATCCTGTGTCCGTGAAGTATAAAAGTACTTATTACAGCCAATGAAGTCAGTAAGATCCAAATGATCCCGTCAAAATGCCCTTCAGCGAGACACTCACCTGCCAAAGTGGCTGGCACGTGGCCCAAATAAAAGATCTGGTAACGTTAGGAGCAAACAGGAAGCAATCTGAAAACAGATTCGGATTTGGCATTTAAACATAACGTTACATCCCCAGGTCTGATTGAGCCAAAGGAGATTATGTTGCACCCTGCACTTGCAGACGAGAAGAATGACGACTTGCTCCAAACCAGCCTCACAACAACTTTGTTTGTAATAATTTGCACTGTTACCAACCTATAATGAACTCGAATTGTGTGGACCCGTGCCAACACAACACTGCTGGTAATTCATCAAATTGTTTTCATGGGAGCAGTGGGGCGGGGAGGGAAAAAAGTAGGGGGGGGG
>NC_045747.1:17298561-17299271 GCF_008692095.1 Etheostoma spectabile | reverse complement strand
GGGGGGGGGGGGGTGTTAAGGTAAAATATAGTCACATAGTCACGCACATATGTGAAGTGAAGTCTTGCACGACGTAACGTTGCGTTTGAATGTATCAAATCTAGCTAGCATGAAATGTGACTTTTTGGCTAATTCTGCTCACTAATTCTGTTGTTTCATAATGTATGCACATGTTTGACAAACGCGTTTTAAACACATATGTTCTCACACATGTTACTCGTAATGTTGGAGGTTTCTGTTCAGTATACTAACCTCCTGAGGAAGAAGAAGAAAAAAAAAAACCTTCGGCTTGTCTATGCGCTTCCCAAGAGAAACCGGAGTCGTTAGCCATATATCAAGCTAGCAGCGCAGGGGAAGAAGTTGCGCCGGAAGTGGCTAGTTTTGTGTTCGGAATAAAAGCACCGCCGCTACTCGAACGTTCCATTGCAACGCGGATACCTCGACGCTGGTTTGTGCTTTGAAATTCAAGCCCAGATGTCACAAGTCCAACTCGTGCTAGCTTAACTGTTTGTCCGACTTTACACGTTCCAGGCGGAGTTCAGGTCTTAAACATTTGGCCAACTTCTTTACCTCTCCACTTCTTCGTTCACATATTTGAACTGAGATACCTTTCCCCCCGGTCTGCCTTGGACAAGTAACAACTCATGGAATATCTAAACGCTGTGGCACGTTTACATTTTTGACACTTTCTGGGCTAAACCAGCCTATCC
>NC_045747.1:17284882-17298551 GCF_008692095.1 Etheostoma spectabile | reverse complement strand
CTCCTCTGTTGAAGCGCTCCCAGGACAGGAGAGTTTTGTGGTTTGTAACTTTTATTTTTATTTTTATTTTTCCTGGTCGGATTTTTTGGAGGGCCCATGCGATGTCACGGACTATTAAAAGAAGAAAGAAATGTTTGCGTTTAGTGTTGTGCTTTCCGTACTAAGGCGTTTGATGCGTTTATTTGTTGAAACCAGTTGAGCAACTGGCGACAGGACTCTATAATCAATGTGGTGTCAGCTGGAAGGACGCGGGGTCCGGATCTCACCTAAACGGTACGGCTCCAAAACACACACGTATAGGCCTGAAACACATGATGTCTGTTACAGTGTGTATGGATCAATATGCCTAGATCAATATGCCTAGATTAATATGCCTAGCAACATATACTGATTTATTCCGTCAGTTGGATCCACTACTAGTTACATACCCCTACGTTATTTAACTAGGTCAGTTTATCAACCTTATCACATGGCAATGTATTATTTACCAGCTCACTATTTTTCTACTTAAGTCAGTGCAGACACAACTGGCATAATGTTAATTTTTTTTTTTAGTTTTTTTTTTTTTAAATGTATTTTTTGAGTTAAAGTTTCCTTATTTCATGCATATGTGAACTATTTGATCTAAGCATTTAGAACCCAATCCCACTTCACACGTTGTTTTCTTTGGCAGTCCTGCAGCTGTAGCCTGTTTCACATTTGGTTTTCGTTGGCAGTCAGTCAGGTGGAGGTGAGACAGCTACCGAGTCCCAGTCCAACCCCGCAGGTAGATCGCACAGGTTGGAGCCTACTATAAAACAAACACGCCGCTGATGTCTTCATTACCAAAAGATCAGGAGCTGAAAGGACTGTGTGGGAGTTTTTTTTTTTTAAATAATTTATTTACATTATATATAAACAATCCCTCTATATTATTTAATCCACTATTGCAGCTTTAACATCTTCTATTGGAAATACATTTCACTCATAACATGTTTGATCACAATGGCCTATGATGTCAAGTGAGAATTTAAAACAATGAAGACATTTGTCGTGCTACATTTTGTTGCACTACTGCATAAGCAGGGGTGGAAGAAGAAGTACTCAGATGTTTTATTTTGGTTTTGTAGCCCCCCCCCCCCCCCCTCCAACTATTAAATATGTAATATCCACGTTCGTCTATACAGCTCAATATGTAGTTTAATTCGGTAGATACATCTCTTTATGAGATGACCAAATCACTTACTAGATCATCAACACAAAAGTCGGTCTAATCAATTCCAAATACCCAGTATTTAATAATAAAAAAAAGTGGAATTTACAACAATATATACACCAATTTATGGTGAAAATATTATTATTTATGTAATGGAAATATAGGTGACAATTGAAAAAATAAAAAAACATAATAATATAATGCACTAAGGCTCTCAAGTATTTATCTGCCTGCAGATTAACTTCTCATTTAATGTTATCTCTGCTCACTCAACACACATGCCTCCTCTTTTGCATCTTTTGGGGGTAAATAACCTCTTAAAATGTGCATGTGGCAATCATTTACTTCAATTATAGCCCACATTAATTCATTTGTATATGTGTGTGTGTGTGTGTGACAGAGATGTGACTGAGAGAGGTGTCTCGTACAGAATGAGAGAGGAGGCTGGATCTTTGCAGGCTGAGCGTGGTATGAAACAATCACAGACCTGGAATTAATGGGCTGTTTGCACAGTGGGACAGCAAGGCATTGTAAATGAGCACATGTGAGGCCAAGGCTTTCACTCTACTCAGAGAGAGAGAGAGCGAGAGTAGAGAGAGAGATAGAGAGAGAGAGGAGAGAGAGAGAGAAGAAGAGAGAGGAGAGGAGTATTTACCTGCATGTGTTTTGCAGCCACTCCTGTTGTCACTGTTTTTTGATGCTCGCACTCCGATGCATTTCAGACGGCTTAGTCAAAAGGAACACAAAAAATACACACAAAAACTGCAGAAAAGATGTGATGTGCAAACTGTCCTCCAATCAGCCACGCTCAAGATATCTTCCACCCCTGTCGACTTCAAAGTAGGCAGGATTAGGTCGGGACGGTGCCTGCTCCTAACACTAACACAGAGTGCATTAACTCTGTCAGATGGAAGTGTCTGGCATTAGCCACGCATGGGGAGGTGGGGGGGGGGGTTATTGGTTTGTTAACAGGCTAATAGCACAGTAGCGACTGCCAGGTGTGAGGGCTGCTTTATGGCATCTGTTTCCTGGGGAGGGTCTCATCGCCCAGAGGCCCTCTGTACTAAATTCCCACTGATTGTAACCTTCACTCATGCTGTGGGTTTAACCTCCGCGGCCCACACTGGCAGCAAGTCAGACCAATTTGTCAGGTACCAGAGTTCGTAGAGAAACACTGCTCCCAATTTTTTTGCTGAAATTGTTAAAAAAAAAAACCTATTTATGCATTATGTCACGTCACTTATGAAAAATATGTACTGTATATATACAGTATCATGCAGAGATGGGAAGTACAAATACTTTGTTACTATACTCATGTAGATTTTTCAGATGTTTTTAATTTACTATTTATTTTTGTGCCGACTTTTTACTTTTATTCCTTACATTTTTTTAACACAAATGTCGGTACTTTCTACTCCTGACATTTTACAAAATTGGCTCGTTACTTGAGTTTCAAATAATTTCAGTGGAGTTACCGTTATCATTTTCCACGTCATCAATATCAAATTCAATCGGATCGGAACATACAGTACGTTGCACATGACGCACCACTACCATTTACCATTTAGTGGTTGGTAGTTGTAACTCTATAAGTATGGGGGACTTCTTAATTAATGTCTGTTTAGTAATTCATATTTTATCCTTTATTTTCTTTCCAGAAGCCATATTTGAGCACACACACATCCATGTGGATTCTTTTAAATGTTAAGGGGAAGATTAAAAAAGAGAAACTGGATCTGTGAATTCTCACAGAATCACCATTGAATTCATATCTCGCTGCACAGTCCGAATCTTATTAACCTGGAGTCCCAGTCTCTGTCACAATAATCATAATAACATATGGGATGTTTTAGGCCTATTGGCAGACATCCATTTAAAATATAGCCAACGACATATAAAGAACAGCGCTCTAGTAACGTGTGTGTGGTCCAGGTAGCCTTCGTAAGAATCCCTCACAAGGCTACTTTTACTTTTACACTTTAAGTAAATTTCCAAGCCTGTACTTCTATTTTTACTGGAGTATTTTTTAACACAAGTATCTATACTTCTACTTGAGTAGGGGAAGTGGGTACTTTTGCCATCTCTGGTATCATAAATGTATTTTCTTTCTACTCCATATGTTCAGGTTTGTCTGCCTGTTTTAGAGCAAGGCGTCTGTAGTAGCTGCACGTCGTCCACACGGCCGTTTGAGTCACGTGTTCGACGTTTTTTTTGAAAGTCGCTTAGTCATAAAACAAAACAGTCGTACTAATAATAGACAGAAAATAATCGTCAACGTTTTTAAAAATTGATTAATTGCTGTGGTCAATTTTAAAGCAAAAAAAAAAAAAAAAAAAGGAGAATTCTCTTTCAATCATAGTTACATATTCTAGTAGGTATCATTTATTTGAGTTTGGACGGTTGGTGGAACAAAAACATCCCCTCGGACTCCCCCCCCCCCCCCCCCCCCCCCCGCCCCCCCCCCCCCCCCCCCCCCAAATAATGAATTCATTTATCCCAAAAAAAGGTTCCGTAGATTAGTCAATTACAAGAAAATAATAATTTCTTGCAGCTTATAATAATACTAATAAGTAAGAGCAAGATGCTTTACAATAACGAGAAACTAGAATAACCAAGCAATAATGATAGTAAAATAATAAATCTAAGAGTCTAATATAAATAATCTGAATAATATAATACTAAATAGTGATCCAGAGAGAAGGAAACTACTTGAAAGCAAAGTGAAAAAGAGCGGCCAGAAGCATTCTCTTAAAGATGTTCTCTGAGGTGCTCTCCCTGATATCCTGTTGAATTCTCCAGTAGCTGAGTATCTGAGGCAAAATAAAGGCACACGGCATCAACAGGCCGCTCTTCCGCTGTTTAATTAGTATACAGTCGGAACCAGTGCTGAATAATTCAGTGGGCCACTGGGACTCCCGGAGGCCTCGCAGTTAATGTCACAGTTTAGTGTGTTCATTGGTGGAGTTCTGCCCGGTGACGTGGTTGCTTTCTGTCTGTTTGTTTAGGCCCGCGGTTTCAGGGCATTCTTCCTGTGCTCTTTTGGAACAACTTCAGGCTACGGAGAATGGGATTAACATAAGTGTGTAGTGTTGAGTGGGGTTTTTATTCGCTAAGTGAGGTTTTTGATTTAGAGAGACTGGGATTTGTGTGTGTGTGGGTTCATCTGGGGGGGGGGGGAAGAGTGCCTGGGTCTGGTCCAGCAGGCGGAAGAACGCCGTGGTCTTCGTCTAGCCTCGCAGGGAGCGCAAATGATGCGTGTCATTGTAGCAAATGGAGCATGGTGATGAAGTGCTGCTGCTGCTGCTGTTTTTTTACAAAGAAACCACTCAAAGTGTGCTTGCCTGTCTTCGGTGCGGTGCCTGAGTGCTCCAAGAAAGGCCAAAGATGCATATAGCGCTGCTGCAACGGAACACTAATCCTGCAGATTCGCCCTCCTCCCCTCCACAGCCGCTCATTTGAATGGACCTTCTACGAGAGATTGTGTTCACTAGGGCTGGGACAATGTGCGTTTTCCCCCAATTCAATACGTGGGTGCCGATTGGCTTTGCAGTGCGATTTTCATTTATTGCAATTGTAGAAGGATTGCGACTCAATAGTGGGATTTTCAATAGCAATTTTCATTGTCTTTCTCTAAGAAAAACAAAAGTTGAATAATACACTTCTGACGACAATCTATCACGAGCCATTTCTAAAAAGAAAGTATTTTCTTAAAAGAAATGCCAATCCTATGTCAATCTGACATTTATTTCATTTGTAAAGAAGCACATACCGTGGATTTTCTGCATGTTCTGCTTTCAGTGGCGATTTTAGACCCTTTAATCAATTTTAGTGCTTCAAGCTAGAGTTTGCAAACTTGTCTGTTGTACAGCTTCTGAAACAGGTTCAATATCCTGTGTCTCCGTTGCCAACGCCAGGCACCTGTAAACCAGTCAAGGAAAGTTTTTTTTATTTTTTATTTATTTTTTTTTTTTTTTTAATATCATTTCATTTGATTCTGGTAGTCCATAAAGGGACTTTTGTTGTTTTTTCACATGTTCAATATTTTGCATTTATCCTCCTATATTCATTGTTATCCAGTGAAATTACTGATTTTAGGGGGAGGGGGGCTCATTAGGGGCTGAGCCCACCTAAAGGTCTGATCCTGGAATCGCCCCTGGATATGATGTAGCCTAGTCGCCGTCGGCAGTACCGTGTAAACGGAAAAATGTTTAGGTGAATCATTGACAAAAAAGAAAAGGAAAAGCCATTAAAAATCACCATACCTACGTGTTGACCTTTGCGGCACACTCTTTAGCTGATTTACTGTTCAACATGCTTTCATCAACCTAAACTCACCCTAAACTCACCCTAAACACCTGGGTTGTTTTTTTTGGCAGGCCCAGTGCCTGGATCAGTAGCCGGAGCAAACAGGAAGCTCCACACACTTTGATGTCATTAAATTGTCAGCATGACAAGCAGACACTTTGAGCGCCCGAGGCGACTGCATGAGTGATGCGTCGACCCAGCCTTGTTGCTCCGGCATTGTGTGCAGGGTGTGGCCGTGCAGAGGACATGTCCTGTCAGCGACAGGGTTTACTTTTGTCATGTCTCATTCACATGCTCACACAGTCACTGATGGCCGCCGATGCGTCCGTTCGGTAACCCTCGCAAGCGAACGAACACACAAACAGCGCCGACACCCACTCCTAACCTCTTATTTTTTAAATGTTTTCTTTTCTCTTGGCTGCCTGTGGAAACCGCGAAGGAGCCGTGCCAGTAAAGCCGCATCTCTCGCATTCTGATCATTCCACCTATTTTAACTCTTTCCGAGTGACCTCCTCCCTGCTTTCAAACAAACACCTAAGCTGGCGCTCACCTCTCTGGCGTGCTGCTTGAATGCTGTCCCACTGCACATGGCACATGAGTGGGTGACTGACTGGAATGGTTTTTCCAGGACGTCACAGGTGAACCCTACTTTGAAACACAAAGTAATCACCTCTACCTGACTTGTGATTCATGATGGTGTCAGACAGAACTATGAAGAAAGTCTCCCATGTGTGGGGAAGTGTTTACATTTGGCTTACGCGAGGGAGTGTTTGTTCCGACTTTTGTACAGTTTTGTTGGTTAGCCGTTCTTATTAGGACTTTTCTTTTGTGTCACCATTTAACATAATGGCAAAATGGGATTGTCATTCACTCCAAAGACACGGATGTTATCATTTTTATCTAATTGCGTAATTTTCTTTTTTTGAACATTTTTGTATTCAGATATTAAATTATTCAAATTTTCTATCATTTGATTTAGTGAATTAAATACACTGGGGCTGCAACTAACGATTTCTATTTCCTTTTTGAATTATTTTGCTCATTATTTTTTCGATTAATAAAAATGATTTGTTTGGTCAAAGAACATCAGATAACAATAAAAAGTGCCCAAAGTGATGTCTTTAAATGTTGCGTTTTGTCCGGCCAACAGTCCAAAACCCAAAAATATTTAATTTATTATAACATCAGACTAGCCTGGAAATCCAGGCCCAAATCTGAAAGATTAAGGGTCTGGCATCGAGTCATGAAAGTCGGTGGGTTTGAAAATCTCACTGCACGCAACTGAGTAACACTACGACCAATAAACTGAGGGAGGGTAATAACTCCTACAGGAAGAAGCTGGAGGCCAGTCTCCAACAGAACAACATGCGGGAGGTGTGGACGGGGATGAAAGAGATCACGGGGTGTGGGGGGGAGAAGAGGACAAACACCAGGCAGCCGTGAGAGAGCAAACGAGCTGAACTGTTACTTTTAACAGGTTTAGCTCACAGCCATCCCCTGCCTCCTCTACCACTCCACCAACCCCCTACACCCCCTCATTCACACCTGGCCAGGTGAGGAGACAGTTGGAGAAACTTCACCAGCGCAAGGCTGCTGGCCCGGACGGCATCAGCCCCAGGGTCCTGAAGACCTGCGCCAGTCAGCTGTCTGGTGTTCTCCAGTATCTCTTCAACCTGAGCCTGCAGAGGGTGCCGCTACCTGTGGAAGACGTCCTGCCTTGTCCCTGTCCCCAAGAAGTTGACTCCATCTGGTCTTAAGGACTACAGCCCAGTGACTCTCACATCCCATGTGATGAAGGTGCTGGAGAGGCTGGTCTTGGTCTAGCCAAGGCTAGCTAAGCCGCAGGTGAGTTCTTCTCTGGACCCTCTACAGTTTGCGTACCAGCCTCGTCTGAGAGTGGACAACGCTGTCCTCTATCTTCTGCAGAGAGCTCTTTTGCACCTGGATGGCGGTGGCGGCACTATGAGAATCCCATTTTTTGATTCCTCCAGTGCATTCAACACCATCCAGCCTCTGCTTCTAGGGGAGAAGCTGCGGGTGATGGGTGTCGCTGCGTCCATAGTCTCCTGGATCACTGACTACCTGAAAGACAGACCACAGTTTGTTCCCCTGGACTGTGTTCTGTCTGATGTGGTGGTGAGTGGTACGGGGGCCCCACAGAGGACTGTGCTGTCTCCTTTTCTGTTCCCCTTATACGCCACAGGCTTCCAGTACAACTCAGAGTCATGTCACTTACAGACGTTTTCTTATGACTCTGCAGTTGTTGGGTGTATAAGGGATGGACAGGAGGGAGAGTACAGGGCACCGGTGGAAGACTTTGTGGAGTGGTCTGGTAAGAACCCCCTGCTGCTGAACTTGGATAAGACCAGAGAGATGGTGATTTACTTAAGGCGGAAGGGAACGGCTCCCCAGGCCCTTTGCATCCTGGGAAGAGACGTGGACATGGTTGAGGAGTACAGATACCTGGGTGTCAACATCGACAACAAGAAGGGGATGAGCAGACTCTATTTTCCTGAGGAAGCTCAGAGCTCCTTCAACGTGTGCAGCAGAATGGTGGAGATGTTCTACCAGTCTATTGTGGCCAGCGCTATCTATCTATCTATCCATCTATCTATTTATCTATTTATCTACACACGAGGGGATGTGTCCAGAGCCCCATACTCTTAGCTACCTGATTGCGTCATCTGTGTAGCTCACCTCTCGCCCGCCTACATCAGCTACACCGATGTGATTGGTGCAGCTCGGCTACAAGGACATAGTTACTGAGCAGCATTACTCGATGCCAGAGTAACTCGCTGAGCAAAAATAAGAAAAAGCAGCAAATGCTTACGTTTGAGAAGCTGTAAATATTCAAGGTCTGGCATTTCTGCTTAAAAATAGACTTAAATGATTAACCAATAATCAAAATAGTTAATTGTGCATTTTCTGTCGAATGACTATAACAACATCTAAGTAACATGCTCAACCCTTTTTAATAACTTACTATCATCACTAACTGTCACCTTCTGCTGTATGACACCAGCCCTACGAGGATTAATTAAAAATATTCCTATTGGTTGCATACTTTTGCTACACAAATCAACTACTAATCCTTTTGTTATAACTGCACACATAAAGCTGCACAACGTTTAAATAATGCAGGTTATGGCAACGGGTGTTTACAATGGAAAGCATAAATAATCTTCAATTGAAAGCAGCAGTTGTATTCATGTATCATGTTGAGGCATCATCTTTTCAAAGGAAACTCCCCCACAGCCCAGGTGTGATCCGGTAGAATATCTGAGGTTTACCTCAGCAGTACTGGGATGCCTTTCTTCTAATTTGTCTGTTTTTGCAAGTAGACCTGAAGTAAACCATATGTTTGTTGAAGAGATTCCCAGATTCTTGGATCTTAGAAAAAGCTTTAACAACCAAACCAAGAAAAAAGAAAGAAACAGTCTTGCCCTTAAAAGCTGAAAGGGGAGGCTTGTTTTCTCCGGTTGCAGAATCTATTTCCTCTAGCTATAAAGTCTCTGACTTGCATACACACCGGGTTGTCTTTGTCTCTGTATGAATGGCACCCATTCCAAATCTTCAGCGTTCGTAGCTGAACTCCATCTACCCACATGAAAAGGTCGAGCTTGTTGTACTTCATCCTACTTTTCCATGAGTTCTGCCAAGTTTTTAAAGCCATACCTCAGCGGTTAAAACACCAGGATCATAAAGCTGCGGGGCCACCAGTAAAACCTCTCATTTTACATCTTAATTGAGGTACTTAGGTTAACTGCATAACCACAATTTGAATTGTATAAAATAACATTGTCTCTCTGTTCCCTCTGCCTCTCCCATCTATTACCTCTGTTTTACCAGCTGATACGTCTTGGGAGTGATGCACTGGCTTCCCCTGGTTGCCATGGTGATTGCCTCGGCCCTGCCCTTCCCTCACAACCCCGTGTCCAGGATTGCCGCCGCGACGACACAGCCGGGCTTCGACGAGCGCAGAGAGCACCCGGCTGCTCGCCTCGCAGCTCCCCCTGTGGACTACAACATCCATAGGAATGCCTCACAAACGGACTACAACATGGCTGCTGCTCTTAGCCAACACAGCAAACGACAACCGCTCCAGTACCGTTGGGATTATGTGAAATCCTCCGCAGATGAAGAGACTTCCACGTTCAAAGTGGAGAATCAAGGAACCTATCAATCGAACAGCAACTCAGGCAGCGATGACAAAAGCAGCGTCAGCGTGGATGCTCCCACGGAAGGAGGAACACTCAGGACCGAGGATATTTCCCAGGATAATTCACTACCAAAGGACTATAAAGTTGACAGCAGCAGCGGGCGAGATTACTCCAGTTTTGTTGACTTTTCCAAGGACAATAATCGGGACTCCACAGAAAGACTGTTGCAGGTTTCTACAGCGGAGACCTTTATTGCCGTCAGTCCTGCTGCTAATTTAAGGGATCACAGAGGACCAGAACCAACCGTTCCCTCGGAAAAACTGAGAGATGCGCCCACAGTCGGGACAGGAAGCACGTGGACACCGGGGGCTGTGAGAGGTCTAGCTCAGGAGAACTTGGACCTGGAGGCAGGGGTGGGTCTGGAGACTGGGCTGGACAGCATCTTAGAAGGAGATGAGATGTTTCTGGACGCACATCCGCGAGTCCTGTTTTCTCCCTCGCCGTCGCCTCCTGAACACCCGCCTCACCTGCTCATGTTGGAGAGCGGCCTGCTGGAGGAGGACAGGGACAGGGAGGATCAGGACGACCTGGACGGCCACATCGAGGGTCACGGGGACAGGGCCATCGACCGGAGCACCACGCCGAGCTGGGCTGAGGTCGCCCGTCCTGTTAAAAGGGATAAACGCTCGCACTTGATCGATAGAAGAAGAGGGGAGAAGTCGGTGTGCGAGGCGGAAAGTGTTTGGGTTACCGACAAGAAGACCGCCATCGACTCCCACGGTCAGAAGGTCACCATCTTGCAGGAGATCCAGACCCAGACGGGACCGCTCAAACAGTACTTCTATGAGACTCGCTGTCGCGAGGCCGAGCAGTTCAGCAACGTCAGGCCCGGCGCGCCTCCGAAATCTGTGGGGACAGGCGTAGCCGGGGCCGGCTGCTTTGGCGTGGACACAAAACAGTGGCTGAGCGAGTGCAAAGCCAAGCAGTCGTACGTCCGAGCGCTCACCAAAGACGTTAACAACCGAACCGGATGGAGGTGGATCCGCATCGACTCGTCCTGCGTGTGCGTGCTGCTGTCCAGAGTCAACCAGGCGCTGGGGAGGGAGGTCTTGACGAGGAAGGGGAGAGGCTGAGAGAGAGAGAGTGGAGGGGGGAGATAGAGAGATGGCAAGTAGTAGAAAGTGACACGGAGCTGAGCAGCTGTGACATCCTTCTGTAGGCATGATGGCTCGTTATTTCTCTCCTTTCCATCCCTCCCTCTACCACAACTTCAACTGACTTTAAAAAACAAAACAAGAAGACCTCAATATTAGATCTTAGGGAAAATTGTCATATATAGATATTTTACGTTGAAAAGTACTGTTCCGTTTTTGTATGATTTATCTTTCATAATCTAAGTTATTTTTAATTAGTATGTAAGCATGTGTATGTCTTTGATATTAATATATTCCTTTATATATGTGTACAATATGACACCAGTATACCTTTCTTGTATGAAGCTATGTATATCTGTGTGTATTTATAGAAGACGTTTTCATGGAGTGGTAGGTCGCTCCAGTGTCTGATGATAATTCCAGCCTCTGGGCCGCTCGGGTTGCGAGAGGAAGGAGCGCCACCTACTGCGGCTCCGTTTTACTGCTCCACACTGTTCCCATAGGGATACCGGAACTACAACATGGGCTTTAGCACACTTTAGCATGGTTTCACTCAGGCTGACGATGTGACAGGAAACATAACAGAGTGTGGATCTTGTTCAATGTGGTTCATGAATGTGAATTATATGACACCTAAACAAGCTAATGTTACCATCTCCGGGTTTGTTCAGTTTGCCTGCCAAAATGTGGTAATAAAGGATCTTTATACTCAGATATATTTTTTTTTTTTTTCACAGAACGTAACTGAATGTAAATATGCAGAACTGAATTGTCAAAGCACTCTGGGATTTATTTTGGAAAAGATAAGTACATTTCAATTATTTTACTGCTGCTACATTAGAGGCAGTTTCCTCAAAATAGAGCTTCATAAAACACAGTCAGTGTTAGAAGTAATCAGCTCTGTTACTTATGTAAAAGTAACAATACCATCATTTAAGGAAGGGGGGGGGGGGGGCCTTAAAGGTGTACAGTACAGCGTAAATATTTCAGCTCTTAGATATCATGAAACTTCCCCAGTTGCTTACTTAAGAAATTATTTTATGGATCACAATTAAATGCTAATTTGAATACATCTCCAGGACAGAAATCTGAACATTGGATAAAGCAGGTTCAAAATTCTTGTTTAATTTTGTCGACATATTAGAGTCAAAGGTTTTTACAGAGGGGATTTTGGATTTCTCTTTTTTTTATCATTTCATGATTTAGATAAACAGCCATAAAAAGATCAATTTACACCATGAATCAGGCTATGAATGATATATATATATATATATATATATATATATATATATATATATAGGAATGAAAGTGGAAACTTTGGTTTATGTCCAGTAAGTGCTACATACTGGCTTAGAGTATGAGGAAAAACTAACAGCCTTTGACGATATGTATTATATAATTATACATATCACCATGAAACTTCCCTGGTTGATTACTTACATTAAGACAATTGTTTTTTTGTAATATGTTTTCTGAAAATGTATGTTAAAATATGAAAATTGGGCATTATGTAATGCTAACTTTTGGTGAATTTAATAGGAATCTACAGATGCAAATAGTGTAGTCAAATAAACACCTATGTATTCTGGATGTTTTCTTTCTGAAAAAAGACATGTTATGGAAGCAAAATAGCCCGTAAGTACAAAATGGACCAGTGCATGAAAAAACGATGGCCTGTTTGACCGACAAAAGATTTTTAAAACTGATACAATACGAATATTTGGTTATTTAAAAATCCAATATGCCAATATATATTTATATTTATTTATATTTTAAAAAGAAAATCCAGAAATGCATTACAAAACATAAACAGATTAGTTATTTGTAGTTATTTATGAGTTCTCACTAAAATACTATATTCATTTGTTTTGTCACAACAGAACAGAAGAACATTCAAATATATTAAAGTTCCGATAAAATGTATGAAAATAATCAGTGTTAGCTACACGGACGTTGTAGAGCGCCCTCTGGTGGACAAACCATGCAACGCCCACGCTCATAACATGGTTGACCATCCGTTTTTATTTTCTAAATATTCATTTATCAGAATCATTTACTTGTCATTATAAGTGATTCTGAGGAATTAATTTTTTTTTTTATCGGCCATTATAAATGCCGATACTGATAGATCGGGAAATGCCTAATATCGGCCTGATGATATATCAGTCGGGCTCTAATTACAATTAAAAGTCCTGCATATTTTGTCTTTAAAATCTTACTTTGCAAAGTAATTTTTAGCTATAGATATCAAATAAAGTGGAGCATAAAGGACAACATTTGCCTCATAAATTAGGTGCAGTACAAGCATTTTTAAATTGTAGTTAGGAACAGAACTTGAGTAAATGTGCTTAGTTACACTCACCTCTGCACACAGGGGACTCTCTAGAAGGGAATGAACAGAACAAATCAAAGGGAAAAAGGAAAAAAAGGTTGCGATGATCAGCAGATCCACCTGGATCGCTTTATTTTTTTCTTCTTCTTCTTTTACATCACCATTTTCATCATCATTGTTTATTTTCCAGATGATCTTTTCAATTTGTATTTTACCATCACTTTAATCATGGAAATCTGTTAAATCATTGCACAATTTGTTCTCAAAATGTCCACATACAGTAGTGTATTTGAATGACCATTTTCAACGTTTCATATTTACTTTAAAACTAGTTCAAAAGAAGTCAAGAAGGAACAGAACATGTACATACATTTATCCAATACATACCTAAAGAAAATAAATAGATATCGTAAAAAATAAAAAAATACAACTGAAAAAAATACACACATTTTACAAATTGATCCCCAGGCTCCCAACCCCTGTAGGGTTATCATACAGATATATAGATATATATATCTTTTTT
>NC_045747.1:17281762-17284872 GCF_008692095.1 Etheostoma spectabile | reverse complement strand
TAAAGACACCTCATATTATCTTCACCACCAAAAAAAAAAAGGTTTTTAGGTCATTGTCGTTTGTTTGACATGCATCGTAAACACAAAGGTTTTGTTTCCTGGGCTTCCTCGGGCTCGCCCTCTCTCCCAGCCTCCCTCCCATCTCCCCCCTTAACCCCCCCGCCTCCCCCCGAGAGCTCTTGGTTTCTGTTATGGCTTGTGTGTGCAGTAAAATGACCGGCTTCTCTCCATCCTTTCAGTTTTTTTTCTCTCCTACCTTTGAGTTGCCGTTTTGTCTCCCCACCCCGTCTCCCATCATCAGGATTACCCAAGACCCTGAGCTGATGGTTACTGTACACGTCGCACACATCCACGTCGTAGACGGTTGGTGAGAAGTTTATATATATATATATATATATATATATATATATATATATAAACCCTTTGGTACCACTTTCTAATAGGACTTCCTTCACTATCCCCTACGTTATGAAATCATTTCATGTTGTATGTAATCGGCCAGTAATGAGATCCTGTATTATTAAAAATAACCCTTGGGTTGCAATGTTGTGAAGAATCCATTTGACTGTTGCTTTATCTTTTTAGCTAGCTCTTTAATCCATTTATTAACAATAACCTTTTACAGTTTGTGCGGTGGACAAGGACCTTTATAACTGCATTTTGGACAAGAGAAGTAACGGCTCATTATTAACACAGAAAACATTTGGTTTTTACATGAAGTTCCTCGTACTTATGTACAAAACGCTGCATTTATAAATGTTAATGATGTCGATAAGTGGATCACAAAAATCTTTCTCCCAGGAGGTAACTTATGTGTGTTGAAGCTGTCCATGAGTGGACACAAATTATTTTTCACAACGTGGCAACCCAAAACTTGGTTTTATAAGCAGCTTGTTTGAATTTTTTTTTTTTTAACTTATTTATAAATGGAGATATGCTGACTTTTTAGTCCTCAGAATAATGAAGCGCAATCCTACATTTCCCATGATGCGACTCAATTCCGGAAAGCTCATCCAGCACCACAGAAGACACTATACAACTGTTTTTACAGGCTGAGTAGTTCTTCTCATGTAAACGAGCAAACTGACCTTCATGTGAAAAGAAAAAAAAAAACTTTTAAAGTTTCAGAAAGTGGTACCAACACTACCTTTATGGACATCCTGAACACAAAGCCTCTGTGGCCTCGCTCCACCCTGTCCCATCCACCTCTGGGCCTTTGATCTCTATAATAGGGTCTCTTCAAAAGAGGTTCCTCGGCCTATCGGCTTTCAAGGTGCCAATAGACAAAAGCCTGAGGAGGGTCCCTATGATGTGCTCGGAGCCAAACAGTGGTCGGAACTCCAACCTGTTTTACTACACTACTCCGACCAATCGGGGACACTAAAGACACCCCTGATGGGACCATAGAAGCCGACAATAGAGCCACGATGGCTGACACCGGACTCCATGAGCAGAAAGGAGAACACCGGTGTTGTCTATTATAACCCGGCCATTATCCCCAATCACTGTACAATTTAACAGCCTTCCAGTCATTCCTCTTGTGTTTAAATTTAAACTTTACGGTGAGGTTAACTTCTGCCCCGGCTCTCATTAAAAACACCTGTTGTCAAGCAGAAGTAATAAGGCGACACGTTTAGTTGTTTTCAAACTGTAAGAGAAGAAATGGCAGCGAGTAGTGGTTTCCTCTGTTGGTAGGAAAATGAGCCCTGATAATGCCAACTCTGCCGACTGTGTGCAGACTCTGACAGGAATGAAGAGGAGGAGGGGGGGGGGACCCGCGCGACCAACACCGGTGTTGCCCCTTCATTAACCCCCACACCGAGAGAGAAAAAGCAAAGACAGAGCGACAGGAAGAGAGAGACACAGAGAGAAAACAGCTGATCCCACTCAATCTTCCCAGTCTGATCGGAAAATCCATTCATACATTCTTCATGTCATTTTCCCCTTCATTCCTTTTGCTTCTGTTATTGCAGAATGGCCAGACCGATAGATTTATATTTAAGTTAAATGGTTATATTCATTGCTTCCTTCCCCGTGGATGAGCGAGAGGGTTCTCTAGCCCCGACCCAGCCAGCGCCCTGAGGAGAGAAACAGCATTATTCCCATGTCATTGCTTCCGTGGCCTTAATTCAACTCTGCCTAAATCCCCACCAACCAAACCCACAACTTAAAGACCCCAAATCCCAGGCTCAGACCAATCCGACTCCCCAAACCAATACATAAAACATCCGAGTTCAAAGAAATGTGCTCGGCACATGTGAAAGGCATCTCGGAAGAATTTTGTCTCACCACACAGATGCAACCCAACAACACTGCTCGCCGGTTTCATTAACGAGTGTTCTCACCTCAGCCCCTCAACAGGAGTACGTCCTCACTGAGGCAGATTCACCCCGGGCACCAGAGCTGGCTGTGATGGAGACAGACACAGACGGGGTCATTATCGTAACTGCCATGCCTTGAACAACGCTGACCTTCCGCACGCATTCCTAATAGGAAGTGGAATGAGGGATAATAGTCCTTCTCTGTACTTTAAAGGGTCTGTTCCTAGTTATTTCCAGTTCCTTTACTGAAGGAAAGAGAAAATTCCTCTGCCGAACTAATGGCAGGGTTGCATGAAAACAAACCAATAGTCTGTGCATGTGTGGCGGCTTATATAACATGGCTGACAGTGGTGGAAGAAGTATTCATTCCTAATACCACGCTGGGAAAATACTCCACTGAAGTAATGCATTCAGACCTTGATAAAATAAAAGTATGTAAGTATAATCAGCAAAATGTACTTAAATAGGAGAGGTAAAAGTACTCATTGTGCAGTAAAATGTTCCCTGGCAGTGTTTTCATTACGGTTGTGCTAATTCTTAACTCCTTTATATGCTGTTGGGTGGTTTTATCTCATATTCTATAAGATCATCATATGTCATAGGTCCTTTGAGAACCATGCATCTATAAAAAGTCAACGGTTCATGGTGTCAGAAAAGCAGCCGTTTCCAGCTCTGTGACGATGCATTTTCCCGCTGATCCAAGTGGCCTTTTAAAGACTTTATTTAGCTTAAGAAGTAGAAGAATTTTCTCAACACATAAAAGGAACACTTCCTCATCCTTGAGTTCAT
>NC_045747.1:17279690-17281752 GCF_008692095.1 Etheostoma spectabile | reverse complement strand
CAACACCAACACATCTGGAGATACGTGGTTTTCACCGGACAGAAAGAGGACGAAAAACTGTCATCTGAAAGGAGCTAAAGCTGTAAGTACCTACAGTACAAAGTACAGTATTTACCTCTGACGCGTAGTGGAGTAAGCTGCTTAAAATGGAAACACTCAAGTAAAGTACAAGTACCTAGAATTTGAACAGTACTTAAGTAAACGTGCTTAGTGACATTCCTCCACTGCTGGCTAAATACTTATGTTTCTGTTCAAGGCTCATTTCAGACCAAGATGTTCACACCTTTTTTACGTGCAGAATACCGGATCAGCTACGACAGAACTCGTGTCCTGATTCTGTCATGCTTTCCATGTGA
Source organism: Etheostoma spectabile (assembly GCF_008692095.1). NCBI lineage: Eukaryota > Metazoa > Chordata > Actinopteri > Perciformes > Percidae > Etheostoma > Etheostoma spectabile. The sequence continues at coordinate 17,281,396 of NC_045747.1, read as the reverse complement.
GTAATGCCGTATAGAGTAACAGGTCTTCACACATCGTCTAAATGGAGACGCGCCTCGAGGGCTCAGAGGAGCCGGGAAAAAAAATGTGAATATGAGAGCGGAGGTGTCAAGAGGTTATGCGTGGTGCTCACCGTCACTCTGAACCTTTCTTAGGGTGACGGAGGGCGTGGAGATGGCTGAGGCACGGAAGTTAGCAGGCAGGGTCTCGGCGGAGTCGGACGTCACGCCCCGAAGGTCTTTCTCCCGAAACATCTTCCTCCAGGAGGGCGAGCGGGTGAACGTCTTCGCTCCGTCCTGCTACGGAGACAGAGCGTGTGAACAGAAAGACGGCGGCTCAGACAGTCCATCGCTTACACAAATATGTATTTATTTTTCCAGATGATTTAGCGTGCTGACCTCTTCAGGTCGTCTCTCGGTTCCCATGGAGATAAGCGAGTGGTATTCTTGCTCGAGGTGCTGTCTGGCCTGCAGGAGAGAGGCGACCGAGAGCTTTGAGACTCTGCAGAAGACACATTTTCTGCAGCTATCCATTAGTTCATGTTGAAATATCATGCCTGCTTCAAACCAGAACAGTTGGAACTCTAAAGTATCAGATGTGGCTTGTTATTGTTAAGATTTAAAGCCTTAAATTGTTAGGCATTTCAAGTCTTTATAATATACAGCAGACCTCCTGTCAGGAAGCGATGGAGGGAGATGCAACAAAGGTCATCAGCGTGTTACTTTAAAAGGTTATGGACACATACAGTACATATAGAATCAAAGGAAATTTGACTCATGTATGCTACAAATATAACAGGGTACTTGTACATGCTTGGTTAATAAATAACATTACTGACTAACTAATACAAATGATAGGTATACAAATAAATAAAGCAACAGAGCAAGATACAGTAATAATGTGTCATAATAATGATAAGAGAACATAGCAATAATTGTGTCAATAATTAACCTGGACATAAATGCAAGTGTTTATACAGTAATCACAGAGGTAGGCTTCAAAAGAGACATCAGCACAGTGTGAATAGACGAATTAGTTGGGTGGACAGGGTCAGAGAAATAATAGAAAAAAGGAGTTAGCAAGCAAAGAAAAACACCTACAAACCCCCCCCCACCTATTATCGTCACTGGTTTTTCACACCGATTATTCCCACTGAAGTAGATAAAGATAAATTGTATTAAAAACTGAAATGCTAATAAAAGATGCGTTTTAAACAAAAGAAAACCTGAAGAGGAGTAAAAAGCCTTTTTTTCTGCGAGGAAAGTTGTGAAATAGATGGTCAAGATATTGTTTAGCGGTCACTTAAACTCCTCCTTGTGTTTGATCACTATGCAGAGTGATGCATGATGCATGTGCAGAGTTTGACACTAGAAGTGTGTTTTGAAAGAGGGAAAGTTTCTCTGTGTAGAGAACCAGTTTGGTAGCCAATCATGATCCAGTGTACCCTTGCAATCCAGAGTTCTCACGAGAGCACAATTTGAATTTGCTCAGAGAGTTACTCTGGCATGGAGTAACGCTGCTCATTAACTATACCCTTGTAGCCGAGCTGCACCAATCACGTTGGCGTATCCGATGTAGGCGGGGCCAGAGGCGAGCTGAACAGATGAGGACAGTTTAATCTACCAGTTAGCTCCGCTGGTAGCTAAGAGTATGGGGCTCTGGATACGTCACCCCGTGTGTTGTTGTGATTGGTCGTAATGTTATCCAA
>NC_045747.1:17273529-17279674 GCF_008692095.1 Etheostoma spectabile | reverse complement strand
TTTTCAAATGCACGCTTGGTGCCGCCCCTCGAGATGGGTGACTTTCATTACTCAATGCCAGACTCTTAATCTTTCGGATTGGGGTCTGGATTTCCAGGCAAGATCCAGTACACAAGTTACACTTAAACGAGTGTGATGCGGAAACTTAAAGCAGTTCCACTGAACCACAATGTTGATCATTTCCCTCCGGCTTGGCACCACCTTCCATCTCGAAAAATATAATCTAAAATACATGCTTGGAGGAGGTAAAAATATTGGCCCTTAAAAAACAACTCTTCTGTTGCTACTGTACTTCCTCCTCAGAAGTGGATTACCTGTGTGTTCTGATTGGGGATCTGCAGCAGCAGGGCCAGGTCCGTGTAGTCAAAGGTGTCGTCCAAAGCCAGCAGAGCCCCGTGGACGCCGCTCTCACGCAGGTTGTCGCCATACTCCTTCAGACCGATAGTCTGCACCCAGCACATCACACGCTCATTGGACCACACCATCACATCTGGCAGGAGAGAGGGAGAAGGTGAAGGGAGGGAGAGAAGGCATCCATCTGCAAACAGCAAGCTGTCCGCTCGCTGTTTTGAGAAGCCACGTAAGGTTTCTTAATATTCTGCTCACTTCCTGAAGCTGGATGAAACATGCAGGGTTTATTGATGGTCTTCTGAGGGGGTTAAATTACCTTTACCGATTTATCCTCTGACATGGACCGCGCAGGTCAAGCCAAACATGAAACTCTCACAAACTCTCACAGATTTTCTCACTTGGGAAATTCTCCTGTGAGGAAATTAGCCAAGATGAATTGACTATAAATGCACAACATGTGTATCCCAAGGCGAAGAGGTGGAAGAGCGAGTGGTTTTAGTTTGTCTAACGACTGAGGCTGTTAACATTTATGCCATCTTCATTTATGTCGTTATGTTCTAATAGCCAAATTGCACTAGAAAGCTGTAGTTTATAATCTCTTCCAAGTAGGAGCAGAGGGGGAGTGGTAACCAAAGAGATGGTCCAAACATCTCCTAGCAATGTGGACGGCTGCAGAAACTATCCCCAATGTTAAAGGGATAGTTCAGATCTTTTTATGAGGTACTTATCCATAGTCAGTGTGTTACAGTAGATGGCGGACGGCATGCTCCCATTTTTAGAGAAGCAGGCAGGAGTACCGGCACGGAAGCTAAGCTATGTACTGCCTCACCTTGACGTCAGACCGCCCTGTTTAACTAGCGATGTAAATCAGAGTCTGATGGCTTGGAAGAGAGCGATATAATGGCTTCAGTTCGCTTGTCTGCCGGCATGGTAAAGCTGTGAAAATCTTCTTAATATAGCGTACAATTAAACTAATATTTAAGTTATATTTGTGCCGGCACTCCCGCCTTGTTTCCAAACTGGGCCGCCGTCTGCTGTAGGTAGTACACCGACGGTCGATGGGTTCCTCATACAACCCCGCTTCAAAATATCCAAACTACCTTCGACTTACTACTGCTACTGTAGGAAGGAGCTTTTTTTTGGTTTGGCTTGGAACACGAGACAACGTGATTTGTTTGCAGCGTAATGTTAAAGGTGCTCTAAGCGATGTTGGGTGGCGTTACTTCTTGTTGACGTTGGAAGTATTTTCAAAACAAAACGAGAATAGCTGACTCCTCCCTCCTCCTCATCCCAGTCCCCTCCCCCTCCCTTCTGGGCTTCCCCCCCAACACCCAACCCCAAAGCCTTCTTGTCGGTTATTGGCTGGAACTGGAACACTGTTTGTGTATGCTTCATGGTGCAGGTTGGTACAGATTGTTTTTGTTGCCATTGCAGACCCTGGGCTGTCTACAGAGACCACGTTTTTTTTTTTTTTTTACAGTGTGTTCTGGGGACAGACAGCTCGCGGATAGTGAGGAGATGTTTGTAAATGTTGTAGCCTAAAACACGCGTGACATCGCTTAGAGCACCTTTGAGAAGTTATGATCATATCTGATATGTTGGCGTCTTTTCAGTCCATGTGAGCAGGGTACTTGTACAGTATGTACATGGTTCAATAAATAACAAACTGACTAATTAAATTAACAATATACAAATAAATAAAGGGACAGAGCAAGATGCAGTATGAATGTGTATTAAGAATAAAAATAATAATAAGAAAACCGAGCTATTGTTGCGAATTCCTTACTCTACGGAGACAGATTACAGTGTATAGTTACCGGCTAAGCTAGTACGGTTGCTAATTACGTAAGTTACGCAAGAAATCGTGCCTCTCTCGTGTTCTTTTCATTACGACGGTTGCCTGTACAGAAGTCAGACAATATTAATTTGTGACTCTTTATATTGAGCTATTGATGCAGATTAAGCTATTCTTGAGTTTGTTTTCAGTCTGTAATGATGAGCACTAATTGTTAACCATTCTTATGACTTGTGTTTTCTGATAGGAGCCCTAAAGTGGCCGATACACATTATCCAGTTTACACAGGGTTAAAATACCAACAGCAATAATTGTGCAAATAATTAACTTGGATATCAATGCAAGGGTTTGTGTAGTAATCACAGAGGTGTGCTTTCAAAGACGACGGCACAGTGTGAATGGAGGAATTAGTTGGGCGGACAGGGTCAGAGAAACACTAGCATGAATAATGAGATAATGGCCGAGAAAACAAGAGCTCACCTTTGTTGTGGTGGACGCTCTCCTCCCTCCTCCTCTCCAGCTCCTTGCGATCGTAGTTCAGACGCTTCAGGCACATGATGCCGTAATGCAAACTGACCCTGGGAGAGGTCAAAGTGCCAGAGGGTTGAAGCGGGTTAACTGGGGGCGTGTTTCCACTCCCCTCAGAAAGCATTAACACAATTCCTTGCTTGTGACCCTCTCACAAGAGGCCGGGGAGACACTCACCTGAGCGGTGAGAGTCTCACAACAACGTTGTTTAGCGCCTTCATATTTCCCTTAGAGGCTGTGCAATTATCAATCAGATTTTGCAATTTCGGCTCCAAACAAATCACAAAAACGTGTAATCGAAGAAAAACAATTACAATTTGGCACATTACATGCTGCAGATAAACTCTTATTTTCTCCAGTGTACTTAAAGTAATTTAAAAATGTTCACCGTGAAAGGTATTAAGGGAAAGTTCACCGCTCATAGCCTTTTCACTGTTGATTTGTTCAACTGTTTCACTTTTCTTTAACTTTAATATGTTCTAATAACATCTCTTCATCTCTTAAATGCAAGATCTTCCCAAAGCCAATGAGTACTCGTGTTAAATAATCGTGATTTCAATGTTGACCAAAACAATAGTGATTGTGTTTCTTTCCCCATAACTGAGCAGCCCTACTTTCCCTCGCCGCGCACAAGCACATAGTCAACAGGACAAAATGGGTGTGAAAACTTGAGAAGTGACAGAAGAGTGTGAGTTATGGCTGTGAAAAGAAGCCGCGCGCTACCTGTGGAAGCTGTCCACCATTTTCAGCTGTCCTCTCAGCTCCTTTTTGGTGAGGTGGTCCAACATGCGGGCATCCACCAGGGACTCCATGAAATAGCTGCGGTACTGCGGCAGGCCCAGGCTGGGCAGCCAGTCGTTGCCCACCCACTCATGATTCATATCGCCGTAGGCCAGTATCTGGAGGGGACAACCACAGATGATCAACGCTGATTCACGCTCGACTTCACATCTGATGGTAGTGCAAGTCAGCGGCTCATGACTCACTGCGCTTGGTTTCACTAGATATGTCGGCAAATGAGCATCGTGTTGTGCTAATTCGGACTTGTCGGTTGATCCTTACCTGATCCCAGCTGAACTCCTTGAGCTCCTGCAGCGCCGAGAGAAGAGGCAGAAAGAGAGAGAGAGAGAGAGAGAGAGAGAGACAGAGCCGGAGAGAGTGATGTGGAGGTGGCGAGGGAAAGAGGAGCAGGGGTCAAGAGCAGGGTGGACGGATGGAGAGATGATGGAGGAGAAGCAGAGGAGGAGGGAGCAGCAGCAGCAGGAAAAGAGGACAAAAGGAAGGAATAGTGTGTTAGTGAACGGGTAATTAGTTGGAAGCAGTTCACACTGAAACAGCAACCAGAGGAAGAGAAAAAGATGCTCAACACTATGTTCTGGGCCTACAATGAAAGAGATAATAAAAAGGTAGAAATTCCAAAAAGAGAAACAAAGAGAGAGGGAGGGGAAAGGGAGGGGGGGGAGGGGAGAGACTCGTCAACATGATTCAGACCAGACGAGACGCTTAAAATAATTCAAAAATAATACTGAAAAACAAAACAAAGAGGGTCAGACAAGCGATAGGACAGCAGGGGTACTAACCGGAGGCTTGGTGGCTGCGTTCAGGGACTCCATCTCCGCGTGGGTCATCCACACGTTACTGGTCGACTGGGAACGAGAGGAAAAAGGAAGCGGTGAGATGAAACCACATATGGCCTCGCCTGCCTAAAGCCCTGACTCATCGCTTGTACATTCATGCTGTCACATTACAGGATTCAGCCAACCACAACAGCAGACCTCTCATCGCCATGGTGATCGAGATGAACAAGAGGTTCAACCGGTTTACGTGAAGTGAAATCTGTTGAAATTGTTGTTGTGCGAGTGATCATTTTTCCAACATTTCATCTCATCGATATGAGTCATGCTGTAAATAAATACCAAGCCAAAATCGAGTCTTTGGTTATTTGCGACTTTATCTTTCTTGGAGCAGGAAGACATTAAAACGCATGTGCGTGCAACAGTTTTTAAGATATTTTACAACATGTGGTTTGTGTGAGAACCCAACATTTGGGAGAGCGTGAGCTTTTGTTGCCAAGTTTTGTTTCCGAGGTGATATATGTTTAACTTTCGCGGCACCAGCACAGTTTACCGTCCTTCTCCTATGGAAAAAAAAACATAACTTTTATTATCTTTGACATTTATCACATGCAGGATGCACTGCATGTCCTATATTCCATTCATTTAACTAAATCTGCTTTTCATTTGACATCATCCCTATTTGATATCATATACTGTCAATTACATTTTATTATTATTTCTGTATCCTATTATTAGTTTCTGCTGCAAATCTCCCAACAGGAATCATTCATTTTCACTGATCTCAAAACTAGAAACATCTGGTCCAGCATGTACCTCATGCTGATAATATGAACGCAGCATTTGTGTATTTTTATTATTACAATTCTGCTGGCTTTAATAAGAAGGTGTTTAAGATCTTAGCGTTCTCAAATTATAGGCTTCTTTACCTTTGAACCTATAGAGAAGCTGCCTGGGTTTTTTTTTGATGACACAAGACCATGTGTGGGTATAATTTGTCTTTTCTTTGAATCAGAATGTTAAATGGTTTTCGAGGCTCACCGAGCGGGTGCTGGCCGGGGCGGAGGGGCTCGTGAGGGACACCATCTCCTGGATGGCGAGCCGCAGTTTGAGGCGGTGGAGCGGGTTGCTGATGCCGATCTCCCTCTGGATCTCTGTGTCCGACAGGTTGGCCATGATGGCGCCGCTCTTCACGTTGGCGCGACAGGCTGCGACGTACCACGCCGGCATGCCCACCCACAGCTGGAAAGAGGACAGATTAAATACGAGGACAGAATGTTAGGTGGATCCAAATTGCGTTCTGCAGTCATTATCTCCCATCCCTTAGGATTCTGTGATTGCACAGTACCTCCAACCAAGACACAACAGTGGGTCCATCCCAGGATGCAAAGGGAAGTCCTTGGCGACATGCTTCCTCCAGTAGCTCATGCCTGGTAAGAAGAGGAAGAGTTTCATATTGGGTGGCGTTCGAGAGAGAGATCAAAGTATTATTTTGACAACGAAACAGAACAGGAGACATAATTCACAAACTTCTTCTTGCTGCGGCGGTCTTTATCTGCTGGACCCAGAGTCCCAGTCTTGTTCATCCCCATTGTGTCTCCAGAGGCCATGTCTTCAGAGGGTGTAGATGCTGGAAGAGACACCGTGGGGGTCAAAGGTCACAAGAATGAGAGGTAATATAGAGATAGAATCGCATTGCCAGACCTTCCTCTAGCTAGGCCACACAGCATTCTGGGATGGGTGGTTTTGGCATTTCTTTAAATCAATCACAATCGTCCTGGACAGAGCAATGGTGCCGCTGCAAAATCGCCTCAGGAAAGAACATGTTTGGTGGAACATCTGTACAGTCAAAAGTTGTTTGTTTGACAGAAAACTCCGATTGGACAGATAGTCTAGC
>NC_045747.1:17270856-17273519 GCF_008692095.1 Etheostoma spectabile | reverse complement strand
TTTACCCTGCAGAGATCTGAGGAGCAGTTAATCATAGTCCTTTAGAAATCTAACGCCAACACAAAAAAAGAGGAACGTGACATATGGAGCTAGATTTGTTTCTTTATTACATGCAAGAAAATAAATTATCTGAGAGAAGAAGAAGAAAAAAATGTTTGAGAGAAAAAGTTTTCATACCCATAGCAAAAAATTATACTTGAGACTTAAAAAAGTTCAAATATTACAGAAGAGGATTGGGGCCACTGGTGAAAAATGTATGTGAGTTCTGACTTTATTCAGAATTCTGAGAATAAAGTCAGAACACACATACATTTTTCACCAGTGGCCCCAATCCTCTTCCGTAAAATCTAAACTTTTTGTTCAATTTTGTTTTCGTTCTGAGAAAAAAAAAAAAAACTCTCTTAAAATACTTTTTTTTAACTCTTAAAATATATATATTTTTCCTATTTCTTTCTCTAAAAAAAAAGAGTTTCTCTCAAAACGTTTTTCTTCTCGCTCTCAAAACCTAAGTCTTTGTTCTCGATGCAATTTCTTGCTCTCGTCTCAGAAGTTTTCTCTCGCTGTGAAAATAATGTCATGTCATGTCATGGCCACGTTCCTATTGGTCTTGGGAGTCCATCTGAATCATTACACCATTGTCACCGGCATAGACGCGTTGCCTTAGTTGAGTGCGGAAGCTAGCGTTAGCTAACTAGCAGCCAGCCTGCTTCTAACTTAATACCTTATAATTATCTAAACCCTTTTTAACAGTCCAACTGAAACACTGGCGGTGAGCTCCAGGTCCGGACCGCCATCAGCGGGGATCGGCCACCGTGGAAACATTAGTGATGGACTTCCGGGCTAAATGAGGGACATCTGGCAACTGAGCAATCCCCGGAAGTGAAACGTCGTCGATATAGACTAATATAGAGATGAATACCTCGAATCAGTGAGCCAGAGCCAACGTGTTTAAATGAATGCTGACAGCGTGGATGACTGATGAACAGTCCATCTGATTACCGAGAGAAGCGGATCCTTCCCTCCCAGGTTGGCCCATCCTTCCTTTCTCCTTCTTCCCAAAAAGCCGACCGATGGAAGACTTGATGCTTTTCTTCTTGCTGGACTTGTGGAGAGAATCTTGGCTGCTGTTGGTGCTGCTGCCATCCGCCGAGAGACTGGAAAGGGACAGGGGGAAATCACTGAGCGGGAAAAAGAAGGATGGTTGGGTTTGTATTTACTGTGCGGCTGCTATACCTGCGAAACTCCCGGGGGTCGTCGAGCATCGCTCCAGGATGGGTGAGGGTCATCCTGTCCAAACGCAGCGCACGAGGAGTGGAAGGAGGCGTCGAGTCGAGGACAGCGAGGGAACGGTCATCGTCTTTGCTGTTCTGAAGAACGAAATGGAAAAAGAGGGCTATTCAAAAACTAATATTTATCTTAGTGATGCTCAGCAACCTAGGAGCTATTTTCCTAATTTCTGTCCTAAGCTGTGTTTTGTTTTGTTTTCCTGCTTTATCGCTTGAACCATTCTGTTCTCAACTCCCACACTAACATTAATACACTCACAGTCACCGCTGACTACATGTTTGGTGTGTGTTGCACCATCTTTGGTAATCCATCCACCTCTTGCAGAAATGCTGGAACCAAAAGTGTGTCTGGCACCAACCGTCATTCCATCCAACAGGTTATTTGAATCAACCTCGCACAATCTAACAAGCTGTTAGTAAGAATAACTGCCCTCCTCTGACCCCGTCTGCATGATTTACACAACTCGCTGTCGGGAGGGAGGTGAAAACACAGAGGCGAGATAATAAAATAAAAAAACGGACGGGAATATAAGCCGTACCTGTCTATCAGTCTCGCGGGCCGGGGAGTGAGGCAGGCGAGGGGTGGAGTGCCCAGAGCTGGGGGGAGAGGGGGAGGCCAGGGTGGAGGATGTGATGGACGAGGGGATGAAGCCCCGTCCTGTGCCGTCTCTCCCCAGGGAGGACGGAGGGATGGGCGGACTGTCCAAAGCCACGCTGACCCGACTCTCGATCTCTTCGGCCCGTAACTCGGTGTTCTCCTTCTCCTCCTGGATCAGCCTGAGATGGAAAGAGGAGGGGGAGTAAAAGAGGAGGGACTGAAACATGTAAAGACTGTACTGGTGTGAAGATCATGCAGCCCTGAACAGATCAGGATGGAGCTAAAGGAACAGTTCCTCATTTTGGAAAATAAGCATATTCGAGAGTTAGATGAGACTCCCATTTCTGTATGATAAATATGAAGCTATGGCGAGAAGTTGGTTAGCTTAGCTTAGCTTAGCTTAGCTTAGCTTATCATAGAGACTGGAAACTAGCTTGTTCTGCCCAAGTTAAAAATGCTGCTTACACACTGATGCACCAGTATTAACAATGTATTAATGTCAGATATAGTAATATATATATAAATCACTGGAGAAAGAGTCATTTTACTTTTGGTACTTTAAATCAAATTTGCTGATATTAGATTTGTACTTCTACTTAAATAAAGATGTGAATCCAGGGCTTCTAGTTATATCAGTAGAGTTCTTAAAGGACTGGAGTACTTCTTCCACAACTGCAGTTTTTCTTCCAGCAGTGTCAGAAAAGTGTTGAAATGTTTGTTTTGAGGCTGGAGTATGTGTTGGTATCATCAGACGAGGTGTTTCTAACACCCCCCCCCCC
>NC_045747.1:17269687-17270846 GCF_008692095.1 Etheostoma spectabile | reverse complement strand
GCCAGCTTCCTTACTTGATCTCCTTATTGATGGCCTCCAGCTGTTCCTGCAGCATGATGGCCAGGGTCTGCACGTCCGTCTGTCCGCTGGGGGACAGCAGCTCCGAGCCAAAGCGAGCCTCCCCGTCGTCCTCGTCATCGGAGCAGCCCACGTCCAAGCCCGGCTCGAACCTGGTCCCCAGTAGAGCCCCGCTCTCCCAGTCTGGGTACTGTACACAGAGAGTACTACTGTAGTTCTTCAGTGAAAAAACAAAATGTCCGATTAGTTTATGTTTTGTTGTCAGTATAAGAAAGTCATAGAAGACCAGATGCAGTTAAATACAAAAACTAGACTTCATTTGGATTTTAGACTTTATTACACAACTTCTCTCACACTTAACTATCTTACATAAGAACTGAAAGAAAAGCTCTTCTTTTCATTTAGAAAGAACGAAAAACTGATTTTGTTGCAAGAAAGAGTGATGAGAAAATTAGGACTTTACAACTCTTCAGAGGGAACAAAATTTTCCAAATACCTGATGTAAAGTTATTAAATAACAAAGCATAGTGCTGCCACGCCTGAAAAACTCAGTATCACGTTATAACAGGATATTTCACGTTTTAACAAGCTATTTCCACATTATAACAATAAATTATCATGTGAATAATGTAATAATTTATTGTTATAACGTGAAACTTTTCAATGTTCTGGTTATAACAAGAAAATATCTTGTTAAAATGTGAAAATATCTTGTTAAAATGTGGAAAAATCATGTTAAAATGTGAAAATATCTTGTTACAACATGACAATATCTTATTAAAATGTGAAAATATTTGGATAAAACGTGAAAATATTCTGATAAAACATGAAAACATCTTGATAAAACGTAAAAAATATCTTGTTAAAATGTGAAAAAATCATGTTAAAATGTGAAAATATCTTGTTACAACGTGACAATATCTTATTAAAATGTGAAAATATTCTGATAAAACGTGAAAATATTCTGATAAAACATGAAAACATCTTGATAAAACGTAAAAAATATCTTGTTAAAATGTGAAAATATCTTGTTACAACGTGACAATATCTTATTAAAATGTGAAAATATTTGGATAAAACATGAAAATATTCTGATAAAACATGAAAACATCTTGATAAAACGTAAAAAATATCTTGTTAA
>NC_045747.1:17267776-17269677 GCF_008692095.1 Etheostoma spectabile | reverse complement strand
TGAAAAAATCATGTTAAAATGTGAAAATATCTTGTTACAACGTGACAATATCTTGTTTAAACATGAAAACCTTTTGTTAAAACGTGGAAACGTCTTGTTACTTCCATAAACTTTTCACATAATGTTATACTGATATGTTTCTCTTTTTTAGGCGTGGCAGCACTGCACTTCCATAATTAGATAACGTTGCATAATTTACCATTCTTTTTTATTGATGAGCAGGAAAGTAACTGTGTAACTGATGCTTCTGAGAGGAAACAAGTGCTACAAGATGCAAATGGCTGAGAATCAATCTGGGTTTGTTGGATTCTCACCTTGGTGGAGTCCTCTCTGGCGGAGCTCCAACGGGCCCGGTGACTTCGCCTGACCACGCCCCCGGCCGAGGCGTTACCGAAGGGATCCAGGTGAGTGGTCGAGCCCGTTGGGAGCGAACCACTCCCGTGGGAATACCTCAACTCCAGAGCGCTACCCGGCAGAGAGCGACTGGAGAGCCCGAGGGAAAAAGAAGAGGATGCACGATAAGAGAAAATGGTAATTAACCCTGCAGGGTGGATAAAAGTAACACAGCTTGCCATAACAAAACTAAAAGAATATAATATATGAAGAAAACTGGTGATTTTACTTCATATAATGTGTAAAAGTGAATCACATTCCCACGAACAGGTTTACAGAGGCCTAAAAGTGTTGAGACGTGCTGATGACAATGTGCTAATTAGAAGTGATCATGTACAGTAGGTGTGTGTGTGGGCACCCAGTCAATGAGTGTGTGTACATCTCAACACTGTTTTTAGCCCTGCGAGTGCTGACAGTGTTAAACGCCTCCAACATGGAGTGATTTATCTACAATGTCTGACAAGATAAGAGATACGACACAACACCGCCGTGTCTACAGCCAGACCACGCCGGAGACTCTACATCATGTTTAGAGTTTCACGCTTTCTGGGTTTAAACAGCGACAAACCTGGAATAGGAGCCCCCGGGCCTCGCTCTCAGCTGATCTAACTCCAGCTGAATCCGCTCCAGCTCCGCTATCAGCTGGTCCTGAGGGTGGGAAACAAGACGGAGTTGGCGGGGAAAAAAACACAAGTCTACTAGCTTTAACTAGAGATGTTCCGGTACCACCCTCTGATACCTCCTAAAATGCAGGTAATGCAAAGTACTTGAGTTTATGCACTGATCCCATACCACAAAATTTAGCCCAGAAGAAAATCTACTTTACAGTAGTTTATTAATGTTCTTTGTTTCTGTTATGACCGACTGTCCAACTGGATTTCAAAAGAAAGTTCTGTGGCTTTTATTGTTTGTTTCACCAATAGTTTAACAACAGAGATAGCAATCATGTCACATCCATACAGGGATAGTAGTATACTGCTGTTAAAACATAATCAAATTTATGTATTTTTTCGTACACACTGGTATCTGATGGGTACGCTGCATCTGCTGATATGCAAGTTCAGGTATCGGAATCGGTATGGGGAAGGAACAAATGGTATGAGAACATCTTTAGCTGTAACCAAGAGGGACGCTAAGGGGACAGGCACCTTGTTTGCCAAGAGATCGTCCTGGAGTTTCTTCATGTTGGATAGTTCTTCAGACAAGGCATTCTGGAGGTGGAAGAATGAGAAGTTTATTACTGTAAAATAAAAACCCAGTATTCTGAATGAGAAACTGGACAGCAGGATTAGTGATCTGGTCTTACAGGAGAACTGGGAAACACCCAGAAATCCTGTAAGGGGACATCCGTTACCTACAAACAGCCCAGAAATGTTTAAAGGTCCCATGACATGGTGCTCTTTAGATGCTTTTATATAGACCTTAGTCCCCTAATACCATATCTAAAGTCTTTTTTATATAGACCTTAGTCCCCTAATACCATATCTGAAGTCTCTTTCCCAAAACTC
>NC_045747.1:17265531-17267766 GCF_008692095.1 Etheostoma spectabile | reverse complement strand
CTTGGTGCAGAATTACAGCCACTAGAGCCAGTCCCACAATGAGCTTTGAAAGCCATGATTTCTCTCTCTCTCTCATGCTGGGCCAAATTCTCTGTGTGGGCAAAGCAGAGAAGGGGGAGGTAACCTTGCTCCTTATGATGTCATAAAGAGCAAGATTCCAGATTGGCCCATCAGAGCAGGATACCCAGGGCTCAGTTTACACCTATAAACATTTCTAGCCACTGGGGGACCATGGGCAGGCTGGGGGAACTCATATTAATGAAAAAACCCATAAAGTGAAATTTGCATGCAATGGGACCTTTAATAATGCCAGCCAGTTTTCAGTTTTTACCACGGACTGTTCAAACGGAACAGAGTGGTTTAAGCCTAGTTTCCCATGTGTTATGTCCCTGTGCCTTCAAAAGTAAGTTTTCCTGTTCCTGCAAATAGACAGTAATCATCTCTGTGATTTACGGTAAATAGGCTCCTTTTGAGATTCTGACTGCTCAGAAAATGCCTCTGGTAAATACAACAGAAGGAAAATAGGTAAGAATAGTTATAAAACGTTATATAGTTCTTAATATAGTTTATATTTAGGCACTATAGGAAGCAGGTAAAGAAAAAAGGAACCAGCTGGTTCTGGTTTTGGGCCAGATTTTCACCCATCACTCAGACCCTTTACTTTCAAAGGGAAAGTTTCTAAATGTTTCTAAAGTGAAATGCAGAACAATGACCCATATGAGCCTTATGCTATTATCTACTGTGTGATAGTATTATTATTATTATTATTATTATTATCATAGCATTAATGCGTACTTAGCATTTTTACAGTTGGTCAAGGTGAAGCTTATTCTAAATCTTTGACATACTGCTGGGAAGTGTAATCTGTATTAATGCGTTTGATTGTATAATGTGATCATATGTTTTGTATTTAAAGCAACTACAGCTGTCAGACTATTGCAGTGCAGTAAAAAGTACAACACTAAACCTGTACTTAAGTGCTGTACTAAGTGCTACTAACGCTGTTCTGGATGTCGGATCCACAGCTGTTTTGAGACCCTTTGGGAATTCACTTCCTGGTGGGCAGGGAGGTGCTGCCAGGTGGACAAACCCCACACCAAGAGTTTATTTTCGGTTAAAGAAATGGGGGGAGATTTAGGAGGTTTAGATCAAAATGAGGAGAGGCTGTGAATTGTGGTTTGGGTCTGAGCAGGTCACCTTTTCTTCCAGGGCGGCCATCCTCTCCTTCAGGTGGAGCTGTAGCCGCTCGTTGGACTCAGAGAGCAGCTTGTCCACCGTGTCGGAGAGGCGCTTGTTGTGTTCATCGTTCATCCTCTCCCTCTGCCTCGCCTGAGGGGGAGAGAGCGAGACAGGTGAGAGCGAACGAGAAGAAAGAAATCTGAGTGTGACGGGGGGGGGGAGAGTTAATAACAAGCATTCTGCTCGACAGAGAGCGAGAGACAAAGATTTCTATCTGAATGTTGCACGGTCAAGTAGAGGGTTTCGAAAATGAGTGCGCCTTTGTAAGGGCTGACAAAGGGAACGGCCCGAAAGAGGGGGGGAGGATGAAAACAGAGGAGGAGAAAGAGAGATGGAAAAGCAAGCATGACTCACCCTCTGTAGCTCCTGGTTCTTCTCCTCCAGTTGCGCCTCCATCTGTCGCAGTCGCTCCTCAAAGTTACCATGACGCTCCTCCGCCTGAGTGATTGCAGAGGAAGGAAGCGGGGTTAGAGCCTGATACAAATTAACACAAAGGAAACAGCTTGTTGACCGAGTCTACCAATTAGTTACATGCCTGTACAGATCATAGCGTAACAAAAAGCTTTGTTTGCATGTGTCTTATAGGGCCATTCATCTCATCCTTCCAGGGGAAGCCATCTTGCCTGAACATGCAGTAAGTACAGTAGCCATGTAGGAGGTTTGGCTACCTGGAGGAGAGCGAATGAAGTGGGTTTGTTTTTTTGGCATGAGTGAATATTGTGTTTACAGGAATGCTGGAGGTTAACATACGAGCAATTAAATCAGTCAGTCATGAAGAATGTATGCGGCATGCAGTTCTTGACGTGTTGAGCGCCCAAGGATCAAATAGCTGAGCTGACTGTGTGTCACGAGCTGGCTTTCATCTTCAGATCCTTTGCTTATGAATTACTGGCGCTGCTTGATAAAAACATTCGGTATTCATCCGTCACTTGACATCTCGTGTTCCGATTCACTCACGCATTCACACACACACACACACACACACACACACACACA
>NC_045747.1:17263465-17265521 GCF_008692095.1 Etheostoma spectabile | reverse complement strand
CACACACACACACACACACACACACACACACACACACACCTTGTTGAGTGCTGCCACTCTCTGTGCAAGCTGGGCCTCGATCTCAGGCAGTGTCTCGGCCCTCTGCAGAGTTTGCTGCAGCTTCTGTTTGGCATCATCCAGACGCTCCTGGAGCTGCCGGTTCTTCTCCTCGCTCTGCAAGAAAACAGGGGTGAGAGGGAGTGGGGGTGAAACTCGGAGCGCAAGATTGCTGAGGGCAGCAGACGTGGGGAGAAAAAAAAAAATGCATTAATGGCACGCGCTCTGTGTGCCAACGTGAAACGGGGCCAAGCTGCGAGTGAACAGCAGAAACGTAGACTTTCCCCACCTGTCTGTAGAGCGAGTCTTTGCTGGCCAACTCGTTCTCCAGTTTATCTTTTGTGTCGTGGAGAGACGTCGCCTCCCTCTGGGCGCTCAGGTACCTGCATAACGGAACAAAAGCGGCAGGCAGACGGAGCAGTGAGCGCAGCACGACTGGGGGAGAAGGTAACGAGAGTTCACGGAAAGACAGAAAAAAACAAACCTGCGTTCTAACGTGGTGATTCTCTCTTCCATGTCTTCCCTTTGACAGAGTGCCTGGAAGAATTAAAGTGAAGAAACCATTTATTTATTTTTTACCGTATGTAAGGACTCTAATGTAGAAATAGAAAGCGAAGAAGACCAGATATAAAAAGTGGGATCAGGCAAATGTCAAGTCTACAAGCAGGGGTTGATCAAAGGGAATTCACTGGGCTCGAACAGCTATTAGCTGAAGAATGATAATGACTGGTTAATAGTTGTTGACAGCTTTCAGAAGCACCCACTTATGCAGTTGCACAAGTCAAAGAGAGACAGAGGGGGGAGAGTAAGGGGGGGGGGGAGACAGTGGGAAGATAAAAGAACAGTGAGTGAGGAGAAGCAGTTAGACTGGGGGAAGACATAAAGGGAAGGTTTGCTGAGTAAACTGTCTGGACTAGCTCTCGTTTGAAACCCCCCCCCCCACACACATATTTCAAACAGCTACACTGACTGATTACCGATGGCACTGTCACCATGGCTACAGGGTAGAGGCTCTGGTGCGTACAGTAACAGCTGCCAAGTAGGCAAATGTTACCACAGCGAACTGTTAACTGTGTCTGTGAGTATGAGTAAAAGAGACCCCTGTCACAGACACACATAGTGGCGGTTTATTGGCTGTCAACAGCTCGGCGGGTCTCACCTCTTTCACATCCCTCTGTAGTTTCTGGTTGGCCACCTCCGATCGGGCCAGCTCCCTCCTGGCGGACGTCAGCTGCTCCTCGATCTCCCCGACCTGCCGGGAAGCCAGAGTGTGGGGATACAAGGCTGAGCGAGCGCACGTCATTTTTCTGTTTGTGAGCATCTCCTGACGTGTGATATTTTGTCTGTTTTGGGGCAAGCGCTAGACCATGAGACCGCGTCCGAATCGAGTACCTGTCTGCACATGAGGGCCAGTCTCTCTTTCAGCTGTCCCAGCTCGGACCTCTGTCGCTCGATCTCGCCCTCTCGCTGCCTGTCGATGTCCGCGTCATCCAGGATGGAGGAAGGCCCGTTGGGAAGCTTCTGAATGGAGAGTAAAGATGGTAGGTGAAGTGAAGTGAATGGTTCAAGGTTCAAGGAGAGGTCTTTATTATCCCTGAGGGGCAATTTGTTGTGCAGCAGCATGTAACACACAGGTTATACAAGACAACAGCCATACATCTAGAAACACAATAAATACGTACTACACGGAAGACCACACCTCACATTGACTTATTAAAAAAGCCAATAGCAGCAGGGACAAAAGAGTTTTTGTGTCTGTTTGTCCTGCATTTAGGCTTTAGACTGAATCTGCGGCCAGACGGCAACAAGATGAAGCAGCTGTTCGGGGGGTGACTAGGGTCGGCCAGGACTGACTGGGCCTTCTTCAGGGACCTTGTCTCGTAGACAGAGTTTAAGTCAGTCAGAGGGTTGTGGAAAATCTTGCCACACACCTTAACTATACATTGCAGCCTGTTCTTGTTCTTAAGCGTGAGGGACCCAAACCAACTCACAAAGGCAA
>NC_045747.1:17250724-17263455 GCF_008692095.1 Etheostoma spectabile | reverse complement strand
AGAAAGAATAGATTCAATAAAACAACAAAATAACATCCTCATGAAAGTCTTATTGACATTAAAATTGCGAATTGTGAATGGAGGGGGCTGCACGATATGAGGAACATATCTGAGTGATTTTGCGATTGCAATACGATAGTTTACGATAACAGAGTGTTTGTGAACTATCGTTATTAGTATCATTATTCTCACTTTTATAGAAAATGTTTAAATATTGGATAAATATATTGCAATATATTGTTGTAATTTTTAGTTCTATTTTTATTTTTTTCCGTGTGTTTCAATTTTGCTCTGTGAAGCAGTTTTGGTTGATGTTTTACATAAAAGGTGCTATATAAATAAAGTTGAGTTCAAATAAAAGTAGTAGGATCAATGCATCAATAAAGACCAATAAAGGATTTTAAAAGCCGTTACCGATACAAATATTTGGTTATTTAAAAATCCGGTATGCCGATATATCGGCCGATATATATTACAAAAATGTAAAAAATCCAGAAACGCCTAACAAAAAATGAACAGATTTCCCTATCATGAGTTATTTGTAGTTATTTATGAGTTCTCACTAAAATAATATGATAATAATTTGTTTTATTGTCACAACAGAACAGAGGAACAACAAAATATATTAAAGTTCTGAAAAATAAAATGTATAAAAATACAAATTTAACATATGAAACTTAAAGTCCTCTGAACAAATACAAAAACGTCTGTAGAGCACCCTCTGGTGGACAAACTATGCAACGCCAACACTTATAACATGGTTGACCATCCGTTTTTATTGAATTTTTTGAATATTCATTTATCAGAATCATGTATTTGTCCTTTTTTTTTTATCAGCCATTATAAATGCTGATACCGATAATTCGGGAAATGCCAAACATCAGCCCAGTGATTGGTCGGGCTCTAGTCTACAGCCTCACAGACCTCTTGATGCTACTTTACACTGACTCATGTTAGGTGGTTGAGAAGTCCACCTTTCTGGGTTTCTACTGTCACTCTGATAGAATTACAGCTCCATCATGGATGTGAAAGGCATCTACATTTCTGAAATTGTGTAAAAAAATGCATCCCCTTACCTCTTTACCGTTGTCTAGTCCTTGCTGCCGTCGCTTGATCTGTTCCCTTAACGACAGAACCTGAAACGATGCGGAGGATAAAGTTCAGGAGAGTCTCCGTCACTCAATTCACTGTGACACCTGTGAGGAACAAGCACAGGATCGTGGACCCACCTCTTGAGAGGAGGACTGCAGCTCTTCCTCCAGAGACGCCACCCGCTCCAAAGCCACCCGGAGCCTTTCCCTGACCTTCTCATCCAGAGCTTTGTGGTGCTCAAAAAGGGACTTGAGGGCTTTTAGGACCTCCACCTCGCTGGAGACCCCGGCTGGGGACTGGGCCTGCCTCTTCACCACGGTCATCCTCAGGCTGCGCTCGTGACGGGAGACCAGGCACTCCAGATGTTCCAGCAGCAGCTGGAAACACATGTGGTTCACATACAATAAAGCCTCCCCACCTCTTATCGGTTACAAACTGTCTCCGATGATTAGAGTTCTCGTTTCGCTGTGAATTCTTTCAGAACAGATAAAAAGCCAAAAGAATCAGAGCGGAACTTTAATTAACCCAATAAATAAAGAAGATAATGTTAAACAGACATAAGTGTACTGACTCGTGTGTTGTTCCTCTCCGCCTTCAGCTCGGCGATCTCCTCCTCTCTCTCCAGCAGCTGTTCCCGGCAGAGGTTCAGCTCTTTGGTCAGCACTGCAAACTCCTGCAGGGTCACAAGAGGGAGCCGTTATTGACTCCACGCTGCTGCATGAGGTCAGGATCACACACGCTCAGCCAACTGTATCAACGCATTATTTTAGAATAGTCGATCTACTCCGTTGCTACTGGAAAGTCTTGCCTTGGGCTCCCTTTGTGTTGCTGTTCTAAAGGACTACGGTTAACCTTTTCTCAGGTCTCTGCAGGGTAAATCCAGACAGCTAGCGAGACTGTCCAATCTGAGTTTTTTCCAGAGGCTATTTTGCCGCGGCACCGTGGGGTTTCCCGGCGCTTAGAACAGCCAAAGACGATTGTGATGGGTTTGAAAATGCCAATAAACCAGAGCACGTTTTCCTCCCATCCTGAATTTCTGTGTGGACTAGCCGGACCCTGGTCTGGAAAAGCGAGACTATTTTAAAAAGAAGCGCTGTTCTTTCTCACTTTCCCCAAGCCCGCCGTGGCCAGGGAGTAGGGCTGAACGATATGGGGGCATTGCGATTTTTCTGCCAAATATTACAAGTACTGCGATGTGAAATTTAAAAAAAAAAATGTTTAGCTGAAGTTTAATATTCACTGTGTAACAGATAAAACCAGCTGTAAGTGTTTTTTAACTTAAATCATTTTTTAAATTTTAATTTAATTAATTTAATTTTTTATTTAAATAAACATTGAACAGTAAAACACAGAGCATTCACACAAACACTAAAGTTACAGTAATAAAACACAATTCCAATAAAGAATATCAGTACTTTCCTGTAAACTGAAATGTCCGACCTATCTCAGTTTAATAGCAGCATTTACATCGTCGTTAAATAAAGAAATAAAAAAAATAAAATCCCCTGAAAATATGACATTTCTGTAAACAATCTGAGATTTGTAGCATTATTCCAGCACAGGAATTAAAAAATGCTAAACCAAATCTTACACCTAACATTCAACTACATATCGCACATTCGATTAATCGCGATCTTCCCGATCTAAACAAATCGCTTTCTCTTAAAGCTCGATTTGAAATGATTACTGGTTCCACCAGGGAGTGAAGTTCCTGGTGCCTGATGGCTGTGTTGAATTGAATCTGCACTGTCAGTAAAACTTTTTTTATTTCCTCTGTTGCTTCCTTAATGGATTTCTGTCTCGTATGAGTGATAAATGTTGAGTCAGAAGGTCTGAAACCGACAAATGAAAATCAGTCTACGCATTGTTCTCCCCAAACTCTATGGTACCGTCTCAGCATGAGGTTACCTCTTCAGACTTTGGCCAGTTCTCCCGAAGAACCCCACATACTATCATTAAACATATAAGAACAGAGGAAAAAAAAACGGTGTAGTGCCAATATTTTCCGTTAACCCACACAGCACACTTTACTCCAGTGAACGATTTAACAAATCTTGATTTCATTAGCAAACTCACACATTCAACCTTACAGAATTTAACATGCACAGGCAGGCGGCTAAGGCTGAAAGAGGAACCCACCCCACACAGCACATACAGTCTAATCTCTGCCATATCTACCACAGCGCTCACAGCTAATGCCCACCGGGAGTCTTAAACCAAGGCTCGATGTAAAATATAACAACCAGCTTTATTGCACGTGTTGCACCTGAAATTGGTTTAATTGCTCAATAACCAGGACTGGCTGTGCATACGCCTGTCATTAAAACAAACGCCTGGAGGTTAAACAAGCATGAGAGAAGCTGGAATGAGACCAGCGCAGTATAATGTCTAATATTTCCAACTGACAGCAGTGTCCAGTTGAATTGTTGTGATTTGGTGTAATTTAATCCAATTATGTGTAATGGGAGGTTAGCTACATGATAGTTAGGATGAAATATCTGTTGCCTTTGGTCAAATTAAATGGTATCTATGACAACAAATCAACAAAGAAAGGATGAGCGACATCATAAAAGACTTTCAGCAGAACTTTCAGAAGAGATGTCTGAGTTTGGGTCGTCCCAACCCTCCACTACAGCTGTAACGATTCCAAATGTTGCTGCACAATTGTCTCAGAAATAATGGGGATTTACAATAGAAATGTCTCTCAGTCAAATTAAAAAATATGTATTTATGTCTTATTTTTTTTTCTTGGGATCACATTTTTGTATTAAAAGAGCCAAACTAAAGTGCAAAACATTGGTCCAGATGACAACATACACGGGCGCACGTATACAGAGGTTTACTCCTCAATGCAGCGGCCGTGGGTTTGACTCCGACCTGCGGCTGTTTGCTGCATGTCGTTCCCCCTCTCCCCCCTTTCATCTGTCCTGTAAAATTAAAGGCCTCAAGTGCTTCAAATGAATCTTTATAAAAATAAGGGTGCCTGGATAGCTCAGCATGTCATTCCCCTTTTCTCTCCCCGTTTGCTTCTTCAGCTGTCCTGTCATTAAAGGTCTAAAACGCCCCAAAAAATAATCTATAAAAATAAAGAAAGAAAGAAGAGTACAGTACACACACACCGAAGACGGCACGGTGCACCTTTTCCACAAGCGAATGTGTAAAAATATTGACAATTAGAAGATTATGTAATAATTGTTACAGGCCTACCCTCCACTGAACACATTATGCACACATACTGTAGCATGAGCACTCGTCCATGCGCTGATTGTCCACTCTGCTCATGTGTGATGGCGACGTGGTGATGCACACATGACACTGTCCTCGACCACGTGTGTGTGTGTGTGTGTGTGTGTGTGCGCGCGCGCGCCGAATCATGCGCGTTTAAAAAAACAAACAAAATGCAAAACGTGACATTAAAGGGCACCGATGCATGCTGCTGTTATCTTTTGCTCGGTGTTTCCACTGATACAGCCAAAATGTGTTTAAAAAGTACAGCATGTACAGTCTGTAAGAAGGTTTTACGCTCATGTGCTCGCTGAGGGTGGGTGTGGGGTGTGGGGGGGGGGGGGGTGGAAAGGAAGAAGCTTATTTAAAAAAAAAAAAATCAAGGAGGAAATGCTGTGTACAGATGGCATGTTCTGGGCCCAAACGATATCCCATTTCTGGGATTGTTTCATGTAAAAGACGGGCCGCAGGTACCAGACACACTTTTTAGATTCCTCTGTCTCTTTCGGGCGCCGTCATTTTGGTCGATGCAAATCATTCTGCTCTGGCATTCACCTCTTTTCCACTCTCTCCCGTCTCTGCCACGCTTCCCCCTTCATCCACTTCAATCTCCCCCTGTCATGATACACCACATCTAAAACAGACTCTAGAAGCCACCTCATTAGCATGCAGCAATATGCAAATGGCCTTGATTTGTTAGTCTCTGTGTGTTTCATATCACCAGGTTTTTTTCTCTCTGTGTGTGTGTGTGTGTGTGTGTGTATTTGTGTGTGTGTATGTGTGTGTGTGTGTGTGTGTGCCATGCTGTCACTCTCTCCATCATCTCTCCTATTTTTCTGTCTTGGCAACGTCTAACACACACAGGCGAACTCGGTGAACTCAGCTACTGTAGAATGTTTCATAGCCCTCAATGTGCTTCTTTGGGGTGTGGTGTTGTGTTTGTGTGTTGTGTTGTGTGTGTGTGTGTGTGTGTGTGTAGATGTGTGCACCATATTGATCTCCTCTCAGCGAGGTAATATGGCCCTTTAATGTCCAGTCACTGTTAGAATGTGCAGCGCCGCTACATCTGTTATTTCGTTTTGATCTTTCAGGCGTTGCGACATGGAGAAATGGTGCCCTAACAATGAGGGAGGCATCAACGCCGCCCAAGGCATCCCACAATGGCTCCTGCCTGAAAATAGAGATTGTATGTTGAGTGGAATTACAAAATGATTAGCTCTCGGGCACTGGGATGTGGGAGAATATAACAAATGGCTCCTGCACTCCAGGGGCGAATGCAACATTGTGCAATCATCGTCAGGTTTTTAGGTAGTCCCAGTTTGTACCCTCCATCACCTTCCAGTCAAAAAAACATCCAAAAATGATAATGGCTCTTACGGCTGCTCTGAAAGTAGTTCCACAATCCTCTAAGGCTAACAACAATCAAAAAATATTCCAACAGCTGAACGATAAACGTGATTTTTTTTAGCTGGTCTCAAGTTGAGCCAGCATTTCCTATATGACATATCGCCTCAATTTGTACACCTGAATCAGAAGGAGCAGTCCGACAGCGGAACTATCGGGACAGCCAAGCCCAGAAAATCAGAGGCTTTATGAATATAGGCTTTCATATAATCAGATGAGCTCTGAATACAAAGGGACACGAACTGGGGCTACGTTTTAAGCAGCTTTTTTAAAGCTATACATTAAAAACAACGTCCCAACAACTAAACTCAGTGGTCATGGTTACTGACTGATCCTCCAGCATAATTATGTCCCAAATTGTACCACAGTTAAGTACAGTTTTGAGATATTGTTACTTAAGTATTTCTATCTTTTGGTTGTAGTTACTTTGCAGAATGAATCATATCCAGCTCGTTAAATAACCACTGTTATTTCTCTTGATGACTTTACGCCACAGCCTTATTTATTATTAGTCATATTTGTAGCATGACGTAGAGAGTTTTAACGCAAGAAAAGAAAGAATGATGGACATGTGACGGTTGCTGTACTTTAAGCTCCGCAGCGGAAACAATGAAGGAGTCCGACCACAACATTAAAACCGCTAACTGGTTAACACGTCAATAATTCAACACTGGGAAAGGAACCATTTTCACTACCAGTACTTTTGATTCAGGACAAGATTATAAGATTATACTTTGAATGCGGGATTTCTACTTGATGGAGTAGTTTGATTTTTTTTAATTTTAGTACTCTTCCAACTCTGCTGCTCACAACCTTACATCTTCAAGTTCAAGTTCTTTTTCTTTTACTGCATTTACATGTTCATTTAAAATAACGTCAGTGCACAAAACAACAAAAATAACATCATTTGGAACTACAGGAACTACCAGACACATACTGTAAATATGACTGCTACATTTTTACCTTTGTTGCTGCTGTGCAAATCAAGTGCTATAAAGCGTAGATTTTATATATGTATTATGTGAATATACACCATTTTAAACATAAAATAATTGAGCTGGGCATGCCTGTTGTCCCCTTTTCATAATTTCAATTCAATTCAATTTTATTTCTAGTATCAAATCATGACACAAGTTATCTCAGGACACTTTATTTATAGAGTAAGTCTAGACCACACTCTGTAATTAATAATACTTACATAATTATAACATGCCTAACTTCATTAGATTGGAACATGACACCCAGCCGGATGTATACACATCCCGAATTTAATTTAGTACCTGCTTTTAAAAGGTGCAGTTCACCCTAACTACACACCCACGTGAACCATTAAGCTAAAGCTAACAGCTAATAGTCTATTTCTGGCTCTATTGAAAGCATAGAATACCAGACAACTTTATTAAAACTGCTTCGTAACAAAACAATGCATGTTTTATAAATATACAAATTAAAAAAACCGCGCCCAGGTATCCAATATTCACTGAATCATCTCCTTTATTTTCCTTGATGATAATGCTTCAGTCATGCGTGCAGTGCAACGTATCCCAGCATGCTACTGTAGGGTGTGCATGATGTGTCTGTCAGCGTCGTGAGCGACTACCGGAGATAATGAGGGAAATACTGCACTTGTACTCAATCCACCATGCCTTGCATTTGGACACAAAATCTTAAAGACATGTTACTCTGAGTGAGGGGAGTTTCTTTAAGTCAAACATGCAGAGTAACGTTTGACTTGTAGTCCTGTAGTCCTAGTAACTTGTCTACACCTTACAGGCATTGCTATTTCAAGCCAGTTGCACAGATACCTTTTTGGTGAAACCTTCCTTCATTCACACCTTCAATCAGACCTTGACACACTAAAATATGACCTGTTCCAAACGTAGGTACATAATACAATAAAAACAAGGCTGATGTGTGGTCCAGTACAGTACTGAAACAGCATTGTGTGATATCCTGTATATCGTACCTGTGGCAGGGCGATGGACAGCTGCCTCTGCAGTGACTCCTTCTCGTGGCCCAGGTCCCTGAGGCGTAGGTGTGCTGTCCCCAGACTGTCCTGGGTCTCCCTCAGGCTCTCCAGCAGCCTCTCCCTCTCCGTCAGCATGTTCACCATCAGCGACTCCAGGTTGCCAGTGCTGCCCCCCTCGTCGCTGCCGCCACCGCTACCAGCACTACCGCGGGAATCCCTGCTGCCGTAGCCGCCGATGCTTCCGATCCCTCCGCCCACCCCTCCTCCGACCCCCGCCGGGGAAGACGAGCCACCTCCTCCGCCGCTGCGCCCGTCCTCCGAGATGGTGGGCATCACCTCGCACATCATCTTGAGGCCTGGGTGCGAGAGGCGTTATCTGAGAGGACGTCTAGGACACTCGAGCGCAGCGTCTGAGGAAGCACTGACTCGTCATGAAACGGCCAACAGTTGCTTCGCTGGTTTAGGGGGAACTTCCTCGCAAGCTAATCGGGGGGGCAGGCAAGAGGGGGACAAGGGACATGGGGGGGGGGGGGGGGGGGGGAGGCCAGCAGGGCAGCTCTGGGAATGTGTACGTGAGATACAGACTTGTTTTTGGCGGAAACAGTGTAGAGTGACAGGTGCTGAGGGTTTTGGTGGAAGGGTGGGGGGGGGGTGCAAGGGTAAGAGGGAGAAGTGCAGGTTTGTGGATGACCTCTGACCCCCGGCCCAGGCTTCACTGAGATGAGAGACGAACCTGCAAAGAGGAGAAGAAAAAAGGGAGAGGATTTTTTTTAGACAAATGTGAGTTAAATCTGATAATGGAGGGACACAAGCTGCTGATATAAATATAATAAAGCCTGTATTTCCCACCAGGTTGTCTCATGACATCACACATAACACACACACATCACACACACACACACACACACACACACACACACACAACACACACACACACTTTTTCAGGCGTTCCTCCAGACCTCAAAGAAAGAAGGAATAACCATTGCTATTGCAGTAGCATTCTCTCTAACTCTCTCTCTCTCTCTCTCTCTCTCTCTCTCTCTCTCTCTCTCTTCCGCTGACTGGCATCGCGATACTCAACGTATCGGCTAATTCATCCATCAGTGCATGTCTCGGCTCTATAGCCCGAGCGTCCATAGTCATAACGGGGAAAATGAATGCGGATGATGCACGGACATGAGTCGTGAATGGTACCTTTCCCCTCAGCAGCCGTCACGGAAACACAGAACAATCATCAGGCCCGCAGGTAGCAGAAAGATGCGGCGCTGTTTCATACATTCATGTGAGGAAGGGAGAAAAAAAAAGAAAAGAAAAAAAAAAAGGGTGTCATCATGAATTGTAATTACGTGCGGAAATAGGTTTCTTTCCACGGCTCCGGAACCCAACTGGAGACATACTCTTGGTAATTCAGGAGGCTTATTATCCTCAGGTTGTCAGGACGGGAATATGAATTTCCGTCTTAATATAATAAATGACCTAAATAGGGGGGAAACACTATGCATTTAATGCATGTATAGGGCTGTGCAGGGTATAGCCTGACTCCGCTATCACATCATGGTAGGAGGTGCCAATCATGCTGTAAATGATGTAGGCCTAATTAACACGTTCAATCAGACGAGAGCATTCAATTGGATTATTGTTATTTTTTTTTAGTTATGTGGTTAACCTAAACTTGGGAAAACGGAGCGCCGCTGTGGCTTTATATCGACTGCAAGGCGTCTATTTCCTATCAACAACCCCCCCCCAACACACACACACACACACACACACCCCTCCCTCCGCACCACCCCAGTCCCCCCCCACCCATAAAAACAGCTGGACGGTCGAACGCACAGCTAGGTCCGTGTAGCGAACATCACGGTGGATTTGGGCCGCCACCGAAGGTTGTGGTGCGTCTTACCCGCTCCATGGTCGACGGAGAAAGGAAGCGAAGGCGCGTCGTTGCCCGGCTCACTCCATCAGAGCACCTGAGAGACGGAGGCTGCAGCTTCTCCCCGTTCCAGCCCGGTTACCAGCTGCCCCGTCCCCTCCCTCTCTCAGCTGAGGGAGCGACGGTTCGGCTCAGCCGCGGCGCCAAGCTCCACGCAGGAAACACAGCCAACATCCGGTCACGGCTTTTCAGAATAAGACATGCACGTCTATAAAACGCTTGAGAACCATAAA
The DNA here is from genome assembly GCF_008692095.1 of Etheostoma spectabile. Lineage (NCBI taxonomy): Eukaryota > Metazoa > Chordata > Actinopteri > Perciformes > Percidae > Etheostoma > Etheostoma spectabile. Next base: position 17,253,602 of record NC_045747.1, on the reverse strand, counting down.
GGACGATACAAAAATAATGTAAAAATATGGATGTATTAAACCCCAAAAGGCACGAAACTCTACATGGCTAAAAACTGACCCAATTAATTCTATACGTTTAATACACTGAAACATTACAAAGCAAACCCATACATTGATTCAATAGACCAATTTTATTTTTTTTAAATGTTTTATAATTGAAATATGCTTTATGATTCCTTTTTATTCTAATTATCATTTCCTTTATCATTTATAATCATAACAGTAATAGATTAATAAAAACACAAGTACTTCACAAGTCAATAACAGCAGATAAATGAAGCAAAGGTAATTAAACAATTATTATCATGTATTGCACTTGCTTATTGCGTTAAGGGTACGCCAACCTGCCTTTGACTGCACATTTTGTATGAGCATGATGCAACAAATAAAACCACTCTATCTTGTTAAAATCTTTAATAAATAGGCTTGGTTTTATTTTAATCAGAACTGATCATTAATTTGACTGGATGACATTTGCTTTAAAGCATCACAAGCTAAAAAAAGAAGAGTTAGGAAACAGTGATCTAAAGGACAGCTAACAGGGGGCCAGGACAGGTGACCTTTATTAATTCCTTGTGGACATGCGTCTTCTGTTCAAAATGAGCAATAAAGTAGCCTATCAGTCTTTAAAAAAAAAAAAGAAAAAGAGTAGGCCTAATGACCTTCGACTGTAAATATTAGGGTCACACATTACAATCCATAGTAATGACTGATAAATCACTTCTTCATATGACCTAAAGCAACGTTGAAACTTAATTGTGAAGAGAAATAACCGTGCTTCCGCCTCCCTGTGCGCGTGTTTCTGTGGACCTTCCCTCCTCTCTCCTCCTCGGTAAAGATGCTGGGTCTTAAAGAAACACATCAGCACATGAACTCCTCACAGCCTCACAAGCTTAATTTTTTTTTACAGTTTATGCTCACAACTTTCTTCTAACTGCACTTTATTGCAGTTTGATTCCTTCAGACACAAAACCAATGGACATCGTTAGAATCTGAATTATTTCCTCAATCATTCTTACTGCGATGGTGTAGAATTTGCCAAAAATAATTACACAATCGCACCCTCTAGTGGCTCGATAAGGGACCGTCGTTTTTTTTGTAATTTGGGCTTTTTTTTAAGCCCAGAAGTCTAGATTTTAAACAACCATCATGGATTTGTATTTTTTTGTGTGAAACTGAACAGTTTGAGGAACTTTTAAAAGGTCAACCTGCAATTAATAACTTTAAAATGACCAGAACTGTTGTTGCAAGTTCATAAGGGGAGTCATTTGCGGGATGTATTAGGGATTATATTAATTTATCCAAATCAATTGAGTAAAATGTTGTTGTTGTCCCCCCACCCCCCCATCTGTGATTAAATCATCCATTACTTGGTGGCCCAGTGCTTAGCACTGTGGCCTCACAGCCAGAAGGTTCTGGGTTTGGATCCAGGTTGTTCCGGGCCTTTCTGTGTGGAGTTTGTATGTTCTCCCCATGTTTGCGTGGGTTTTGCCAGGGTGCCCTGGTCCCCCCTCAATCAAAAAACATGTACTAGGTTTTCCAGTCTCAGATCTGGAGTTGGTCCCCGGGCGCTGCTCCCTTGAGGGATGGGTTGAATGCAGAGAATGAATTCCGCTACATGCATGTGACGATAAAGTACCTTCACCTTATATCAGTAAAACTTTGTCACCATCACCAATTCTGAAAGGCTCAGTCTGTCAGCCAATCAGATCGCAAGAGAGGAAGACGTAATGTCCTCTTCAGAGAGGGTCATGTGCCAGTGAGATTCAAGTGCAACCAAATTTAACTTCAAAATCAAATATTTTAGAGAGGAACAGAAGGAAGAAGGTTTTAATACTTACACTCTTTTTGGCTGCGGGTTATGGTTTTTACTGTGAAACATTGGGACTATTTTTTTAAGAACTCCATATCTGTCTCGGAGGTTATTCTTTTTTCAGCAAGGCAGCTTAAAAATCTAAAACCCCAACACAGTACAAGTACACAAAAGTACTTGCAACGTCCTGTCTGACACTGAACCCGTTCTTACAATTAGTTTAAATGTTATTTCAAATACTTCTGAATCAAATTAAAATTGTAAATATGCCCTTTGAAATCACCTGAAAGTGCTGCTAATTGATCATGGTGCTGATTCTATGGCAACTTTCTTTTTTTATGTTACTTCTTATGCTCTGTTTATTTATTATACTACATTTTTAATGTCATATTGACCACGCCTAAAGACAAAAACTGTAAAAGTAAAATGTCTTACAGGGTGAGTGAATAAGCAGAATCGCAGACTTGATTAACTGCCTCACAAATATTAGCCACAATCAGCACTTGAAGACAAGTCAGCCTCAAAGAGCAACTTCAGCTGAGATTGTGAAAACATAAAGACAGCGTGAGACACAAACATAAAAACAGTGTGATTTGGCAAAAGCAGCTGAAAGACGTCACTACTGGAACAGCAAAAGAAGGAGGAGGACGCACCATTAACAGAGCAACAGTGTTTGGTTGTTCCTCTTTGAGGGATTGCACAAGTCACAGAGGACAGAGTCAATGAGATGTATCCTTTACCTTTTAATACTTCAAGTATTATTATCCCTATAATGGAATAATACCCCATTAAAAGTTAAACTCTGCGATAACATTTTTACTTAACCCTTGTGTTGTTTTCCCTTCGACCATGAACTTGTTATCCATCCCGGTCAAAATTTAACATTTTGTAGTTTTTATCCTTTCGACACTTTTTTAAACGTTTTTTCAAGGTTTTGGCAGAAATTATGAATTATTTTGACAAATAACAGTTAAAATCAAAAGGATTAGATTAGATTTGATTCAACTTTATTGTCATTACACAGGTACAGGTACAAGGCAACGA
>NC_045747.1:17250541-17250714 GCF_008692095.1 Etheostoma spectabile | reverse complement strand
GCAGTTTGGGTCTAACCAGAAGTGCAATAGCAGTAAGTGCAGGATATATACACAATGGTTTCATAAGTGCATGAATATGGAAATGAATAATATTATAAACAGAATTTTACAGATGGGTTTGTCCTATGTTGAGTGGATCCCTGACTGGTTTATGTCAAAGTTCAGTCAGGATA
>NC_045747.1:17250050-17250531 GCF_008692095.1 Etheostoma spectabile | reverse complement strand
ACCATTTAAACATGTTTTTCAAATGTAAAAAACTGAATAAAACCAAAATTCAATGAATGTGATTGTTCATTTGACTTGCAAAGAACGTAGTGTGGGTTCCATACAACGTACATCTATGCAGCCATGTTATATTTGGGCATTTATGTTAAAAAAAACAAAACCACAATTTAAAAAACAGGTCAAATTTGACCCGTAGGACAACACAAGGGTTAAAGTGTTCATATTACGCTTTTTGGCCTTTTCCCCTTTTCCCCTTTACTTTATTGTGTTGTGTATATTTTTTGTGCAAGTTATAGGTTTACAAAGTGAAAAGTCCAAAGTCCCCCCCCCAAAGGGACTTACCACGTTATACGTTACAATGCTCGCCTAGCTGCTAGCGTGGCACTACCCCGTACTCTGCTTCTGACTGGCTAGCAGTCCTTACCTAGCTACTGCAGTGTGACTCCCAACAAAGATGGAATAGAAGTGTGATGCCTCACTC
>NC_045747.1:17247923-17250040 GCF_008692095.1 Etheostoma spectabile | reverse complement strand
ACAGAGAGCTCAACACACTGGGTGAAAAGAGGAGCTGCAGCGATGTGTAGTACAACATAAAAATATGGTGTTTTTTGAAAATTACACCATGTAAACCTACTCTGGTATCACCTCTAAATACAATTTTGAACCTGAAAATGATAATATGAGCACTGTAAGTTGATGTTTCGTTGCAGTAAAATCTTAAATATCAAAGTAAAATTCCTCTTAGTGAAAGGCTTTCCTTTGCACTGTGTTAACGTTTTGTTTTATAGTGCAAGGACATGCAACTGTGGGTGGTGATGGCGCAGTGGATTTGACACATGCCTTTAATGTGGGAGATCTGGGTTCAATTCCCAACCAATGTGTCCCTGAGTCCCTTAACCCCTCGTGGCTCCAGAGTAGTGTGGCCTCTGACATATACAGCAATTGTAAGTCTCTTTGGATAAAAGCCTCGGCTAAATGACGCGTTACTGCAACTTATTGCTTACCGTTACTAGAATGCATAGGCATATTTTACGGGTGGGGGTTTAAAACTGGCCAGTGCAAATTTCCAGGAGCCTTCAATTATTATTTGTCCCCCCCCTGCTGAAACAAACGGCCTCGCTAGAGAGGTGGGCGATCTTGGTATGTTCCAGTATTATTCTACTGCTGACAAAGATATATAGGTCCATTATTTCTCCCCGGAGGGGAACGTTCTGTTATAGCAGCAGTACACGAACGTAACCACACTGAAGTAGAATAGTACAAAGTATCAAATAACATTGGACTGATTGCAGAATTGCTTTCCACTGTGAGTTTGTCCTTTAATGCAACACTTAACTATAAACAGAATACTGCTATATTGGTCTACCCTTCTTGCATTATGCATCGGTGCTAAAATTGTAACACGTGTATTTATGGATATTGGCTGGAAAATATCCAAAAATAAAGGTTTGTGCATCTATAAAGGTCATGGGTGCGCTCAATAACACACTGTAGTTGTTGCTTCTATATCCACAAGACTGAGCATTTCAAAATTGATCTACTGTGTGAACTTTAGGGATTACATCATAACTAACACTGACGTGATGATCGGGGCAGCTTCCCGAAGACGTCTTTATTTGGCCGACATGACAGCGGTGACTGACAGCAGGCAGCTGCATTGACAACAGGAGAGGAGGGGCCCTGCGGGTCACGGGAGGTCAGCGGGTGAGAGGAATGCTGATAGGAATGCCCTGAGCGGCGACATCTCATCAGCTGGACAACAACAAGCATCAGCAGGTCCCCGGGGAGCCATGACAGTGGGCAACAGGCCCAGGTCTGCAGTCACACCCACTTGTCTCCATAATGTATTATTACTTAAATTATTCTATTGTAATGTATGCTGTTATTAGTTTGTATGTAACTGCTTTTACATATAAATACAATAATTACATCATATGTAAAATAAATGTAATATAATATCTTACCATCTGCTGGCTCATGTGCCAGATCCGGCCTGCCACCCAACATGTACAGACTTTATTGTTACAACCATCCCCAAAAATGTTAGTTTTAGATTTAGCAAGCTGCATCTAATGAGGAAATGTCACCCAGTGCTCAGAATTTGAAGAAAGGTAGCTGCTTTTGGACTGACCTGCATGGAGGACGAGGCTCCAGAAATCCAATCTCACGCAGCATCGCTGTGGAATGAGAGGCTGCGGTGAGGAGAGGAAGCTGGAGTGGATTCAGTAGAAATGAATCCTGGCCAGTGGCCCGCAAAATGGATTGATTTCAAGAAGTTTGGTTTAACTTAAGACTTTATTTGAAGATGTTTATAATTTTACACTGAAGGCCATTTAAGGTCTTTAAATCTAATGTAGACCACCGAGATGAACACACAGCACGATATGTCATGGCTCACGAGCCAAGTCTGTCTGAATTTATACATACAGTTCACGTAATTTAGAACCCATCTGGACATCTGTGTCAGTGCAAATCGGAGTGTGTGTGTGTGTGTGTGTGTGTGTGTGTGTTAAGGCTGTCAGAGCGTGGCGCATTAAGTGTGTAAAGGCAGATTCTGTGGAGGTTCTGCAGGCAGATTATTCGGGGGCTCGGCTTGGTGCTCAGCTGGGACTTTTGCCTCTGAGAGAGAGAGAGAGAGAGAGAGAGAGAGA
>NC_045747.1:17246106-17247913 GCF_008692095.1 Etheostoma spectabile | reverse complement strand
AGAGAGAGAGAGAGAGAGAGAGAGAGAAAGAAAACAACAATCCACTCAATAAGAACTGCAACAATATAAATCCATACCAACAATAAGACATTAATCATCTAAAGTTGCTTACCTTTATCTTCCACTTTTATCTCTGGCTGGAACTGTAGTTCTCCATTAGGACCTGCAGGAGGCGGCCCGCCTGCCGCCTGCTGCTGTTCCTTCTGTCTCTGGGACATCTCCAATACTGCCTGAAATTGAAACATTGCAACTGAGTTATCATTTGAACATGCTTCAGTGTCATTACAGGCTGAAAACTGGCCGCTGACTTAGTATAATTCAAGTTTGACCCCAATAGGATGATGCCATGGGATGCATTCTTTAATCCAGCTGCAGGCGATGTGAAGCTGGGATGAGGGGGCGGGGCGGTTACCTGCTGGTACTCTCTCCTCTGGGCCTCCAGGGCTTTGCCTCTCTCCTTCAGCAGGTCCTGCTGCTGACGCAGATTCTCCGCCTTCCTCTTCAGCTCCTCCTCTTTGTCGCGGAGTTCGACCTCAAACCGCTGCAGCTCTTCCTCGGTGTACGCTGGCTTGGTTTCCAGAGTCTACAGAGACAGCAGTGGGCACCGATGTGATGCAAGGTTCTCACACCACTACTGGAAGGTTCTGGTTTCTAAAGGCTTCACCATACTCATGAGTTGGTTCTGCTTTTGTCTAGATCTTTACTTTGCATGCCAATATACATATTATACAAACCTACTTTAGACTAAAGGAAGGCATATAGTCCACTATAATAAGCTTTGCAGATGCTTGCGATGCTCTTTACGCCACATAATTATTACCCCTGCTTTACTGGAAGAGAAATCTATATTATGTTAGTCATAGACGTACTGCTAGCTCTGTATTAGAAAAACTACAAATATAATTTATTTATATTTTCATCACATTCAAACTCCTCGCTGGCACATTTACACAACTTCTTTTTAGAATCCAGTTCTTCCACACACAACCAAACACACACACACTTTCCCAGCTTGTCCTGGGATTTGAACCACAGACCCTTTAATCACCCGCCCACTTCGCAGACCTTCAGGCCACCTCTGGGCTCTTTACCTCCCACTCTCTGGGATTACTGAACTCCTTCTTCTCGGTGGATTTCAGGAACTCCTCCAGGCTGACGAGACGATCTTTATTCGCGTCCACCTTTTAACACACAAACGGACGCCGCGTCAGTCGCAGCAAGGCAGGGGGAGGAAAGCGGCGAGGGACTCGCGGCACACGATTAAAACAAGAGCAGATTAGAGGAAATAATTAAGACACACATTCTTCATGACGTGCTCCCTCATCCTCAGCCTTTCTTCCTCCATCTCCATCATGTCGTCCTCCTCGTTCTTCGGGTCGTAGACCTTCTCCAGCTGGAGGAAGAGAAAGGAACAGATGTTACAGGGCTGCTGTGCATTTCACTGCGGTCCGGCTCAAAACGTCTACTTTTACAGAGTCTGCGATACGCAGACAAAAAACAGCTGTATTTTCAAAGAGATGATCATCCGTTTTTTGATAGTCTGTCAGGTAATTTTGAGCAGTTTCAATGGAAAACCAAACAGGTCAAACCTTGATTTTAAAGACATGACGTACTGTAGGGTTCCTTACCTCTTTAGTGAAGAGAGCCTCCAGTTCTTGTTCATCTAAAACACCATCTTCATTTGTATCTGACCAGGGCAGAGAAGTATTCATGTTATGTTATATAGATACACTGTATATAACATGTTACTTCATGTATTCAATGTATCGGCGAAATATGAATAAAAAGGACACAGGTAAAAAAAAAA
>NC_045747.1:17237816-17246096 GCF_008692095.1 Etheostoma spectabile | reverse complement strand
AAAAAAAAAAGAGGCGCCACTCACCATGCAGTTTAAAAAATGTTTTGGGGTTGAACTCCTGAGGATCCAGTCCATCTGTCTCCTCCCAAACTTCCCGTAGCTGAGCGACGCTACCCTGAATGTGGGGGAAAATGCAGGAAAAACCATGTAAGAGAACATTCACTCCCACTGAGTAACCAACGTGGGTGCACTTGTGCGTACCGGAGCATTGACTTTAGGGTGCTGGTGGTGTTTGTCCTTAAGCTCCTGCAGTCTCTTCTCCTCCGTCTCCCTCTTCTCCTGGTCCAGGCCCTTCAGGTACTCGCGTCTCTCGTGCTCCTTCAGCATCTCGTAGCGCTTGAACTCCTCGTGTCTCTCGGCGTCGTAGTTCTCCAGGTCCTTGGTGGCCTAGGACAAAGCGCCTGACCGGGGTCACATATGGTGTCCGGAACAATTTTGAATTGCAGCACCCTAGAGTCTGATCGGTGTAATTCTGATTCTGCAGTAAAAAAAAAAATCCAGTTTTTGATTATCTCTGGGAGGATCTTACCGTTGAGATTAGCAGCTCGAGGTCTTTGGCCTCGAAGGTGTTTTGATTGTGGGGATCCAGATGTTCAAACTGCTTCAGCAGGGAGGCGTGGTCCATCTGCAGGCCTTCACAGCAGACACATCAATTAACACACACACACACACACAGGCTGGACTTTTGACACACATGACTTCCATTATGTCCTGCGCACACTGAACACATCTCTGTGCCGAGGGGCTACATTCCTCTCTCAAAACACACCTTACTAATTTCTATTCATGTATATATTTTTTTATTTTCGTCAAATATTTTATGTAAACATCTATCACGCTTGCATTGCTAAAATCTGTCTGAAACAATTACTCGCAATTGGTAATCAGTATAGCTGTTAACAGTAATTCAAGTAGGTAAGTAAAGTCAATCTTTTAAATTCATAACTCCAATTATTTTTCAAGTAGCCCAAATTTACAGCTGTCACAAATTGCTTCCCGCAGTACAGAATGTAGATCAAATGTTATTATTATTTACAAGTAAGATAAGACCCTTTTGGTTCAGATCATGTTCAAATTACGTTTTATGCAGGAAATGACATACATTATAATTTTAGTACATAATAAAACTACTTATAAAAAAAGACACCACCACCTTAAACGTTAGTATTTGTCATTTGTATGTCTTTCTCCGATACACCAAGCATCCGATTTACCACCGGAGATCTTTCAGTTAAATCTGATCCGATCCACTGTATCTCCAGAGGTATTAATACAAACACTGGCCCTCGCCCTCTGCAGTGGTTGACAGGAGGATGAGTCCCCTCACTCTGTGTGTTTGCGCTGTCCAGTTTGGCCTTGAGCAGCATCCTGAGGCGAGAAACTTCCTGACGCTTCAGCTCATCCAGGCGCGTCCTCACATGGTGACCGACCAGGTCCAGCTCTTTACTGAGACGGCCATTCTGACGGACAACAGAAGACATACAGGTGAGAAGAACGGGTTAAATGGCACCTGTAAAAAGGTAAAGCAGAAAGCGTTTGGAGTGTTTCCCCATTCTGGGCATGAATGAAGGAGAAATGGACACTGACCTTGATGTCCTCTGTGTTGGCTGTTTGCAGTTTCTCTCTGAAGTGAGGGTCTGTCTCCAATACCTCAATCACCTCTCTGAGATACCGGTCGTAGTACAGGCCTGTGTCCTGCAAGAGTGTGTTGTAAAGGACCGGTTATTGACAACCAACTATACTGTAACTAATCTACAGTAGGCTTCTAGTCTGGCTATCATCAGACCAAGCCAAGCTCAATAGATTTGAGGTTGAGCGTTGGTCTGGGGAGTCTGCTCTGTATTTTCTCTGCACAAGAGCTGTGACCAGTGGGCATAGTTCAAATGACTCTGTACGCAATTGGATAGTTCTTCAACCAATCAGACCAACGTGGCGTTTGGTGGCCGCTCTGTTGAATATAAACAAGCTGCTTGGTCTCTTCTCTACTCTATCGTCATCATGTTAAAACCACCGGTAGCATGCCAGGTAGATAAGCCAGTTTGTGATTGGTTCCTGCCAAATTGTGAACTGAAGCAGGAGAATTAAATGTACAAGTTTTCAGACCGAGCTGCAGGGTGGAATCAAAATGGCGGCAGAGTGGGCGGGGTTTAACCAGTCTAGTAGGCTACATGATTGAGACTACTAAGGTCATTACCGCGTTCTCCTCCGGCACTTCCTCTTTTGCTTCCTGGTTGTCTCCATTGCGATCAATCGGCACGGACCAGACCCCAGCAGAGATGGATAGAAGCAGCAGCCAGCTAGGTTTTAAGGTCATCCTCCTTCAAAATAAACAACAACGCATGTTCCAATATTGCATGCAAAAGATTTGATTGAAAAGCTACAATTTTAGCACAGAAAAAAAACAAGAGGCAGAGATGTGTGAGAAATAAAAAAAACAAGATAAATGTCGTAGAGTGAGTGTCCGTTGTTCTCCAACATGATAGCTGACCCCAGATCTTGTGCGATGTATAAGAGGTGTGCAAAGCTTTCAACAAAAATATTCCAGTTCCCTCTTTGATTTGCCACAGTCCATAATATACAAATTTGGAACATAAACAATTAAACAAGATGCATTTTTCGTGTAAAATATTAAATGATGTTCACATGCAAACTACAAAACAACTCTGTAACTGAGAAGAATAGTATTGGACCAAGTTTGGATTATAGTTGCTTGAACACTACTGCATTCTTTATCTTCAATGTAATTGTAGACAAGGGCAACACGGGACAGTCGCTTAATTTATCCTCCATATGACCAGTGTCAGACTTGTATTTTAAAAGGTGCAGACAGTGTTAATCACAATATGTTTCTCTAACTACTACATGACTCAAGTCCGAAACACACCTGGAAAGATGGTGCATTTAACTCCGTCCCTGGATGAGGTTTACAGAGTAACAGCGTCATTGATAACTCATCATTTCCGGATTTAAGTGTAATTAGTTTGCCTCTGGGGGTAAACATTGCATGCCGAATTCATCAGGAGACTTTAGAGATGTGTAAAAACTCTGGCATTTTTATTATTTTTACATTTAGACGCCTTTTACCGAGGAGAGGGGGAAATTATATCAGATTCCTTAGGTGGATTGCTTGGCCAAACGAAACATTTTGAGCAGGAACACACAGCTAAATTAACAGCATACGTATAGTTTTTAACACCAGAAGTGTTACTTGACACGGTTAAAATAACACGGTTTAAATAGCATATTACTGTTATAAGTTAGGTAACCTAACTAACGCTAGGTGTATAACTAGATAGCTAGCTAGCTAGTTAACGTTAGCTAGCTAACTAGCTATCTTAAAACAGGGACTACACGGATGCGGATGAGAGGAGTTCTCAACACACAGAAAAACATCTTTGCATACGTGGAACCACCTGTGAGATTAAACCTATAGCTTGAGTGGATTACGTTTTGGTTTTAACAACATTTAAATCTTGTTTTGGGTTTTTTTAAAAGGTCATTTTAGAGGTGATATAACAGAACCTGGGTATCCCTTACCGTGAGCTGTGGGGACGTCTTCTATACCTGCGTTGTAGCTCTTATATGTCACGATGTTCTATAAATTATTCCTTTACACTGATAAATAAATAAAAAATAATTAAAGTATGTTATAAAACACAATATCTTTTAATAGCTGCTCGTTACCGCATGTGTATTTATATTCTCTGACCCGATTGGATCGGATGCTCAAAGCAGGGTCTGTATTCGCGTCGGATAAAATTGACGTCATGAGATTGCAGCTGCGGTTCCAACATGCTGCCTTCAAGTTCTGTCGGAAATAGTGTACATTCTAGGCAAGGCAAGGCAAGGCAGCTTTATCTGTAGAGCACATTTCAGCAACAGGGCAATTCAAAGTGCTTTACATAAAATCAGTTAAACAGATAAAACACAAGTACAAACAGTTAAAAATCATAAGCATTAAAAACCGATAAAACACATGAATAGACAGTTTAAAACAAAATAGAAACATTAGGACACATAAAACACAAGAATAAAAGTTATAGTGCAGCATAAGAAATTTAAAGAAATGAGCAGTCATTTAAAGAAAGGCAGCATCAAAAAGAACACATCTACTGTTCCCCGCTTGGGGAAATTATGTCACTCAGTTCTGTCCCTAACAGAAGGAAAATATCAATGATATTTTTACTTTTAGCTTTTATCTGGCCCCTGGCAGCAGATTTTTCGTGCAGATTTATCTGGCCCCTGGCAGCAGATTTTTCGTGCACTTGTGATCCATTCTACAGACATTTCAAACACAGTTTTGAAAGATTCATGTTTGTTTTTCCTTATTTTGCCTAAAATAGGTCAGAAACCTAAAAATTAAAAAGAAAAATCACCCATCAACACATTTGATTTTAGTAGCTGTACTTTAAGGGGGTAATGATGCCCTACCAGAAGTAGAATGAATGGTAACACAAGCTCAGACGTCGTAAGTACAAGCCCATGAATGCTAAGTGAACGCAGCCTTATCCCATTGGTCAATAACACACGGATGCAAAATATGTACACACGTTTTAAACGTTTAATTGCTTTGAAAAATAGATTTGCTGTATATTTAATTCAGTACACAAACACAAAGTCATGGCACGTTGAAATAAATTAACATCGAAAGAGTCAACAATTGCACGTGATAATAAATAAAAAATATAAATAGTATGCATCAAAATAACATCTAGGCCTAGAATAAAATTAATGGAAATAGATTATAAAATATGGCACATGCAAAACACATAATTGCAAAAATGGTTCACTAATAAATAAAGTAAGATAAGTAATAAATTAACAGTCACTCAATAAAGTAATTTTAAAATATAAAAACATGTCATTTTTGAGGTCATGTTCAATATATATATATATTTATCAGTTTGACTGATGAACTTTGATGAAATGTTTTGATTGATTCACACTTTCAATGCAACAGGTGATTCAGTGTTTAGAAATCAATCTCTCTCATGTCAGTGGGTGTCCCGGGTCTTTCGTTCTCCACCTCTTCCTCCTTCTCCACGGGGCCCTGCTGAAGCCCACTCCTCAGCCGCTGTCGGAGGGCATATTCGATCATGTCACTGTAGTACTGCAGCACTACCTGGGATCCAAAACACAGAGAGAATACATGATGCCGTCATGGATGCAATTCTCATTCTGCATTTGGAATGCCTGTAAAACAAGTGTACTGGGTCTGTTGCTTAGAACTGATTATTTTTGCAACTCTCACACCTGGTGAAAAAAAAAAAAACCTGAATAATCAAATCAGATTAATAGATACATGATGACCTATGTCGGATAGCAGGGAGCCAGGTTCCATTCAGCCCAAGATGATTGGTTCTGGGAGATGGGTCTATCCTAAGTGGGATGGATAAGCACATAAGAAGCTGGGTCCAGACTGGTTTTATGATAGCCATGCAGATTATGTTAAAAGGATGGAAGAATGAAGGGGTACTGTCAGCTTCACTAGAAAATAGGGAAAAGACCTGAGCTTTCTGTAAGGCTCCTAAGAAGCTTTCTGCTGGGGAGTGACGTGTATGATGGGCTTATGGTATTGTCATTTACACAAATTTACATTTGGTTTATTGTCTATTGTCTATTTTGTTACTATTCTTTTGAATTATCTGAGAGATTGTAGTGACTGTGTCATCTTTTCTTGATTTTTTTCGCCCGGACGGATAGTGATGACAAAGGATAGGGGATATGTTCATGTGGTGAATTGTACGTTATGTGTGTTGTGCGTTATGTGAAAAATAAAATAGAATTAAAAAAAAATCAGATAATAGGCCTATGTGCAGCCTCAGACTTTGCAGGTGCACTCACCAGGTCAGCCTGGCAGAGCTCGGCCAGTGCATCACTCGTCACAGCCAGCTGAGCGGGGGCCTTGTTGCCCAGACCCCTCAGAGCACAGTTCAGAGACGCCGCAGCAACAAGTGAGGGTGGAGCTCCCAGGAAGCGGGAGTCACAGGCACACATGGCAGCCAGCGTGTCGCAGTGCCGCCGCAGGGTGGAGAGCAGCCCCTCCTCGCGGTCTCCACTCTCCCCATCTCCTCTCTCCTCCACCGAGGCGAGAAAGTGTGGGAGGAAGTCCTGTGGAGTCACTGCTGCTGTGTCCCATCGGAGCGTGGCGAGGATGACACGCTCCATCTCCTGATGGAGGGAAGACAGGTGCGTGTAGCAGTCAGAAATGAGTGTGTAACGTTGTTATAATACAGAAATTGTGGCGTGAAATATTTTAGAGGATATAGATATTGTTACATTGTGACTGATCTTAAATATGGCGTTGAAGTCTGCATTCGACTACAGTGAGTTCAGTAATTACAATTAGTTATTCACTCCTAAATTCTAAATGGGATAGACATGGGATGAAAGCACCAATACTGGATTTTATTGATTACAAATGAGCTGAAATGGTTAACAATAAAGTTGATTGATGGCAACATGCTGATAATTGTTTTAATTGTTTCATTCATTAAGCAAAAATTGGGCTTTTCTTTTTGAATTTCTCAGGTTCCAACTTCTCAAATGGAAGATCTTCTGCTTCTCCTCACCATACATCATAATGAGCTGAAGTCCTTTGGGTTTAGGACGTTTTGTCAGACAGTATGGGCTCTGGGAAGTTGTGATTGGACTTTTTTCACTATATTCTGACATTTCAGAATGCAAACGAATAATCGATAAATCAAAAATATTAATTGGCAGATTGATTTATGATGAACATATTCATTCATTGGTTACATGCCCAATGTTTTGTCATTGTCATCCACATGCATCATTTGGGGCTCTCAACATCTGTCGTCATTTCATCTAATTTACAGTTTAAAGTATTTTCCCAAAGCTGTCACCATACTCAACCTACAGTCAGACTTGCACTAATGTATTGTATATGTATATTTATGTATGTGTTATTAATGTGTGCACTTTTAGAGAGTTGCTCTCCAAATTTCATTGTACTGGTACAATGACAATAAAGGCTTTCAATTCAATTAATTAATCAGTTAAATAAGTGATAGAAAAACCAGCAGGCCTAATTTAAAAAAAAGTTAGTTGTAGCCCTATTGGATTGTAAATTAAAGTTTTAAGTGGGCTGAAATCCAGTTGATGGATGTGCTGAAGCAACCCAATTATTAATATAATCATTCCCTCATTTGACGTTAACATCCTATCTTTACATTAGTTTGATACAGTATGGCTGCTACATCTCTTTAGAGTAATAACACTGTAAAAAGATGAAAGGTATTCTTTTAAAATCAAGGTTTAACAGTTTAACTGTTAGCCCTTAAGACCAATGCAACTGTAAATGAGGTTAAAAGCGATGGAGATATCAGGGACCCACAGCTGGAAACCTCTGCTCAGACTCCACTACCGCCCTCACTGTGAGGTCTCAAAGAACCACATTCTCACCCACATGTGTGGATGTTGTGTGTGTGTGTGTGTGTGTGTGTGTGTGTGTGTGTGTGTGTGTGTGTATACCTCCACCCTCAGGTCCGAAGGCTGGAAGCTGTATTCAGCTGCAGCACAGAGAGTGTCAGCGGTAACGGTGTCACACTCGGAGAGTTTGGAGGCGATGAGGATGCAGCCGGCAGCCAGGCAGTATGGTGACACAGGTAGAGCCAAAGAGGCCGACAGGAACCTATCCATCAGAGAGACAGACAGGGGGAACACTGCCTCATCACAGCCACACTCGCAGCACACCTGGGGAGAGGGAGAAAGATGGGAGGCATCAGCATCACAGCTGCCGCGATGACATAACTCATCCTGCACCACGAGGTAGAAACTGGAGCTTTCCATACCTCCAGGGCCCATTTGGCGAGCTGCTCCCTGTGCTCTGGCTCCCGCTGGATGAGGGTGATGTAGAGCACGGAGGGCATGTACCTCTCCTCCACATGAAGCAGCCTCTGGATCACACGATGCCCGGACACGGTGGGGTCCCAGGCGGCTCGCAGCTGAGACGAGCCCACGATGTGGCCCTGGGATTGGGCCTCAGTCTGGCTCAGGTCCTGACTCTGGTCCTCCACCTCCTCACACCACAGAGACACAGACATGCCTCTGTCCATCTGCACTGCCCGCTGGGAAAAATATCAACGTGTTTATGTCCAAATGGGAAAGAAAGGCAGCAGCTTTGTCCCCCTGTCACCCGCGGAACCTGGGTGCTCTGCAGGTAAACACAAGCTGAAAAATCTTTTTTCCTTGTTGAAGTAGTTTTGGTTTCCTGTGGTGATCTGTTGATATCACGCTCGACCCTTGTCTCTGAACTTT
>NC_045747.1:17235688-17237532 GCF_008692095.1 Etheostoma spectabile | reverse complement strand
TGGTGGTGGGGGGGGGGTGAGGTGAGGGGGGGCAGACAAAGTGAGGGAGTGGCCCGCGGGACAGAGCAACAGCTTGTCTTACGACGGTGATGAAAAGAGAAGGATGGAAAAGAAAAGGCTACGAGGGGTGCGAGGGAGAGAGGGGGGAGGGGTGGGTGGGGGGGGGGGGAAAGGTCAGATACAGATTGTGACAATGGGAATGGATGACAAAAGGAGGAGGGTTTGTTTACGTGACCACCAGAGGAAATATGTCAACGTCTGTTGTGGTTAGATAAAGATCCTCAAGTACTGATATTAATTACATTTGCCATTTTATTATTAGCTTGTCTTTAAGAGATAATCAACGACTCTTTACCACTTTAATAATTCCACTACTTTATTGTCTAATAATGTTCCAAATCATGGTCCTTCAAACCTAGTCAGGGTCGGCATGACAATTTTCTACATCTATTTCTTTTTATTTTATTTTTTATTTTTTTTTACATTTTGCCAATCTTTACTTTTTTCTCATGAAATACTGGGTAGTTTTACCTCTTCAGACCCAATCATTGAAATTAACAGCCATCCAGTAGGGTAAAAAAGAGTTGCAATAATTAGTCATTTCATGAAGTATTGAATCAACAGAAAATGAATCAGCAACAATTCTGATCATTGACTAATTGTTAACCCTTGTGTTGTCCTCGGGTCAAATTTGACCCGTTTTTTAATTTTTAATATCAGGAACTTGGCTTTCTTTCAACAATATTGCCTTAAAATAACATGGATGAATGTTATTCAGGTAAAAATGTATGATTACTTTCAGTGAATTGAATTTTGATTTATTGAATTGTATGGCATTGTAAAAAAAGTGCCCAAAACCTCGGAAAAAGTGACAAAAAGTACAGTAAGTGCTGAAAAAAAAGAGAAATTAATTGTTTTGTTAAGGTCTAAAAACCTGGTTTATGGCTATGAATAAAAAAAAAAAAAGTGTAGAAACAACAGCAGAAACATTGAAAAAAAGCACAAAAAGATGATGGTCGATGGGAAGACAACACAAGGGTTAACAAAGATTCCCCACATTTCTTGTTCTCACATGACATTCTTCTCAGTTTTTCTTGTAGGACAGTAAATGAATTGTCTCTGGGTATTGGACTGTTTTCCAGACATGCCAAGTAATTTGAAGACATTGTGCGTTGAAAAACTATGTTAGACATTTTTTCACTTTTTTCTGACTTTTCATAACCCAAAAAATAGCAAAACTTTCCAAAAGTGAAGCGTACAACCTCAAAACACCAAGAAGCTGTACGCAAAAAAACAACAACCATAAATATATACCAAACATGGAATCAATTGATCAAGTGAATTGGCAGTCCATAATTAAAATAATTATGAGTTGTATGATTGTAAAAGTTTGGGAACACTATATGAGCTGGCCTCTAATACTGTACTGATCCTTTATATTTCCTACCATAGGATCAGGATAGGTAAGGAAAGATGGTATAAAAATACACTTTAATTACGCAGCACTTTTCAAAATAAAGGCAAAACTTGTTTTACATAGTTGAACCAGGAACATTTCAGGACAGCAATGAGGCAAATGAAATTAGTTGAAATAAAACAAAACTCTAACGGAATAAAATACCCAACAATAATCTGGGGCCGGTTGTTCAAAGGTAAACTAATCGGATTTTGGTTGTCGGATTGGATCCAATCTTGAAAATGGGTTGTTCAAAAGGGGAAAGAAGGAATGTGAAATCAGATTAGATCACGGAATCCAATCCTAGTTTTAATCTGGATCAAACCTTCCGTTTGTGTTGTTCAAAACTTGTCAGTAGGATTTGGATAACTTTGATCCAAAAAAACAG
>NC_045747.1:17235489-17235596 GCF_008692095.1 Etheostoma spectabile | reverse complement strand
AATAATACATTTGCATCATTTAGTGTATATACTTTTTATATTTTGCACTTGACTTGTTAGTTAAGTTTAGTAATGTAAAAAATAAAATAAAAATACAAATTATCTTG
>NC_045747.1:17235155-17235479 GCF_008692095.1 Etheostoma spectabile | reverse complement strand
ACAATCCCCCAAACAGATTTAAATAACAAAAAAACAAAAACAAAATAAAAATATATATCTCATTCATCACCGTATATTAATTTTCAAGGAAACAATCTAATACAAATTTCTGGTCTTTCCTCCTTAGATGAAGCAGAACCCGGAACATTCTACTACTACTACTTCACTTTTAACCTTTTTTTTTTTTTTAAGACGTTTTCAAAAATGTCCACAATGTATTTTTTTATGTATATTAGTTTTTAATTTGTAGTGGCTCAGATGAGGGGTCATAAAAGAAATTAGGAATGGAAGTGGGAGTTATTTTTGTGTTTTGTCTCAAAATAA
>NC_045747.1:17235072-17235145 GCF_008692095.1 Etheostoma spectabile | reverse complement strand
TGACCCCATCTTGGCTCTTCTACCTGTTCTGTACGTAGCTCGTAGCCCGCATTGTGATATGTTGTCCTATTTA
>NC_045747.1:17229075-17235062 GCF_008692095.1 Etheostoma spectabile | reverse complement strand
AATCCGGATTTGGTAATCTTGAAAATCCCGATCCAGTGTCTCTGGATCAGGGTGATCCAGTCCAATGTTGCTTTGAACAACCGTCATGAAACGTAAGGACGGATTACCTGATCCTGAGTAGACAAAAAATGGGTTTCCAAATCCGAATAATTTTGATTCAGATTAAATATTTTGAACAACTGGCCCATAAAGATTAAAAAAACACAATAAAAGAGATGAGACATGTTAGAAATACATTTGTGCGGTAGAATTAAAAAAATAAGTGATTTAAAGATTTGTAGAATATGAATGTGTTTGTCAAAGTTTTGCTCTGCCTCCCCGTCCCCCGTCCCCCGTCCCCCTGTTCTCTGAGGATTCATGTCAAAGCAACCTGTGGCCCGCTGCCCTTCTCTATTTCCCCCCCCCCCCCCCCCCAACCCTTACCCTTCCCTCCCTGCCTGCGCCTGGGGGCAATCTGCTGCACGTGTTTAAAGAGCAGCGAAGCCACCGGGGAGGGCTGGGCGAGGTATGTGCAACAGACAGTGGAGCCGGGCAGGTCAATGAGCCGTATTGTCTCCCTTTACAAATCAGTGTCAGACAACAGCCCCTGGCCTTCTGCCTGCTGCTGGCTCCTCACACTCTCACACACACACACACTTCGCACATTCATGGGGTAGACACACTTTTCACACACTCTCCGGGGACTCCACTGATGGTCACAAAGGGGTCGCACTCACCAGTGGAGAATCCAGATTGTATTTGACAGTCATTACAGGTGGCTCTTCAGACATCAGGGCTTCAATGGCAGCTCGTGTTACAGATTGGAGTTAAATGGACGACCACACTGACACCATGATTCCAGCTCGGCATCAATTATTCATTCTATTCCAAGTAGAGCTGGCGGCCATTTTCACTGACTATGACTACGAGGAGATTCAGGTTCATATACATAGAGGGAAAAGTTATTTCAACGTATTTGTGTCTAAATGCATTTAATTGGACACTATATTTGAGCAGAGCGTGGTTAAGTATGTAATAGAAAGATGATGATCACGTTGTTTTTGCTTTAACGGTCATTTGTAGGACTGAAGCGGTTACCATTATATAGTGATTTTATTTTGATATGAACTTATTTTACATTCTGTTGTTTAATATATAACAACCAATCATATCTTTGTAAGAAGTGCAGTATTTATCGCTGAATAGCCATGAAGAAGAAATATAAAGTGGGCAAAAATGGAAACATTTAAAGTACAGTACAAGCACCTCAAATGTGTACATAAGCACAGTACTTGCAAATATACTTACATTCCACTGCAGACATAAATACATCAAGGTAACAGTGAGCAGTCAGTGGAGCTGGGTTAACGACGTTAAGAAAAAATGTCACGTGATACAAATGGAAAATTCAACCTTAAAGGAAACGATTTAGTTATAAGAAATAGTAATAAAGAGAAGCGCTGGACACTGAATCCCAGAACAGACTGGGCACACGATGTGATGCATAGCTGGGATTCCTGCTTGATTTCCAAACACATAAACGAGTATGTTCAGTATGTCTAAAACAAAAACTCCCTTAGCATAAAGACAAATTCCAACAAGTGCCACGCAAAGATATTATGAATTCATGTCTTAATGATCTGATCTGATATTCATATGCATATACTGACTTTACAGCAGTAGTTCAGTTGAATTCAGTCTTTATTGTCCCACATGGTTAATTTGGCTTGCAGCAACAACAGACTCATCGATCAGTTAAACAGATCAAAAAAAGCAATAGGACTTAGAAAGATGAACACACCGTAACAATAAAGACCATAAAAAAACTCTACGTAAAACAGGTATACCAGTAAATAAAAACACATCAACACAATTAGACAAGGACACAGTCTTTTGGTAACTACAAAGGGTACACAGTTAGGGGTGGACATGCAAATTAAGAGATTTTATTGTCAATGTTGAAACTTATTTATCGCCCTAAAGGAAGCAGCACAACTCTTTATGAAAGAGGTGGTAGGTTTTAAATTAACTTTTGCAAGAAATGTTATTTGTCTGACAGGTGGATAGCTAAACGTTTCTCCTTAAAATACTCTTATAAAAAGGTGTAAATCCGCCTGAAAAGGTGGTACACATAAGACATGTGTGGAAACAGAGCCTGTCGTTTATAATACTGGTCTTCATACTTCTTGTGAGAGTGTTTAAGCTCATGTAAATAAAAGAGTGAAGTGAGTGAAACTAGTGACGAAATAATAACAAAACCTGTAAAACCACCACATAATAACAGATACATATGGATATATATAAGAAATATAAAGTGTTATATACTTTTATATAAACCGACCCATGGCTTAAATCTTAAAGCTCAGAGGGCAGGGCTTCAGCCACATCATTTACTGCAGATAACAGCTTTCCTAAGACACCCAGCATAATGTCAACATGAAGAGACCCTAATCCTCTAACACTTAGTCGATTGTAGCATTAGTGAGAGAATATGAGGTTTAAAGCTGTGGACAAGGCCGTCGCCTATAAAACAGGCTTTGAGAGGGGCTGAAAGCAGATTGAGTTTGAATGAAGGGCTGAGTAAGTTGGGCTCTGCCAGTCAAGTGAGGTCAGGTTGGGGTGGACTGAGGGGGGGCAGGGGGGGCAGGGTGACAGATCGGCGGCCTGTTTAAGCACCCCGCTAAATTCATACGCCCCAGCTGTATTCAAACAACACGGACGGAGGGGGGGGAAAGACAGCGGCGAGCAGAAAGAGATCCTGAGAAAGGGGTGTGGTTCCCCGCCCCTCATTTTCCAGCTCATTTCCCGGGACAGTGGGGAACAAGGTCCTATTTTCCCCTCAGCCATTCACCTCGCACAGACACCTGCTGGCCAGTCGGGGAGGAGGGGGGGGGGGGGGGGGGGGGGGGGGGGTGGGGGGGGGGGGGGGGGGGGGGGGGGGGGGGGGGGAGGCCAAAGTTTAACCAGTTCACAAGTTAAGACACTACATAAACAAACAGTTGGTCTGTTACACTGGAGACTTCCTCATGTAAGCAGAATATTTTTTTGTAAAAACACATAATGTAGTTATAAGCCGATATATATTTTCAACAATGATGTAAACCTTATAGCTGCTTACAACCACATTAAAGTGTTATAATAAAACTTAGCCTAAAAAAGGGAAGGTACAATTAAGTGTTTCCCTTAATAAGTTTGATCATTTCATTAAACATGGCTTATATTTAACTCATATATTCATGTTTTAATGCTCAGTGACATGCTGCTCTCTCTCAGGGTTTCTGGTTCAGACCCGTTTGGACGGACGACTTTCTCAGCGCGGAGGAATAAAACGAGGACCGGATCATTACTGGGATCAGTTTTAAATTCATCACCCATGCCTGATCTGGTGCTCGTCATTGAGTTTTAAGGTGATTTTCTTAAATCAATGTTTATGTTTTATGTGTATTTTTCAGGTCGACATGTGCAGTTTGTCTTGTTTCTCGTATTTTCTTGAGTTTTATAATTTGGGCTGTTTTGTAGCTGTTTCATGTTGATTTTCTTTTGAATGCTCCCCCCCTCTTTTGTTTTCTGATGTTTTGTACGTGTTTACTTTATTGTAGTACTTCTCTTAGTGCCAAGTGCAAAAAGCATTTTTTTCCTTCGCAGAAAGACAGAAAATAAGACAGCAACAAAATGCACAAAAAAAGAGGCAGCTCCGCTGTGTGTGTGTGTGTGTGTGTGTGTGTGTGTTTGCATGCATGCATATCCATCTACAGTATGCACTTATTGGAAAGTTTAATTATTCTTCTAACTATATGCTCTCGATACAATGTATTCCATTTTTCTATTTGATTTCTAACTGTTAAACTGAGTTAAACCAGTGTTTGCTCTATTGTCTTGTACCATGCTTGAACATCTGGGGATTTGGCTGACTTTGTGTTGTTTTCTATGGATTTTCTTGGTGAGTTGCGTGTTTTTGTAAAAAGGGACCATGACCATCATAGGACAGTAAGTATTGCAAACTAGGTATAACTAATGTTCAGTTTGAAAACCGGTGTTGAAAGATGTAGTTTGCGGTGTTATATATTATTTTATTCACCCCATTGAGATCAATCAGGGTAGATTGGCGAGTTTAAATGTAGTGGTATGTTGTCCATAAATACGTCACATCCTGACGGTTTAACTACAAACTAGTAAGTGCAAGGAAAAAAATCTAAAGTTTGAATACCCTGCTTTAAGAGTTAAACATTTATTTGGAAATAATCAGCGGATGAAAATGTTTTGACATTTTGTCGATAATAACAAGGATTAAAATATTACCACGCCACATGTGGAAACTATAAGGCATGCAATAGAGTTTGCATTGGGCTGGAATGGCATCATACATTAGTAACAAGGTGCTGCAGTGAGTTTATCGTTTTCTTCTTCCCTTCTTACGGAACAGTGGCGAGGGGACGCAAGACAAAATGCACTGAAAGTACACGGCAAGCACAGATAGATATTAAATCACTTGGGAAAAGGTAAAAGAGGAAGATGGAGAGTGGAAAGGGGGGCAATACTCTTCAGCAAAGACACAGGACATGTAAACAAATGACAAGCTGTCATGGAAAAGAAAGAGGACAACATACGCAAAGAAAAGGAGCACTGCAAGTAGGCTGCTATAGTGTTGACATATATAACATCATACATTGTAACATTCATGGGTACTTCAAAAGAAAAAGAAAAGCCTCAACAACGCCCCCTGCCTCTGACAAATAATAACAACAGTCTCATTTGTTCTCATTGGTTCACATCGAGTTCTTATAGTGTATCTCTTTTGTTTTACTGTATAAAGTTTGTCCATACGTTTCCTGGTGACTAAGTCCAGCAGCTGACCTGCAGGTTTAAGGATAGGTGGGAGCGCATGCTGAGTTAGATGAAGCAGCTGCTCCTGCCTGGGACTGGCTGAGGAGGCGATGTGTCTCGCTGGCCTGCGAGTCTGGGCTGTCCTCTTCAGAACTGGAGGGAGTGTAGAGACCCAGAACCTGCTGCACCTTCATGGGAATCTCCTGAAAGGTGGGGGCAGGAGGTTACGCACCACCAGTTTTAGGGAGTAACTAGTTACACGTAACAGTGTTAGATAATTTAATTACAAAATAAAAGTAATCTGTTACAGTTGCTGGGGAAATTGTTTTGAAAGGTGCTCTAAGCCAGTGGTTTTCAAATGGGGGTACGTGTACCCCTAGGGGTACTTTGGAGTACTACAGGGGGTATGTGAAATTTTAGCAAAAATGCAAATTTAAAAATATGTCATGCATAATTCCTAAAAAAATTATTATAGTGATGGAGTCTAAACATTTGAAATGTAGCATTGACATTATTTTTTTGCTTAAAAAAGTTGTTTAGTGAATCTATCACTGCCGGCGCTGTATTCTACCTCTTTATATAGACTTTTGTTTTTTTCCTACCAAAACAGTTTTGCGCTGGTCAGGGGGTACTTGGCTTAAAAAGCATTTCAAAAAGGGGGGTACAATACTGAAAAAGTTTGAGAAACACTGCTCTAAGTGACGTCACACATTTTTTAGGCTACAACATTTCTTGTCACATACAGCCAACATGTCCTTACTATCTGCTAGCTGCTTGTCCCCAGAACACACTGTAAAAAAAAAAAAAAAAACGCGGTCTCTGTAGACAGCCCAGGGTCCTCAACCGGCAACAAAAACTGTACCACTCTGCACCAAAAACCATAACATACAGTCTTCTGGCCTATTACCAACAAAAGGAGTTGGTTGAGTCATGAACGCTTTATTAATAGCTATTTATTAAGTAGCCTACGTGCTAGCGCTGATGCAGTGATGGCTCCACCAACTCCTTTTTGTCGGTTACAGGCTGGAACACTGTTATGGTTTGTGTGTTCAGGGGACAGGCAGCTAGCGGATAGTGAGGAGATGTTGGCAAAAAATGTTGTAGCCTAAAAACGTGCGACATTGCTTAGAGCACCTTTAAATATGTAGTTACCTATGACAAATGTTCATGATTACATTGGGGGT
>NC_045747.1:17223296-17229065 GCF_008692095.1 Etheostoma spectabile | reverse complement strand
TAGTCTCTGTAAAAAGCTAGGCTGTATGTTAAATAATATTAATTTTGTTGCTTTGCATGTTTTTCATAAGAAGAATGTCTTCTTTTGCCATTTCCAGCCACAGTTTGATGCTATTCGGATGCTTCCAATGGGTTCTCCTGTTTGCCCATCTGACAGTTAAATTGCCTCTCAAGCGGTCTGAGAGATGCCACTATAGCTACTGACGAAAGCGCTGGAAATATTAAAAAAAACAAAAACATTTCATACAAAAACCTGAGAAGGGTTCAAACATAACCGTACAATGTAAATGTCAAAAATATGTTGATGTCCAACATCAGGAAACATCTGCTGGTATGTCAATTAAGTTAGCTTACAGTAGTAGCTGCTAGCAGTCATTAAATAAAGTAGGGAAGACATGCCTACCTCCGTATGTGTACTGAAGACGTATTTAAGAACCATATTTTGCTTGGTGCATTAAAAAAAGGTGTTGAAGTCTGACTTTGAGGCGGCTGTTCTTCAAAATGTAATTATTATAATCCTAGTTCATGTGATACATGTTTTTCATTAGAAAATTAGAAAAGTAATCAAACAGTAATGTGATGAAGTGATTGAAATAGTTACACTTACATTTCAAATAGGATAACTTGTTATTGGTAACCAGTTACATTTCCAAAGTAACCTTCCTTCCTGGTGTAGAGGTGTCACTGACCCTACAGCTTCTATACAAGCTTCTTCTTTTTATTTAGCTTGTAAAATACAGGTATAGTTCTAAGCAGCTGCCTCGTCTTTGCTCTTCATTACTACCACTCAGACTGACACTCAATGGACTCCAGGCGGAATCTCATTGGCTTATGAAGCTCGTCTCACCTTGCACGCAGTCAGCTGTAGGTAGATGGCCTCCGCTCCTTGGAGAACAGTCTGCAGGTCCAACTTCATCGTCAGCTCATTAATGTGCTGAAGAGTTGCACAGATGCGTGTATAGTTACAGACAAAGTATTTCAAATTCTGTCTGAAATGCACACATGTAGAGTACCCACTTTTAGAATAGTGTTAAAGTCGTGGTCTGAGCCAATCAGCTCTCCTCTCTGGGACTTGAGGATTGAACAGGCGATCAGCAGGTGGAAGTTGTCACATGGCAGTTGAGTCCAGAGGACCTGAGGAAGGAAAAAGGAAGTTACAAAACATTATTCGTGAACTCATTTAGCTAGATAAGACACACTGTCACACTATGTTTGATCTGTCTCAGTTTGCACACACACACACACACCACACACCACCACACCACACACACACAACCACACACACACACACACACACCCACACACCACAACACACACACACACACACACCACACCACCACACACCACACACACACACACACACACACACACACACACACACACACACACACACACACACACACACACACACACACACACACACACACACACACACACCACCCACACACACACACACACACACACCCACACACCACACACACACACCCACACACAGTATAATACATACCCACATATACTTGTATGTACACACATATATTATATAATACACACATACACACACAAACACTACATATACACATATGTTCATACATATATATACACATATAATGTACATATAACACAGTACATACATATATACACAGACACATTTATACACTTACATACAGTCTATACACACATATATATCTGTAAAACGTAAATGCATCTGTAGAGTACTCACCTCCCACATAATTAGGATGTCCTCGAAGGAAAACTCTCTTTTGAACCAGATGAGCAGCCAACGGAAACAGAAGCAGAGAGAGCCGCTGTCCTGAGAGTCTGATGGACACGAGAAATAGTTCTTTTTTTAATTTAGTTTAGTGACCAAGAGAAAAAGAACTGCTTTCATAATTAAAATCGACAGTTCCATCTTAAAAGGCCCTGAACACCCACACGGGGGTTTTATGTGAATATGTCTGATTAGACCCCTTACCCAGGACTGTTGGTGCCGGTGTGTCTAAACTGATTGACTGACATCATTCTGAGCCTCTTGTGAGCCGTGTTGCATCATTTAGGGAAGGACAAATGACAGCTTTACCATTCTTATTGATATAAAGGATATGTGACCTAATACGTTCCCATCTAAGCTCCGGCTTCAGCCACAATAACGGACATCACCTGCGTGGGTGTTTGGAGGCTTAAAGCATATTTTGCATGCCTTATATCCTTGAAAGTCATGAATTGTCTATTATTTAGCATACATTTTCATGCTTATCATGCATATCTAACTAATGTGCACCCCATCTGCAGAATCTATAAATGTGTAAACCTCTATACATCATTTAAAATACCTCATTTTCTTTAATTTTCTTTTCTGCCCTACTTTTTATTTCATTATCCTCAAGAATTTGTGCGCAGTTTAGCCTCAGGACTTCATTTTAATCTAATCCAGTCGGACAGCGTGGGCATTTGCTGACTAACCCAGGAAGTCGCACAGCTCCGGGTCCAGAGCCTTCAGCAGGATACTGAGCTGAAGGAGCTGCTGCTTCATGGCCTCCTGAGACTCTTCAAAGTTCTGGTGCTGCAGAGGAAAACAGGAAAGACTTGTAATGTGACTGTGCACATCAAAAGGTCTGAGTCACACCTTTTTATTCTGGTTTGTGTCACTGCTGAGCTGTAACCAGCTGTACTTGTCCACAGTAAAGCGTGGTTTATGGTCCTGCGTAGGCTCCACGCAGAGCTTTCACCATACGTAAGTGACCTGAAGTTTATACTTGTGCGCTGGTAGGTGCGTAGATCTCTTTAAGAGAATAGCGGGGCCAGCATGAGTGTGTGTGTGGGGAGTGTGTGGTAGAGCGAGTGAGAGAGTGACAACGAGTGTAAACTATAGAGACACAGTGAGAGAAACAAAGTGTTTTCTGACCATGGTGGGAAATGTAGTAGCGGGAACGGTTAACCCTCTCCATGAGTTCATGTCGTTTATGGAGACAGGAGAACCAGGAAATGAGCAACACTACCAAGCCACAGCCAAGCAACATGTAGTTACATTTTCCAAGAGGTGCACGTCAGGTCACCTGGTGTCTCCACGTACCTTCTCACAAAGCCATGGCGTGGATTTAACATGGAAGCATAAATCACACTTATCACAGCCTGAATGAAATAGCGCATTTCTACTCACCACCAGCTCCATGAAGCCGGTCAGACACCAGAAGGACTCCACCTCGTTCTGGGTGACAAACAGGAGAGGAGACAGGAGATCACTCATCCCCTGGACATAACCTGGGCGGATGGAAACAGATTTGTCAGGGTGACGTGGATATCATGGATATATCTGCCCGAATGATCATTAGCTACTCCGATGATCTGAAACAGAGGTTTTCAAAGCGGGAGGCAGGCCTCTCCAGGGGGGCACCAAACTCAGTATTTGTACTACTGTAGACGTTTGGTATCATTTTGGGCATTATTAGTGGGACAATTTACGAGATACACACTTGGTGCATGTATAGGTACTGAGCATGTGTGTGTGTAATTCAGACCTGTGTAGTGTGTGTAATAACAAAACTGTGTAAAATTATTCCCCGGTGAATTTCACAGGACTTTGTTTACTACATATTGTATATGCTTTTTTGTGCAAAGCAGTCTTTGTTCAGAAGAGTCTTTGGTTTACACTTTTTTTAATGATTATTAGAACCTGACCAATAAAGGATTTTTAAGGCCATACCGATACAAATATTTGATTATTTAAAAATCAGATATTCCGATATATGTTAAAAAAAAAATAATCCAGAAATGCATAACAAAACAGAGATTTCCCTTAGTTAGTTATTTGTAGTTATTTATGAGTCCTCACTAAAATAATATGCTAATATTTTGTTTTATTGTCAAAAAAGAACAGAGGAACATCAAAATATATAAAATTTCTGATAAATAAAATGTTTAAAAATACAAACTTAAGATATGAAACTTAAAGTCCTTTGAACAAAAACACAATAACAAAAAAATAATACAACAGGGACGTTGTAGAGCGCCCTCTGGTGGACAAACTATGCAACGCCAACACTCATAAAATGGTTAATTGTCGTTTTTATTTTATTTTTTAAATAGTCATTTATCAGAATCATTTACTTTTTCGTTATAAATGATTCTAATAAATGCATACTTTAAAAAAATAAATAAATACATTATATATTTTTTATCAGCCTTTATTAATGCTGTTACCGATAGATTGGGAAATGCCTAATATCGGCCCATAATATCGGCCCGCCAATATATCGGTCGGCTCTAATGATTATTGAGATTATTATTAGGCCCTGGTAAACCCCTAATCTGACCAGATAACTAAATGGCACCCAGACCTTGGCCGAAGCGTGCCCTATTTCACAATGTTAATGCTGTGTGAATTGCTTCCTGTTGGAAAAGCATTTTTCCAATAATTCCGACACCACATATATATGCATATATGCAAGACCAAAACCTCAAGTTTTTTGAGTGGGCGCCTCATTAGCAAGGCCCGGGACCCCCCATGACATTCAGTATTGGTGCACCTGTTAGCCAACAGTTCCGACATACTGTACATACCCAGATCAAAGTTGTACATGCAGTATGTCATCAGCACATCGTGCAGCAGGGTCAGGCCCGGGTTGTCGTTCCCAGAGAAGAATGTATTGTGTCTGTCTGTCCTGCTGACGTCTCTCTCTGTCACAACAGAACAAAGACACTTTAAAGTTCAACTTCTATTAGCAGCTGCCTGACACAACGAACACATCTTCTCTTTCATGACAGATTGCGGGGCTGACCGATCAGGCTTCTGTATCCTCTGAGGAGGGAGTTCCTCATCTCCTGCTCTTCACTGACGGACTTCCACTGCACCTTCATTCTAAAGTACTCGTCCCTGCAGACACAGAAAGGAGTTTAAGTGGCCGACTGCCTTAAAGGATTATAATGGGACATTATACAGAGTTAGATGAAAAGATCAATATCACTTTCTGACATTAAAAGTGCTAACGCTGTGCAAGAAAACAAATAAGCATATTTCCCAAAATGTCAGCCCATTCCTTTAACTATCAAAAAGCAACAGAAGGAGATGTGCAGTCATAAAATCACTAACGTCTTGGCCCGCAGAATGTCCTCTCTTTCCTTGAAAGTGCTGTTCCATGGATAAAAGCCCAGGAGGAACTTCCATACCTCCTTCCTCAGGTGCGGTGTGACACCCTGCAATGGACAAGAATGGCATCAAAACACACCCATCAGGTAGATAGAGGGCTGAAACACAAAAAGTATATATTTCACATATATATTTCACACAAGATATAATGGCACTGTATTCACTGTCTTACCCCTCTGAATATGAGCTCTTTGATCCTCTCTGGGTTCTTCACTCGCCCCTCTGGGTCCAGAAACTCTTGCCATTTGTCCAGGGGTTGTCCCCTGGTTACGTCTGGTCTGGGACCAAGCTCTACCCCCTTAATGAAAAGACAGACACAAACTAAATTCTCATGTCTCTGAACATTTCAAAAATCTGTAGTCTTTATGTATTAGACTCGACTGCGTGCTTTAAATTGTTCTTTTTGTTTTCCTTTTCTTACACAGTTGATGAGTTCGAAGCCGGGCTCTTCATCAGACTGCGGGGGCAAACTAGGATCCTGAGCAGTTCGCAGGTGACTGGGGGACCCTGGAGGCCGAAGTGCCGCCCTGAAGAAATTGGTGACTTTGGAGAATCCACCAAATGTAGTGGCATAGGGGTCCTGGATAAATCTCTGTGCAGGTAGACAAAGGACAGGATCAGGTTTTT
>NC_045747.1:17217810-17223286 GCF_008692095.1 Etheostoma spectabile | reverse complement strand
TTTTTTTACATGAGTGAGAATTGCAACAAAAATGATAGAGTTCATCTACTCCCAGTGGTTGGGAGTGGAGGTGAGGAGTGGCAACGTCAGCGATTCGATTGTACGTTTGAAATCCAAAACAGAGTATGGGCTGGAGTGGGACTTTGATCAGTGAGTCATTGGTATTGATCAACAAGCTAATAATAAAGATTTTTATGATCAACAATAAAAGCAAATTACCGAAACAAGATCCGAGCCTCCATCATCAAAGAGCTGCAGCTTATCGAAGGACTGAGACAGAGCGCCGGAGTCAAGAGGGTAGGCGAGGAAGAGCCGCCCTTCCACCGGCGACCTGGCGATACCAACAGAAACGGCGTGATGTTTTTCATGCTCATGTGATTTATCAATAAAGATGTAAACAGCTCTGTCGGAGACTGTACGTCAGCTGTTTCAAAAACAACTATTAGATAAATTCTAACATTTTACAGAGTGACAACAAGATAGAAACTGCTGCTAGAAATTAGGGTGATGATACATACTGGTCCAGGATGATGTAACGTTGCAGGGCCCTAAACAGCTCCCTGGTTCCTCCTCTGTGGAAGTGCAGAGCGGGCAGTGGGTGGCCCCCTCTACTAGTCAGCACCAGGAAGTTTCGGCCCAAGGAGAACCGAGCCCTCCGAAGAGAGTATAACTCTGACAGAGGCAGAGAGAACGACCACTGACCTGCAGGCGAAATAGGCGACATTTGGTTTCATGCACCCTCTTGTGGGGGTTAACTAAAAGTGACAGACGCGTAAACGGCACCTGAGTCTTTGACTGGGACGTGTTCTCGATCTTTCTTCACCGTGCTGATGACCGCCCAGTCTGGCTCATACCCAGGATCAAAGTTTGTATCCTCCTCCCCTCCTTCTCCATCCTAATTAGGATGAAGTGGTGTCATGGGAATTACATTTAAGGTAGAAAGAAAATACTCTTATTGTTTTTAATGTGTAGCAGATGATGACTGACCTTTTTGGTGTAGAGCACAGCGGGGGCACTGCGACCCTCATCCTCAAGTGGGCTCCACTCTAAAGCTGGCACACCAGTCTAAAACAAGCGCGTGGTTAATATGGTTTGATTTTCCTCTTTGCATCTGAGAAACTCACACAGATTTGCTTACCCGCTCTACAATTCGGATGAACCCTGGGATGGTGGTGTCCTGGTTGCTCCTCTTGGCATTTGTGTGGAGGTACACTCCCTCCTTCTCAAATATCAGCTGCGGGAGGAGAAAGAAAAACCCACAGAAATGTATCCAAATCAATCAGAAAATGTAAGATGAAACAAAGATAAATAAGTATTTTCAAGAGAATCTTCAAGAGTCTCTGAATATCAAATGAAAAAGATAGCATGGCTCACAACCTGTTTGCTAAGTGATGATTACTTTTATCAACTGTCAATCTGCTGACGACTTCCTTAAATCCTATTTCTTCCACCGCAGAGCTTGAGATGAGATTTTCAAATCGCAAATATGTCACGTATACTGTATATGACAAAGAAAAGCAACACATCCTCACATGTGTGACGTAGGATAGGGTCCCTGGCCAGATTGACTCCGGCTTGTGCTACAAGGATGTTATATGGCTTAACTACTATCTGAATATGATAAAAATAAGTCTGGTCATCTGTAACATGTTACTGATCACATAAAAACAAAAGAATAAGCCTAGGCCTAAAGTGGCACATCAGCTATAACCTGTGGCAGGCTAGTGAAATCACATAACACAGAGCTTGGAAATGCCTGAAGCATGTCATGTGATTTCGGTGTGTCAGGTCAGTCGGAGATAAACCAAACAGATCCACCACATAGGTACGGTGAGCCAGTATCGACTCACTTTGCAGGCAAATGTTAACGAACGTCTGTATGGTTGTAGATACCGACAACAGAGTCCGACATCTTGTATCCAGCCAGATGAAACCACATAGCTGACAGTGGGCTTTTCATTATCGAGCGATATTGAAAAGCGATAGCTAGCTTTAGGTATTTGCAATAAGCTATCCCTGACAGCAAGCTCGGGCGGTTTTTTACCCACAATGTCACAGTCGAGATATAGTTAGGAGAAAATGTCAACGTTCACAAATTAAAACACTGACAATAAGGTATTGTTTAAAAAAACAACCCGGGAATACCTTGTAATCCTCAACGTTTTGCTCCATTATTCCCGTCACCTCTGTGTCGACTCCGTTTTACCAAAATAAATTACGTCAGACTTCCTGCTTCTGGATAGCCACGCCCCCACAGGCAACGTCAAGGCAGGACCGCGAGCCAATCACACTGCGTATACTGCTTTGTTTTTGTCATTAGAATACGATTTTAAAAGACACTCAAACACGCTTTGTGTCAGCATAGTATGTTTACATGTACAGTAATAAAGTTTCTAAAAAAAAAAAAAAAGAGAATATTAATTTCTGTTGCTGCAGCTTAGCCACATTTATTTTGACAGAAGCATATCGCAGCGTGGGTATTAATTTGATATACTACAGGAAATGGTGTTAGTTAAGAATCAGGTTGATGAAGTGTTTTAATTTTATTTTTTACATATACTGTAATAGATTTGCCTTGGTGTTTTGGTGCATAACAATAAACAGAGTCTAAAAGTGTACTATGTATCTCAGATGGTCTCTCAGAGGTTTTCCTTATCTGAATCGAGGGTAGAGTGTCATATGCTATACATATATATATATATATATATATTATATATTATATATATATATATATATATATATATATATATATATATATGTATATGTAACAAATTTGTGAATTGTGATAAGGGGCTATAGGAGTGATGTGGCTATATAAGAGTTGTATTAAGAGAAGACTTGTATCAAGAGAAAAAGTCAAAAACCGGCTTTGACTCCTGCGGGAACCTTTTTCCTGCTTTCAACATTACATAATTTTTTTAAAGATTATTTTTTGGGGGTTTTTCCGCCTTTAATTTTTGATAGGACACTTTGCCACCCTGGACCTCTGCGTTGAGGCATAAACCTCTCAGTACACGTGCGCCTGCTCTACCCCTGACCAACCTGGCCCCACTCAACATCTTATGATTGCTTGACATATAACCTAGCTACCATGATATTCCATGAGCCTAATCTCTGATTACTCCCCATTTTCATTGGGATATTTTGTGATTACATTCTGGATCTGCCACGTTCTCTGTCAGGTGCAGACATATAGCCTAGTCAATATGTCTTCCTCTGATGTAGACGTAGACCACACTGTCAGCAGGCTATAGGACAGTTGCACATTAAGTGGTTTTGGGTCCTTAAATCAAAATTACTTATAGAATTCTATAAGTAATTTTGATTTTAAAGACTTCAAGCAGCAATTATACCACAGGACAAGCAATCGGCCCAACAGGCCCTGCTAATCTGTTTTAAAATCAAAAAGCTGTAGTAATTGGGGGATGTGCAAAGGTCTGCAGTATGAAGTAGGCCTATTAAGAAAATGTGCAACGTACACAAACAATACAAAGAGCTGCATGACTTTGGGAAATCCTCCATCGCTGGATTTATATTTTTTAGAATGTCAGTGGGGGTTTTGCATGAGGTTTTCATCACTACTGGAATAGAATTAGTGAAAAACTTAATTTGAAAGAGCGTTTACAGTATTATTGCAGGACTGTATTTTTGGAATTAATTACTTAAATCGTATAAAAACAAAGTGTATACAATTACTATAGATAGGCCGGCTATTATTATTAAAATGACTATTGATACCATTCTCATGGGACTTGTGAGGAGGTGGGCTCATATATAGGATTATGATTGGTGTGCAGAAGTAGGTGGGGACGTACAGTTAAAGACAGTTAAAGAAACGAGAGAAGACGAGTGAGAGAGCCCGTCCATGGAGCTCAGTTACGTGTACGACGTGCGTCCGATTGGAAGTCAGTAACGGGTGACGTCAGAGCTATGTCAAGTTTGAGCTAATTAAAACACAACCGGATAAGGATAGATGTAACTTACCTCCAAATTAAAATTCAATTCAAGTAAGTTCAATTCAATTCAATTCAATTCAATTCAATTCAAATAATACAACTATTTAAGACGTTTGGTTCTAATTAAATGGAACGCAGGATTTTCTTGCCACATTTGCATATTCAGCTGACTAAACTCCACCTGGAATACAAGAAATGATCTCTGCTCACATTATTGCAAAAACTATCAGTCAACTTGCAATTCTTTCAAGAAAACTTTTTCGAAGTTTTTAGAAAATAAATCGGAAATTACAGACCTATTACGTTCTACAGATGCCTGCTGACAGCAGAACATATATCATCATATTTAACTGTTGCTTCAGACATAAGACACATCTTAATTACCTTCCACATAATCCTCATTTAAATGTTACACCTTCCTTTAATTATAGCTTTGCCCTGCACTTTTGTGTTACTCCACAAACACTGTGGAGACATACTCCGTGCAACCATAGACTGCATATTATTGATATATATTGATATTGATTTAACATTAACGGTCCATGCGTGCAACACACAAACGCATTCATGGACGCGGCTTTTATTTTGAAATTCCTAACCGGAAATCCCTCGTTATTAATCCTTGCTAGCTTGCTGCTGTGTCGAGTTTAGCTAGGGGAGAGAAACCGTGGGAGAATGTAGATTATGTTTTGACCAAAAAGAAATAAAGTTTCGGATTGATAAACATCTGGCAACGTGGAAAGAAAGAAACTGAAAAGGTAGGCGAACGTCTTTCCTCGCTTCTGTCATTTTATACCTGCGCGTCTCGGCTCCAGCTAAAGCCTGAAAAAATGGAGGTGAAATGTGGTTCCATCGTAAGGAGGTTGCACACAACAGAATAAACAACAAGATCAACACACAGCAGCTGCAGTAGCGACAGGAACCGTGCAGGGAAGTCCGCGGAAGGCAGTTAGACACGAGACTGCAGAGATGGCAGGGAAGGGGATCGATAGGGAGCGGAGTCATTGGAGAGCTCCAGCAGCTAGCTGACGTTCCAGGGACGTTAGCCGCTGGAGCATTATTTAGCAGAGATTGGTGTCAAGCAGCTGAGGAAGGTGGTGAAGAGATTAAGTAAGACACTCTCGATAGATCCTTGTCAGCGGGTTGTTTTTCTATGTTTCTCTGCACATATTTCCATTTGCGATGTCTCTCAACTCATAACTATTGCACCCATTTACCTGGTTCACCTGGTTCCACTTGTCATTCCACTTATTTAGTATTATTCATCATTCCCATTCTCACATCTCACTCACTATTTTTTTTTTAGTTATTCATCATTCTCATTCCCTAATACATAACTGTTCATATGTTAATACTGTTCATACTGTTCATGTTGTAATACAATAACATAATACTATTTATCCCAGTATCCTTTGCACTATGCCCCCCCTTTAAATAATTTGGTTGATCTCTTCATTGCACTCATGCCTCTATATTGTTTTCGTTTGTGTATATATTAGTGTGTATATTTTTGTTTTGGT
>NC_045747.1:17212870-17217800 GCF_008692095.1 Etheostoma spectabile | reverse complement strand
GTGTAAGCACAGTGTGAGTAACGATGCTCCAAAGAACAATTCCTCGTATGTGTCCTCATACCTGGCGAATAAAGCCGATTCTGATTAAAAGAAGTGATATGTAGTGCCATTTTCAAAATGTCTATCGTTAACTTTGATTTTTTTTTTTGATTTTTAATGTTTTACAGGTATCACCAGCAACTTGGAAACATCTCTTCTCTCCCCTGGCTCTCCAGTGTGTAAGGACACCGCTCAGCGTATCATATCTTAAAGTCACCCAGTGCCTCTCCACCCGATGGATCATTATTTTACCCTGTATCTTCACCAGTGCTAAAACTAACACCAGCAGGACAGAGGAGACGCGTCAAGAGAGTTTTTCAACAAATCCAGGTACACCGCAGCTACCAAAGTTACCTGTTAATATTGTATTAAGTTTGGTGTCCCCCAAAATCCAACAACGCTTCTTAAAAGTCTAAACCTAAAAACTCTTCATCGTTCATCAGCATTACTCAGTTCTCTCATCAGGTCAGTCCATATTAGAACGCTGTAAACACCACTTTGCACCATTATGGCCTCCATCGCTAAGTCGTCCGAGCCTGAGATCCCTGACAACCACAAAGAGAGCTGGCTGGAGCTACTTTCTGCCGCGGAAAAGTATTGCCAAACATCTGGCTGCGACCTGGCCATACTAACGGCGTGTAAGAAGTTCCGGTCATCGGCTGGAGGCGGAGACGGGATGAGGAAACCGGAGAGCAGCAGTGCCTTTCCAAAGGAGTGTGATTTCTCCTACAGTGTATGGGGCCAAGGGTTTCTGGCCGAATCGGCGCGTCGCTATATGGACGACATCGGCGTGCTGCACTCCATGACCATGCTAACAGCCCAAAAGCACACACGCCAGGCGGGGGGAGAGGGAAGAACCAAGCTGGTAGGTGACCCGACCTCTGACCCCAGAAACAGGGGAGTGAGTGCTCATTCTCACGATACTCATTCAAAATGTCCACATCCGTAACATGGTGGATTTTGTTGTTGTTCCAGAGCTTTACAGGAGACGGCGGGGTGGGCGGAGTGGGCGGAGTCAGTCCCAATAGCAGACTGTATTCCCAAAGCTACCCGTCAATCTACAGCTCAGGAGCTGTGATCGGGCAGGGCGGCGGGCAGAACGGCAACGGAGAGAGGGAACGGGAGAAGGGTGCACTGGAGGCCGAGCAGGAGAGACAGAGGTCCGGGATTGAGGACTTGGAAGAAGAGTGTGAGGACGAGGAAGAGGAGGAGGACATGGATGAGAGGAGACCCTATGGGAATGAAAGTGCTGGTGAGGGGCGACGCGAGTTAACCTGTGTGTCTATATGCTTTGATGTGCAATCGAGTCATTCCGAATTTTTATCATCTTTGTGCCTCAGGTGTGTTCTCCATGGACGAGGACTCTCTGTCTCGGGACTGCGAGCCATTCTTTGAGTCCGACGGGGAGGAGGAGAGTACTGATGGTAAGAGTTTTCCACGTCACGTAAGAGCACTCATCCACATTAGTGCAGCATCCACATGGGTTGTTTCTACCTGTCCTAGGCTCTTTAAGCGAGGACGCTCCTCCGCCGACGCGTGGCATGGCTGTGGGCCAGGCTGCGTACTCGGCTCGCTACGCCCACTCCCACCCCATGGCTCTGGCCCGCTCGCTACCCGTATCTGTGCCCGTGTGGGGCTGCAGAGGAAACCGAGCTCAAGACAGCAACAGTGGAGAGCGGGTGAGCACACATGACTGTACAATAGGACAGATATGTTCTTGGAGATCTGTGGGTCAGCCAGCTGTCTTTGGGGTCAACTCAAGTTAGTAGATTCGTTTTTAAAATTTATAGTCGTTTTTAAATTCCTTCACGGTCTAGCTCCATCTCCTTTTACAGGAATATATAAAAAGAGAACTCAAACAGCTCAACCACAGCACGCTCCAGAGGTAACTGCACTGTTCCATTTAGGAGAAGGGCATTTGGCCAGCCCTGGAACTCTACTGCAGGCGCAATATGTGAATCATCTGCTCTCACCTCAGTTTTCAAACAGTTTAAAAATCAAACCTGTTGTCATTACCTGGGATCATCTGTAATTTGTCCTCTGTTGTTGATCTGTAATTTTTTTTTGTGATGTTTTACGCCGATTTATTTAATTTAATAATAATAATAAATTACAATTTACACTGTGTTGTTATTACACACAGGCCTGAGTTACACACACACATGCTCTGTACCTATACATGCTCTAAATAGAGATGTCAGAGTGAGGGGGCTGTCCATGGAAAGGCGCCCCGAGCAGTTAGGGGGTCAGTGCCTTGCTCAAGAGCACCTTGGCAGGAGGGGAACCAGCTACCAGTCCACCACCATACTTTGGTCCGTTTGGGGACTTGAACCAGCGACCCTCCGGTTCCCATTCCGGCTACTGCCACCCCAGTAGTTACCCCTCACGTTGTACTCGGGTCAAATTTGACCCGTTTTCAGTTTGTTGTATCACAAAAAATGGGCCTTTGAAATAAGCGTTGAAAATGTCAACATTAGAAATATCAAATAGCTTCGGAAATAAACATCAAAAAAGCACCCACAACACTGAAAAAGTGACAAAAATGTCGGAAAAAGCGATTAATAGTGTTGAAAAAAAGCTTCTTTTTTTCACGGTTGACGGAAAGACAACACAAGGGTTAACGTGAGTAGGTAACTTCATTTATAGGGACCAAGGATGGAAATTAGCCTGTGGCTATGATCCTGTTTATTTTGGTTCTTTGAAATGTTAAATAATATACATTTGTCCCTTTTTGAAAAAAAATAAACTAAATAAAAGTTTTCATATAGCATGAAGCTGGCTTACTTTAAATGGT
Source organism: Etheostoma spectabile (assembly GCF_008692095.1). Taxonomy (NCBI): domain Eukaryota; kingdom Metazoa; phylum Chordata; class Actinopteri; order Perciformes; family Percidae; genus Etheostoma; species Etheostoma spectabile. Next base: position 17,214,967 of record NC_045747.1, on the reverse strand, counting down.
TGTGAAAAACTATGGTAACTATTGTGCGTGGCTAACCTACTCTGGAGCAGGGTAACTTTAGAAGGTAACAGCCGGACTATTGACCAATCAGATCACTGGAAAAATGTATAGTATACTGTATAACCAGGTTCCATCAGCCAAAAAAAGATACAAATTTATATTTAAGTGAGCTGTGGGGTTTTTTTTTTGTGTTGTTTCTGGATGACAGTTGACATATTTCATGCTGTCTGGAGACAAAGGAACTATTCAGGTCTCAGTATTCTGATGTGCCAACTAATGACCGCAGCGGCTCCATCGGTTCATGTGACGTTTTAAGTGTGTGTGACAATTGTGTGAGGTCGTGCCAGGCAAATATTTTACAAATAATTTGTCCGAATGTCAAACACCAATTTCTTAGAGAACAAAAAACAAGCCTACAGGAAGTTGGCATCTCTTTCCATGGTTGTCCAGATTACACCTTGTAGTTAAAAGTGCTGGGATGGAGACTCTACCGGGGCTTGTGTTTTCCCTCCTGTGCTACGCTAACATACGGCCCCTGTGTGTCTGTGTCTCCAGGTGGGCTGTGCTGACCTGGAGCACATCGCTGCCAGTATGAAGGCCCTGCTGGCCCCCGGAGCCAATGATGGGACGGAAATGTTTGGGGCCCTGCCTCGGCCCCGTCTCAACACGGGGGACTTCTCCCTCAAGCACTGAGAGAGAGAGAGAGAGAGAGAGAGAGAGTGGAGTGGAGAGTAAGAGAAAGGGATAGAGGGAGAGGTGAAGGTTGTCATGATGAAAGGAGACCTGGACTGGCTGGCAGAGGTGGCGTGCAGTATGTGAAACGGTGTAAAAGCTAGTACCTCCATTTATTTCTCACTAACGGAAATGAATGCTTTGAGGAGAAAACTAAAGTTGTTATGAACACTAACATTTTCAACATTATACCCCCCCCCACACACACACACCTTGTCACTACACATGTCACAACACCAGCTACTACACATCACAGAACACTATGTTAGATTTGGACCTCAAGATGTGTGTGTGTGTGTGTTTGTGTGTGTGTGTGTGTGTGTGTGTGTGTGTGTGTGTGTGTGTATAGTGCCCTGCTGTACTGATCAACAAGGACACTAAAACGGGGTGTGTAGTAGTCAAACTGGCGCGGCTAATTGCTGCGCGCCTTTCGTGCTGCTGATAAAAGGTTCGGGGATTTTTCCCTTTTGGTAAAAAATTACCAAGACGTGATGAGAACGTGGGGAGCAGCCATCTGTACCTGGGTGATCGTTGGCTCCTGTGCTACATACTAATGCCTTAGCAGACACTGTTTTGATCAACTTTAACGTTTTGTAGCTCTTAAGCTAAATGCTAAGCTAACCTAGACGACGTATGGCTAAGAGTGGCAGTTTGGTCCTTCATTCTGGAACATTGTATACAATTAGCTTAAAAAAATAGGCTAACCTTTTGACTCTCTTATGTCTGTGTGTGAAGTCTGGAGCTCGACCTGGGAGATGGTTAGCTTAGCTAAGCATCGGAGGGGGGGCAGAGGGAAACAGATATCCTGGCTCTCTGCCAATTAACATGTTGCATCATGTTTTGGTACACAAGCAAAAATGTCAAATAACAAGTTAAGCTGTAACTCTTTCTGGACAAACCACCCAGCATCTCTTGCTACACGCTGCATTCATGAAATGTGGGACAAATTTGGTAATAACAAGAACAACCCTCACCCCCACCCCTTACTACTAATCTCACTAAGCTACTTTTGCGATGTTACATACTTTTTATCAAGTTAAATTAGACACAAACAAACAGTGTGTAGCTCCTTTAAAAAAAGAAAGAAATACTACTTCTTAATTAGTCTGCTTTAAAAGTGTGGGAAGTGTATTTTCTTTAAAGAGAACCAGGCCAGCTGTTTTCCTCTTGCTTCCAGTCTTTATACTAAGCTAAGCTAACCATCACTAAGCTATAGCTCATTGTCCTGCCCTCATTTAGCTCAGTACATGCTTACGTTTTAGCGTGAAGCACAAGAGCCAGCCATCTCCCGGGACCACATGGATGTTTCCCCTGCATGTTCCTATCGTTTACAGGCTAAGCTGACCCACAAGCCAGTCGTTGACG
>NC_045747.1:17210811-17212860 GCF_008692095.1 Etheostoma spectabile | reverse complement strand
CCCCCCCCCCACCCTCGCAAGAAACACACCAATCTATTCCTTAATGGGGTAGAAACCACAGAAATGGTTGACTTAACATGAAGCTTGTGGCTTTTCAAAATGTGAGCGGAGGACACCAGCACCTCCTCACAATCTGCCTACTTATGCTTTTACTTTTGCCAATGAATGACTGACTGATAGAATGATTGTAAATCCATACTGAGTTATAGTGTTTTCTTTCCTTTTTTTTGCTTTAGATATCTTGTTGAAATGACTGAATGAATGACAGTGACTGTGTTTGTGAGCGAGAGAGAGAAATGGGTTGATTTAAAAGAAACAAATGTCCATCTCTGACATTTAAAAAAAAAAAAAACAGATACATATTCCGTTAAGTACTTGTATGTTTCAAATAAAGGAGCAACACCAAGAGGAAAAACAACAACCTTGTGTGTTTGGGTGATATTTGTGTCTGAGGATGTAGTATAATGAAGGCCTCTGGAGGGCCTCAGCACTCTACGGTAGTGAACATCAGATTTCTGCTGAGGCCTTGTATGCAGCAATGCAACAGTGATGCAACGTCAGTGTTACTACACACTAGTTGAATTTATTGAGTACATTCAGCACATAAAAAAAAAAGATGCAGGCTCTTAAGTTAAACAAGCACTCAGGTATACGCAAAGTCCTTTGTGTTACAAAAACATACTGAGCAAGACCGCCTAAAATTCTAAGTTAAATAAAATACATCTATAGATAAACAAATAGAATGACTAGCAGCCGTTGGATATAATATGAATATGAATAAGCTTTCTTCATGCAACACAATCTACAAAGGTGTCACAACAACTCCAACACTTGTTCCCCAAACAACATTAGCTCTCCAACTCCCGCCCTGACACCCCCCCCTACCCCCACACCCCCATGCTCAACCCTCCACTTTGTCACTGATCCCTTTTCCGAAGAATGCAATAGGAATTTGTGCCAATCCAGAACCCGGGGAAAATCTTCTCCGGGGTATTTGCTTTGAACTTGTAAATCAGCCGCGCCTCCTTCTTGTCCTCGCCCTCCACGGCGAGGAACTTGATGATGCCGGCGGGCTGGTCCACGTAGATGCCCATAGTGGAGGACAGGGGGAGCTGGATGTCCACGTTCTCGCTGTTGTGCCAGACTTGGTAGCAGGAGCCAGACCAGCCGACGCCCCAGGAGCCGCTGTTCTCCCCGAGGCCGCAGGGTCCGCGCCCTTCGTTCCCCTTCCTGGGTGCGCTCTCAAAGACCACCCCGACCACCACCCAGCCATCGTAGTCCACCTCCCAGTAACCCCGGTAGCCCATCACAGCCTCCTTATCAGCCATAAGCAGGGGGGGGGGGGGGGGGACACAAGTGGATTTGTTGATTACTAAAAATGATCGATCGATTATTTTTCAGGCAAAAGTTTCCCTCGTTCCATCTTCTAAAACGTGGGGGTTGGTTTTCCTCATCCATGGCAGTCAACTAAATACAGGTAGTTTTTAGACTGTTGGTCAGAAAAAAAGACTTGCAAATTAAACTCTGGGAAATTATAATGAGCATTTTTCTGATATTTTACAGGCAAAAGGATTTATTGATGAAGTAATCCGTATTAATTAGTTAACTCGTTCGTTTATTAGTTTAATTAGTAAGTACTTAAGTACAAATGTTGAGGTACTTGTACTTTGCTTGAGTCATTTCTTTTCACGCCACTTTCTACTTCAACTACACTACATTTGAGAGAGCAGAATGGTACTCCACTACATTAATCTGACAGCTTTAGTTACAAGTTACTTCACAACTTCCTATTTCTACACACAAAACGCAGTAATAAAAATATTGTAGTTTGTAAAATCCAAGGTTTTTCTTATACATTAAACCAGGGGTTCCCAAAACTTTCAGCCCACGACCCCCAGAGTAACGGTGCAAGTGACTTGCGACCCCCCCCACTATAAACGTATGTAAACATTGCGCGCAACCACGCACGCAGTATCGGCGTGAAAATCAAAGGAGCTCTTCCCTTTTTAGTTATTTGTTTGGTTTTATTTTAAACTTAGCCACTAGTTT
>NC_045747.1:17188758-17210801 GCF_008692095.1 Etheostoma spectabile | reverse complement strand
GTGTTAAAATCATGGCTAACATATGCTAATTCTAATCACTTTTTAAATTTTTGTTTTATTTCTCGAAATCAACTTGCGACCCCCCCCTCTCTGGCTCGTGACCCCCCCTGTGGGTCCCGACCCCCACTTTGGGAATCACTGCATTGAACTACCTAACAATATAAACACTTGGTAGAACAGTTTGGATCGTTTCCAGTTTCTAAAATGTGAGGAGTTTCCTACATTAGGTACTTTTACTTTTAATACTTTGAGTACATTTTCCTGACGATACTTACATACTTTTACTCGAGTAACAGTTTCAATGCAGGACTTTTACTTGTAATAGAGTATTTTTTACAGTGTGGTATTAGTACGTTTTACTTCTTTCTTCCACCACTGGTAATGGGATGCCAAATATCTGCATTGCAGTGTAATGCAGATTATTGAGGAGTGAACATGTATTCTCAAATAACGGCAAGAAACAACCCACAATACCCAGAAGTATTTATAAGGAGACCAGTGATGGAATGTGCTGTAATTAAGTACAATTTTGAGATCCTTTAAGCGAGTATTTCCATTTTACTTGTACTCCAATATTTCTACTCCAGTACATATCAAAGGGAAATACTGTACTTCACTTATTTAACAGGTGTAGTTACTATTGAGTATTTTTACATGCTTGTATTGGTACTTTAAGGACCTGAGTACTTCTTCCACCGCTGGAGGAGTTCCTCATGCTTGATAAATGACTTTTTGAATTGAGGATGTTATACATACAATTCTGTATATAATAAGAGCAAAAAGAGCATGCAAGTCTATTGTGTTTAGCTCAATTGTGCTGTTTTGTGTTGTGTGAAAATAAAAAAATCACATACAAGAAAGATAACGTATTTCTACGCCGGCCAGGCCTACCTGGGGAGTGTGTTCATATCTCTCAGGCCTGTTGGGATATGGGCAGACAGCGTCTGACGTACGGGCCACTTTGGACCCACCTTCTGAAATCCACAACAGCTTCTGGGCAGTTTTGTCATCCAGAGTGAGCGGGAGCCAATCTAGGAGAAAAGCAAGCAGAAAGTAGGAGACTAGAAGGGAAGGAATTGTTTCCATGAGGCCGATAGGTCGATTACTTAGTGGTGTTGGTGACGTTTGCTTTGTTACAGGTGTCACAGTGTTCATGTCAAGTGTTCTTTGTCATTTACAAAAAATAAGACTCAAAAACGCTGTACGGTACTAATCATCCTGCAGACTGCTTTATTCTATACCTTAATAGATTTATTCTAAAAAGCAAAGAAGTTTAAGCAAATAATTATTAAGGAAGATCTTTTGTCCAAAAACCACTTCCGTAGCTTGTCATCTAATTATCATAGATGTTATTTACAGGTTAATTTTATAAATAGACATATTGAACATTATATTTACATTTAACCAGGCTTATTCAATTTAAGAAAGAAACAAAAGGTTATAGATAAAAGTATGATATGATATGATGTGATATGATATGACACCTATTCAAAAGATAGATCATCCAAGGCTTCCGGGCCGATGTCCAACCACAACATACTCTACTTTGCAGAAAGTGTAAAGAATACTTTTTACGGCAGCAACATGATATTGTAACCCATAAATTGTCAATTTACAGCCACAGAAAAAAATAAGTAAGTAAATGTAAATAAATGTGTGAAAAAATAATTAGATTTCCGTATTGTCACTAATTCTCGATTTGTTTTATTATCTTTGCATGTGTTATTGTCTTTTTATTAATTGTGGCTTTAAACCTGAATTTGAACGTTTTATTTTTGAAATTGTTTTAATGAATTTTGCTTAAATATATATTTCTTTTTGCACAACAAAAGACTCCACACTCAAGTTTCCATTTCTAGTTTGAATTCATATCGTGTGGCATCAATTAGTCTCAAAACTGGTTTGTTTTTCTTTTACATGAGACATTTAAACAATAAAAATTAAAATAAAAAGCCTCACATTTCATGAAGTCAGCTCTGGTGGTGGGCTCAGGGATATTTGGCTCATATGGGGGGGGCTTCACTGAGGTGACAGACGGGAGAGAGGACCAGAAAATTAGCAGAATTATTTCATTTAATAAATGAGACTTCCCAGCAGTAAGTACAGCATTTAAAGGTCTTTACCTTCCCCAGCACTGCTGTTTTTTCTTCCTGCAAAAGAAAAAGGTAGTGTGTCATTTCACTGCAATAATATAATATGTTTGACAAAAGACAAAGACATACTATATGTACTCAAGTACTGGGCTTAAGGTCCTACAACCATCTTTAACATTCAAGTGACCTCACTGCAGCCCAAATATTCTAATAACCCAGTTTGTCCTGAACAAATGATGTTCATATCTTGACTGCAGACAACAGGGTTGATGTTTTAAAGCTTTTTTAGAAAATAAATCCAGACGGACAATGAGCTGTAAAAATGGCTTTAGGGTTCAGAGGGTTAAGTACAATTTGTTTCTACCGTATACTTGTATTTTACTACATTTCAGAGAGAAAAAACACTCTTTACTCCTCTACATTTATTGGACAGCTTTAAGTACTTTGCAAAAAAAAAATCTTCATACAAACAAATGATATGTGGAACTTATAAAATATGATACAGTGCTTTACTAATAAACTCACCAGTCGTGCATTACGTATCTAAAATTGGCTACACATTGATAATGTACAACGTTAAGTGATAATATCCGATAGTTTGATTTATCATTAATAAGACTCACAGGAGTGTTCTGCACTACAAGTACTTCTACTTTTGATACTTCTGCAGTTTTATTTGTATCCAGGTCTGCCGTCTTTGTGTGCAGATGAAAGGAGTTTAGCTTCCCTTCGTGAGTCCAGTGCACAGAGCGCAGACAGGCTGTGGTCTGCTGAGATCGGCAGAAGAACAATCTCAGCTGGTCATCTGCACACACTGCCACGACACAGAGTAAATATAAATGGACTGTACTTATATAGCCCGTAACAACTTCTCAAAGCGCTTTCACATACAGGAACCATTCACCACTCACACACTTTCAAACGCTGTGGCCGAGGCTGACATACATGGTATGATAAACACTCACACACATAACGCAGGGCTTTTATTTGTAAGGAAATATTTTTAGGTGTCAACCTTTACTTAAAGGGGAACTTTGCCCATTTTATAAACTCATACATGTAATTCCTACGGTCACAATATAGTGGAAACTCTCCCAAATCCAAAACCTAGAGTGCTGAAACTCAAACTTCTCCATAGACAATGAATGGGGAACGATGTTATGGATGACACAGAGAGTATGTTGGTAGTATATGGGTACATTTTCTGTTTCAGAACAGAGAACGATTCAATTGAAATCAATTCAATTTTATTTATAGTGTCAAATTATAGCAGAAGGTATCTCAGGACACTTTACAGATAGGACCACACTCTAGATCACATCGATAGAAGTTCACATGCGTATAAAAAGAAAACAATCTGTGGGTCCTCAAGGATCTGAGTACTTCTTCCATCACTGTATACACAGAATATTTTTTTTGGCCTTTTCTTGCAGGATCTTCTCAATCTCGACACTCTTCAGGGTGGCATCGACTAAAGAAACTGCAGCCAGCTACTTTAAACCTTCCCATTTTCCTCTGTGTTTTCTCCCTTCATCAATAAGGCTTCGGTCACGTAAATCAGCTGCTCCTCTCAACATACAGCAGATTACGCAGACGTATGTGTGCTATGTCGGCTCAGCACTAATTCATTTAGGTTTTAGGATTCAACATAAGGAACCCGGAGGCCAGCGCACACATCTGAGGACACACATCATGGCCGCTGACAGCAGGGTGTCTCATTCTAAGAATGATGCTGTTACTTCACACCGCCGAAGGCATGTTTGTCATGTTGTGGGCTGGTGTATAATCTCCGTTCGTTTGTTCCTCCTTCAGCGTGTGAGTCTTTTGACATTCGGCGAAAACTGCTATCCAATTCTGGCCAGTCAGGTCATCTGTCCCCCTCTCTGCGTACGTAAGTCATCCGCGCTCAAGTTACTGTTCCTCACATTTCACGCAATGCCTCATCGTTCTTACTCACATATCAGACCGTTACATCACCACATTAGCACATTTCAAGTGTCCTTCGCCAAAATTAGACAGAACAGCCTCAATTTTTCTGATTCCATATGAGGGCGTTTCGAAGTGGAATTTTCATATAGCTCCCGGCTGTGTAGTAACAGGCTTCCTATTCTTAATGTGTGACTTTGACAATGTAAATATCACACATTTCCACACAACTTATATTCCTTTTATTTTCATATTTTTACTCTGATATTATACTTCTCTTTACATCACTTTATATCTTTATTCATATTCATTTTGCCCTTTGTGCAATATGTGCAACTGTAACACAGAATTTCCCTTTGGGGATCAATAAAGTAGAATAGAAAAAAAATAGAATGCCTTTATTGTCATTATGTACAAGTGCAGTACCTGTGCAATGAGATTGAAGTGACCCCTTTGCAGTGTTGACACAAAATAATAATAAAAATATAAAATATAAGAATATAAAAGATAAAAATATAAAGTATAGGTAGTGAATATTTCTGATTCTGATTTCTGACACATTTACCTCCAGTGTTTCCCATAATGCTTTCCCTTCAATGTTAAAACACCATTTTCCCACTATGTTCGAGAACATTCAACACACATATTCTGTATCAGCATGTGGGGTCTCATTGAAGATATGTGTCGTTTCAATTGAGATAAATATTACTACATTGCTACATTGCAGCAAATGGAAATATTCTACATTTGTTGTCATTTTATACACTTCTCGCTACTTTAGTTGGACAGAATTGATATATTGATGAACTATGAAATGTATATAACGATTTGGGGGTTTGAACAGTGTTTGGGCCATTTGTTGACGCAATGCTGGATTGCCACATGCTTCAGGGTTGTTTATGGAACAATAACCATGGTTGCTTACAGTTTGCTCTGTCAGTGATTTGGTAGTCTACATCCACAACGTTCCACTACTGGGATTGCGCCGGTGCCGCGGGAAATTCCGCCGGATGCATGTCTTCCCGGGTTGATTTATGACGACAGTGGTTAACTGCTCCTCAGCTCTCTGCAGGGTAAATCCAGACAGCTAGCTAGACTCCCGTCTGAGTTTTCTCTCGCACGACCAAAATAACTTTTGAACGCACACACTTTCCACCAAAACAATTTCCTTCCCGAGGATATTTTGCACTGGCTCCGTGCAGAGCTTAGCACAGCCCAAGACGATTGGGATTGGTTTAAAGAAAGGCCGACAAACCACGTTTTTCTCCCATCCTGGAATGCTGCGTGGATTTCGCCAGACCCTCCTCCGCCGAACTGTGGAGGAATGTCTGCCAATGTGAGACGAGTGATTTGGTAACTACAGTTTGAGCTGAATGGAAGCGAATGATAATCAGGATAAAATACCAGTACATCACGCTTTTCGTCCTCTCAGGAAGAGCAAATGGGAAGATAGGACTTTAAAAAGCTATACGACCTCCGACGACCCTGCAACACATGACTACATGAGAATTGGCAGTGATCTGGTCCCCTACAGAAAACCATATCCCAAACAGAAGGGAAATAAAGAAATAGACATTAAAGTAGAATTTACAGATCAACACAATGGAGGGAAGATCTTTTTCGCCACGTTCTTGTAAAACACCAAAAGACATCTTGCAGTTGACGCTGAACACATCACAGTAACTTTAAAGCTTTACAAGTCTGTTAATAGACACGCCCTCTCCATTTACCTGCATAAAATAAGTTAAAAATTGTAAAAGATGATCTAAAAGTAAAAGTAAAAAGCCATGCATTGTAAATGTTACATAAGTAAAATTACAAGTGACATTTCCAAGTAGCATTTCCCTGTTTTAGTAGGTGTGGAGCTGATTTAACTATTTTACACACTGTTGTTTATTTAATAAATGCATGATATGATCATGTATTTCATATGTAAAGTCTGAATTTGGTATGTAACTAGTAACCATATACTATAGAGTACAATATTTCCCTCTGAAATTAAGTGGAGCAGAAGCTTAAAGTAGCATGACATGGAAGTACAAATGTCTCAATTGAGTACTTTATGTACAGTACTTTATGTACAGTACTTTATGTACAGTACTTTAGTAGAGGTTCTTACTCCATACTAAATTGTATGCATCATGCTTCAGCTTCATGCAGCACACCTTGTTTATGTGATATTCTATTTATAGTTCTATTTAGTATTTTGTGTATCTGCATTTTTTTTGTTCTTTTTTGGAGTGTTATGTGACATCTTCATGTTAATGTGTTTACATGCAGTATGTAAAGTGTGGCCTTTATATGGCGCTATTGGATTATTAACATGGATCCACATGCACTGACTGCACTTTTTAAACATGGCGGCTGGCCTTTGATCACAGCGCTGCTTGCGCTTATATATTTATGTGATGACATGGCTGAGCCTGAGGAAACATAACCTCCCCGGCCTGCATGGCTCCTCCTCCGGGGACGCCAGCAACATTACAACCAGGAGGATAAACTTGGAGTCCGGTATAACATCTGCAGTCATCGGATGCGATTGAAGGGGTGGCGTTGCTTTCCCTGAATTGTGTTGGCCTGCGGTTCTTCCAAGTGTGGCTAACGTGTTGTGAGAGGGCCAATTTTCAAACTGTTGGCTTTGAAGGCAGAGATCCTTGGCTCCACCTTTAGAGCCTTAAATACTGCGCTGTGATTGAAAATCTAAATATATACACAGTACTGTTGTGCAGGAGACCATTATGTCAAAGACAATTGAAGCCAGTAAGACCAGACAATTTGACAATTGACTGGGCATGCAGGAATATTAATTGGACCCTACTGAGGCTTATGGTCTAATTACAGAGCAGATTTGAGTTTGATATGGTCCCCGTGTCCTTACAGACTTCAGCAACAGGTCTACCGGAGCTCTGTCCATCTGCTGGTCAGAGGGACAGAGTGTGAGGAGGGGAGGACAAATTTGGCAGGACAGAGAGGGGTAGTGTAAAGGTCACGTGGTCGTCTTTTTAAATTGGTGGAGCAGAAAGACGGTGGTGACAGATCACTTCATTCGTCTTTCTTCCCCTTCCTTCTCTCTGAGCGTGTGCATTAAAGAGCACAGCAGGGGAGATGAAAGCAAAGCCTTGTGGACTAGTGCTGGGTTCATCCAGGCATTAAGAGGAATTACTGAGAATAGATTAGAAGACAGACATATAAATCATCTTCAAATCTTTAGGATGTTTTTTGGAGGGAAATGAGGCGAACACCTTGGGTAACCTCGGAGTGAGATATCAGGCTGGCAGGGAGCGCGGTGGGTGATTGGAGATATGCAAGCTCTGCGGCTGCTCTGTGGAGGTTAAACCTCGGTCCACGCTCAGTGGGATCAACAGGAAAAGCCCCGCAGAGATAAACAGAACAGTCAAAAAGATTCATCGCTTCACAGCAATAGAGGCATGGAGGAGACGGATGGGGATGCAAGAGTTGGGTGTGAGGCAGTGAGATATGTCGGAGCGGAGGGACCAATACAACAGACCTCGTGAATGGAGTCGGGAATATTGGAGTAATTTTTGTGACGAAGCTGTTGGAGTTTTAGCAAAAACTGAGCTTTAGTTGAGTTTGATTTCAAAAGGAGGAAGGTAGGTTGGATTTCTGTATAGAGTCACACCAATGACAAGAGTTTTGTACTCCTGAGCACATGTTTAAAGGAGTCAACAGCTCAGCAGTACCCTGTCGAAAGGTCGGTGTTGGATTTTGTTTGTTTTGGACGGCCATTTTAGACTTTTTCCCTTCCCGGATTCTGCACACAGTGGAACAGAGCTATGTTATCTGTGCAGATCAGGTTTGAAACACCCCACTGAGACAGCACGATCAAAAGACAGCGAGAGGAGGTGGAGGGGGATAGATGAGCACATTTGGCATAGGCCCAGGCTCATACCTCTGGTTCCTGTCAGGACTCCTTGGCTGGAAGGCCTGCGCACATGAGAGCTTGAAGATGGGAAGGGAATAAAACACAGGGATAGACCGATAGATGAAGGATTCTTGGCAAAAGGAAGAACTCAAGATGAAAAGCCTCTTAAAGGGCCTGGTACGATTTATAAAATGCAAACTCTCCTGTGGGCTTCTGCACGGAATCGTCACATTAAATGAACATTATTCCATGATGGTTAGGAGATTTTATGGAATAGGAAACACTGAGCGTGGATTAGAAATATCCAAAAGAAGCAGGAGAGGGATGATAGATGTTCATAAGGAGAACTACCTGCAGTAATGACAGAGCTGAGACAGGTGTGTCATGTTGAGTGGACGGACAAAAATACGAGCTCTGAAATTGCAGCTGGCTTTGACATTAACGGGAATTTGGTAAGCGACGGCGCAAGTGCAGAAGAAACCATAACCACCCCGGGAGAAGATTATTCATGCACTTTGCTGACATGAGTAATGATCCAGGGAAAACTGACAGAAACCAAGGTGAGGACAGAGGTTTTGGCTCGGTGTTGACTTACTGAGATGGTCAGCATGAGGTAACTTAACAACATCAAATCAACAACATGCAGTATATAACATGTAATAAGTTGGTTGTAAAACACTGTGACATGCGATAAATCACTTGTATCTGCTTAAGTGATGACACACTTTAAATACAGTAAAAATGGCTTAAATACCACAGTGTGGTAGGTCTCTTTGTCCTGTAGTTATTGCACGAGTGATGTGATCTTAGTGGGACATTTGGAAAATAGAGAAAATAGAGAACTAAATATATAATGATTGGGATTTTGAAAATAAAAACCGTGAGGGTTTAATGCTGCTAATAGAGAGCAAATAGTTCTCATTTGTAAATGCATTTCAGTCCTGAAGAGAAGGAGAAAAAGCTCTGAAAGGCGAAGTTTGGAGGCCACACGTTGCTGAGCAATCAAAAGCTAATTCTTTTCAGATTCAAATTGCCAAATTTGAATCACAGAATAATGAAAATAACAACATATTACATCTTTAAATTTAAAAAATAATAAGATTTTAACAAAGTTAGATTTTTACTTCTGTCTTTGCAAAGAAATATCAGTACAACTTAGCTGTACTTTGTGTGATGTACTAGCAAAGGCAAATTATAATACAGTTTCAGCGATAAATAACACACAGGTGATGCTTTCACTCTCATGATGCAATGGTCCCCATAGAGACTCAGGTGAGGGGTTTCTTACCTGCTTTCTTGGGCACAGGCATGATTTCCTTGGTGCTCACGGGTCTGATTGGCATCAAACGGGGAGGTCTTGATAGTGTCTGTGCGTCCTTGGAGACTCTCTCTTATGGACTTTCTCTAATCCTATTGGGGGGGGGGGGGGGGGGGGGGGGGGGGGGGGACCTTGGATGCAACGGCCACCCAAGGGGTTGGTCCTGTCACATGACACTCCAGTTCCTTTCTAGGGTTCAGATAGTTGGAGACAAGCAAATACCCGGTACATCCCAAGTATGCATGCTCATCTGTATACACATGGACTGAGCATGTGGCTGATGGCCCTAGATCTGAGCAACACATTCATTATTCATTTTTTATTTTTATTTTTTGTATTTATTAATTTATTCATTCAGGACAATGCACATTGATGAACAAGCACAACTAAATGTGCCAGATTGTAGCCCGAGAGCTAATTTGCATCTGCAGTCCAATAGGCAGGTTGGAGTTACAGTAAAAAAGACATAGGATAGTCACATTTAGTATATGTAAAAAAGAAACAAAAAGAAAAGAAGAAATGACAAACTAATTGGAGTCATTAAGGGAAAGATGATTTTGCAGCCATGAGGGGGTGCCCATGTTTCTGGAATACTTAGATTCACAACAGTTTAGCGACTGAATTCACATGTGTGCAGTACATTTTGTAGTACTTTTGCTTTGTTTTTGTCACCTCAGCAGCAGCATAAACCCCTTCCGAAAAAAACGGCCACTGATTTTAAAATCGCAACTCAAAGTGACCCTGACCCTGTCTGTGTGGAAAGTGCGTAGGGGATGGGTCAGTATTTAAGATGGCGACCGGCTACTCACCAGAGCGCTGTCATCAATCTCTGATCCCATCCATCAGCAGCTGCTGGGCGTGCACTTTAGCAGAGGAGTTAGGGCGAAGTGTACGTGTAAGTGCTGGTGTGGTCAGAGCATGAAAATAACAGCCTGTTGCTGACATTTTCATCTCAAGTAACTACTTTTTAATTGAGCACTGATACATTTATTCTTTACTTTGTATGCAATCAGGACATTCATTTAGAGTGAACAATCAATTTGTTTTAAACTGCGTGACAAAACGAATTAGAGAAGAGTCTTATGACAATAAGACCCCATTGTGAGTTATATACAGTATATTATATATTTAGGGGAATGCCGTGATTAGTTCAGGACATTTCCCCCTGGGGGTCCAGACAAAGGTGGTAGTGGTGGTGGTTGGGGTGGGGGGGGATGGGAGAACCTGACCTTGATGATGGAATGTGGAGCAGGACTGGTCGCTAATATGATAAAGAGGTGAAAGTACCTAGGAGGGCATACTGAAATGACAACTGACAGCAGCGGAGTGGAGAGCTGATTTTTAAGGTTGACAGCAAGGATATGATTGGTTAAGAGACCCTGAAGCAAGATCTGGTTGGACTGCTTACTAGAGGGAACGCCCCCAGAGTAAAAGCTGGAGAGAGATGAGAACAAATAAGTAAGTAAAGTGATTCTTCCTGAATTAACTTTCACTTTCAGCTCCATTTGATTTTGCATTTGCTTTTTTTTACTTGTAAAGCACTTTATCTCTGGTTTTGATCAGTGCTACATCTTTCTTTAATTCCATTTATTTACTTGATCTAATGCAAGGGTGCTCCTACCCTTGCATTAGAATAAGTCAGCAGCCTGAGTGAAACAACATTTAGAAATAATAGTGCTTTCTTTGGTGGCCCTGCAGTGTAAAAACGTATTTTTTTAATCTTCTGATCACGTTGTGTTGTCGACATGGGTCAAATGACTTGCCTAACAAAATCCATATCGATCCATATCGTGTGTTCACCACATTCAATAATATAATCAAATGTCCAGTAAAAGCATGACTTTGCAATTACTTAAACAATTGCAAACCTGAGAAAAAGCTTTGCAGTTAAGCCTTAAGAATCAAATAGAAAACAGAACTTCAGGTAATCAGACATGAAAACTTCTTTTGGAAGTTAAACATGTGCTATCAGGTGTGTTCATTACATTTCTCTCGATCTCAGTGAAATGGATCTAAAAGTATTATCAATTAAGGAACTCTAAAGTAAAAGTATTCATGAACCAGACTGAAACCTTTCAAACTTTTATACTCCATTTATTATATTGTTGGATTACTACCAGGAGGAACAGAGTGGCAGAAGGTGACAGGAATCAGACATCTGAAGTAGATTTTGTGACATCATACTGTAAGCTGCATTTTAATGTTGTAGGTTGTTAAATTGTAACTTCTTCATTTACTGTTCGGTAGTTAAATCTATAGCACAATGTAACATTTATTTTTGTATTTCATACCTGTCTTCTTCTTCTTCTTCTTCTTCTTCTTCTTTTTAAAGTGTTTTTACATTCCCTTTAACAAACGTTTTTAATTGTTTTTAACCACTCTTTGATGGTCTATGTACAGCATTTTGAAATGCCTGTTGCTGAAATGGGATCCTTTACGTCAGTAAAAGAACCCATGCAGCAATGTAATTTTTTTTTTTATAACAAGTAAAAGTACACTACTGGTAAAACGTTTGGGGTCACTTAGAAATTTCCATTGCACTCCATTATAGACAGAATACCAGCTGAGATCAGTTGCATTGTTTTTCTAACCAGGGCAGAAGTTTTCAGATTACATTATGGGCTTACATAATTACAAAAGGGTTCTCCAATGGTTTCTAAGTTAGTTTTTTATTAAAGTGATATCATATTAGTGAACAGAATGGGCCTTTGGAACATTGGATGAATGGTTGCTGATAATGGGTAATGTAGATATTGCATTAAAGATCAGCCCCCCCACTCAGATCAGCTGGTATTCTGTGTAACATCGAGTGGAATGGAAATTTGTAAGTGGCCCCATACTTTAGACTGGTAGTGTATTTCAACTAACTGATATAGTATTACACATGGCTGTTGCTGCTTGAGGTGGAGCTAGTTTCAATCATTTTACATACAGTTAGTTTAGTCCAGTGGTTCCCAACCTAGGGGCAGGGCCCCTCAAAAGTGTCACCGGATATATCTGAGGGGTTGTGAGATGATTAGGAAGAAAATAACATGTAAATAATAATTTGACATGTATTATTCTTTTTAACCAGTCTTTGTTTTATGTAAAGTAATGTGATGTAATGTAATGCATTTATTTTAAGACAGGGACAGCGCACAATAAAATATTAATCTTGTATAACAAGGGAATATGCGTTGTGCCAGGTTAGAGCAGATTGCTATTTTCCACCTGTAGTCCATGGGCAGGTTGATGGAGAAATACATACAAAGTAGTAATACACTTTAAATTGCCTGTTGCCGAAATGTGCTGGATAAACATAGCTGTCTTGCCTTGCCTACAGCACTACATCAGTCAGATGCATATATATATATATATATATATATATATAAATATATATATAAATATATATATATATGAATATGTGAAGCAGATTTAATAAGCGTAAGTACTCAAATAAAGTACAAATATGTCAACATTATACTTTAGTACGGTACTTGAATAAATGTCTCGTTCCCTTGTTATTGGCAACCACAGGCAGTAATACATGTTCACCAACTGAAAAGCAATAAAGAACCAGATAACGTTCGGAGGGTTTCCTTTACTGGCGCGCCTAATTGATACAAGAAAAATAACTGCCTGTTATGAGACACTGTCTCACTGCTATTAGAAGAAGAATTTTAATGAAGTGTAACTACCTGCTTAGCGCCGGCTCTCCTAACACCACATGTGGTCTGTGTGAGGCACGAAACAAATCTCAACACCGGCTGCTAACTGCTGTCAGTGAGAAGGCTTGACTCGTATTGTGGCCTGACCTTTGGGTGTGTTCAGTGGCGCTATGCATAACAGTCAACCATCTCTATGTAACATCCCAGTGTGCATTGCCTCCCAGTTTGGCCATTAGATGTCCTGTTGTGTTACTCCACTACATGTTAACGTGGTGGTGCTATGGTGACATGTATAGCATGATTGGGCGCGGGGGGATACAACAGGTGTGAGGCTGTAATCTGTGCAGGCCTGCTGGGATGCTTTTCAGGGACTTTGGAGTTTGCCAGGCTGTCCTCTGATTGACAAGACAAGGTGCTTTCTCCTTCTCACTCCCCTCTTATTGTTTTTATCCTGTTCAGTTCCTATAGTGTGTTTGTGTCACACGGTTGTGTTAGGTCCTGTTACACCAGCAAAAAAGTGTTTCCACTCTATCCACTGTTTAAAAAATCTTAAATAATAGATTTGAAAAGTACTAAAAAACCAAACTCTACTCCAGCCGGACACACTTGTAATTCTTTTTCTTTGTCCCTCCTCTCCTCTGCACCTGTTTCAGATGCATCTTTAACAAGCACCTCCTACTATCCTGTGGCCAATCCTGAGCTGTGGAGGGGGTGTGGTCCAGGCAATCACAGCTGATCCTCATCACCTTGATTCCCAGGCCAACAAACAATTAAGAAAACACAGAAAACCCACACATACCCACACATAATAACTATTAAAACATGCAACACATCTACCAATAAAACCAAACGCAAAATACACACACCGCTGAAACTCAAACTAGACAACAACAAACAAAGTTTGGATAAAAAAAAAAAAACTGCCTCAAGTCCCATTCTGACATTCACTCCAGAGTGCCTCAAGTCTCGGAAACAACAGTTGTTTTTTTACTTATTGTGAACAATGCAGAACCCATACAGCAATGTAAACATTTTTATATTACAAGTAAAGGTCCTGTATTTAAAACCAAGTAAAAGTATTTCAACTAAATGTACTTTGTTAAAAATAAAAATGACTAATTCTGCAGTAAAACATCCTCTGATATATTATAAAAGAGCAGCAATTTTATTGTTTTTGCCACTAGAGGTGGAGCTAATTTCAATCCTTTTACATACAGATAGTTAAGGCTACGTTTACACGTGGGCGACTACTTTCATAAACAACATTTCAACCTCTCCGTTTGTGCACAGCTGTCCGTCTTCATAAAAGTGTTTGTTTACACGTACCCGT
This sequence comes from Etheostoma spectabile, assembly GCF_008692095.1. Classification (NCBI taxonomy): domain Eukaryota; kingdom Metazoa; phylum Chordata; class Actinopteri; order Perciformes; family Percidae; genus Etheostoma; species Etheostoma spectabile. The sequence goes on along the minus strand of NC_045747.1, from coordinate 17,196,604 downwards.
GTATTTATGCCGTCAGTGCCGTCAAGAGCACGCCAAACCTGTAGGTGGCAGTGTAACGAGAAGCTCAAGCCCACGTTAGTCGATCAGAATCCCAAAAATAGCAACAACAGTGCCACTTTCTAATGTAAGTTGAGTGCAGATTTGAGTCGCGCATGCGTCACTTTGCGACAAGTAGCATACAAGATGCTAACGAATGAGAAACTTCTGTTATGTCAACACTGTAAAAAATGGACCTACATAATGAAGTTTATTCACTGCTGGCTACAAGTTAGCATCAAACACAACAATGGTTGTTAGTTGAACGGCGTTTTGAGCTAACGTTAGCAATCAGTCAATCAAAGATAGTTAAAACATTTTTGAAATGATTCCCATCTTCTGTAGTATTTCATGGATTTCACAAATTTCAGTATGACAGTCTGAGCATGCGCAACTCACATCTGCACTCGACTTACATCGGGGAGTGACAAACAGCAACAAATCACTTCCTCTCTCTTCTCTTCCTCACTTCATGGGCTGCCCAAACCTACGTTTGTCTCAGTTTACGTGCAAAGGTGTTCGCCCGCTCTGGCTGAAATTTTTTAGAAAGACTTGTTTTCAGAGGCGAATTCTCCATTCGTGTGTAAACAAAGGGAAATGTCTCCGTTTGTCAGGGTCTTAGTCCAGTGGTTCCCAACCTAGGGGTCAGGCCCCTTCAAAGGGTCACTAGTGATGTCTGAGGGGTTGTGAGATGATCAATGGAAGAGAAAGGAAGAAAATAACATTTAAACAATAGGTTGACATTCATGGGCCTCTAAACACAAAAGTTCAGAGGGGAAGGGTAAAATGTCACAAGCAGCTGTGGAAAAATTCAGATACTTTACTTAAGTAAAAGTACTAAAAACACACAAGTAAAACTCCTGCATTGAAAAGGTTACTCAAGTAAAAGTATGTATCATAAAGAAAATGTACTTAAAGTATTAAAAGTAAAAGTACTAGGAGCAGAAAAATCCTCACATTTCAGAAGCTGGAATTGACAGTCTAATCTTTTCACCTGGACTTCTAGGCCTGTATATTATTGGGTAATTTAATTTATATTAAAACATGTGTTTTTTGGGCAAAACTCTTAATTTGTAAAATAACTAGTAACTAAAGCTGTCAGATTAATGTATTGGAGTGAAAAAGGACAATATTTCTCTCTTAAAATGAAGAAGTGGAAAAGTGGCGTGAAAAGAAAAGACTGAAGTAAAGTTAAAGTACAAGTACAGTATTTGAGTAAATTTACTTACATTCTGGTCACAAGTCAAAAGTGTTAGGAACCAATGATTTCATCTTTAACAATGTGTTATATTTTAGTAGCTTATCATGTATATGTAAAATGTTTATCTGAAGGTAATAGCTATAACTGTAAATTAAATGTAATGGGGGAAAAAGTGCAATACTCCCTCTGAATTGTAGTGGAGTCGAAGTAGAAAGCAAAAATTGAGATACTAAAGTGAAGTACAAGTACCTCAAAATTGTACTTGAGTAAATACTTAAATAGTACTTAGTTCCTCTCTTTATTAAACCACAGCAGCTCTAAGAAGCAGCATTTGTCATTTGGATATGTTAACTTCATAAAGCAAATGACAGATTTGCGTTATAAATCATCTTTAATAAAGCATGCGTAGTTAAAGTGTCTGGATTTACAGTGTGATAATGACAGGCTAAAATCAACTGGGCCCCCACAGCTTTAGTGCAACATAAACCTTGTAACTGCTCCTAAATCACGAGATGTCATGGAGGGGGGGCTGGTCCTGCCTATCAGGGTGTTATGCCATCCATGACATTGGTCTCCAAGCGACAGAGATCCTGAGATTTATGAGTACTGTAGTGGCTGCTATGCACGCGGCAGCCTGTTTCATGGTAAGCTCCCCCCCAATCCTCAACACCCCCCCGCCCCCCCCGCCACTCCCTGCCATCATGTTTTTGGCCAGCAATATTTCTCCGCATTACATCATTTACCTTTTATTCTCTCTCCGTGTTGTTAAAACCATGTGAGCACTTGGATTTCTTGTCAATTAACCGTTGACAGGTAATACGTAGCATCATATCAATAAATCATTTCAAAGGATGTACATTGCATCATTTAACGTTTCTTTTCTTCAGTAAAGCCAAGGATGCGATGGCAGGAAGGAGAGACACAGTTTCATTGGCTTTGTAAGAAGAAGAAAGAGACTTATCGACAATAATTGTGCCGACATGAACAAGGCCACCAGCTAATTTAACCACTGTCATTTGTTTACAGTGGTTAATCGGTTGCACAATGACTTAAAGCCAAATTAAAAAACTTTTCTTTTTTGTTTTTGTTTGCATCCACAATGAATTAAGATGTGTTATTGTTAAGGTAAAGGGTTTCCCTTAGTTCCACAGTACCAAACCCTCTGAGAATCACCAGCCATCTCTGCAGACTGATGCAGACAGAGGAACATGTTGCGTTCAAGGCTAGAACAACTGAGTTGGTGCAAAGAAATGGAGCTCAGCGCAAATTCTTTCAGGAAGACTTCTAAATGACTTCAATCCCCACTATCTCTTCCTAAAACTATTCAGCTGTTAAGAGGCGTTGGCCACGAAGTTCATCATCCAATCACAGCACGACATCCTGCTTTAAATGTCTTCTCTCTTGCTACCAGCTGTCTTTTCAGGCAAACATGCAACTCTCCTCCACCTCTGGTCATTGTCACATGTCTCGCTTCTCTTCTCCTTTTAAAATATGCTTAACGATGGAGTCTAATCCCCAAAGACTCTGTACATTTCATATTATGCTTATGTGCAATAAATCTTTGCATATCTGCAACGAAGTCTCCTCGATTGAAATAGAACGTGAGTAGAACAGACGTTGAACTGTCGGCCGTGGCCATTGGAATAGTTCAAGAGAAAATGGCGATTGTTGTTGGTTGTTATGGTGACAACACAAGCCAGTGGGCTGTAAAGTGTGTCACAGCCAGTAGGGTTTGATGACATATCAATAGAAGTATAAATCAATTGAACCCAGCAATCCTCAATTCATCTCTAGCACCAAGCTACAGACATAAAACAACACGCCTCACCCTGCTTCGTACTACTCCACTGCTCGTTTTCAGCAAAATCTCACCTCAGTGAAATTGATTTGTATGGAAGTTTATGCACAAGTTGGCCCATTACATGTTCTACAGTAGACTACACGTGAAAATGGCCGCCGCTCTGACCATCCTGCTCTGTTGATTTGAATGGGAATGTCAGTTCTACACTCATTATTCTATTTCTAAAAGCTATGGTTGGTTGTTAACAAAACTGAGCTCAAAGTTACAATCTCAAAGATCTCGGTTTGGTTCTCTTCTGTAGCACTATGGCGATGAGCAGTAATTGCAGGTGTGTTTTTGGATCTCATATCCCAGAAATCCAAACAGTGGTTAGGGTTGGACACCTAGATCATGATACTGAAAATGCAAGGGCTTTAAATTTGGGGGCCACAGGCTCATTCTCTTTATTACTTCATTCCGAGATATAGGAACTTACAGCAACAGTCATTTAATGAAACAAAAATCTGAGATTGATACTTTAAAGACTTTCTGAGTGAAAAAGTATTCTGACTGCAAAAGTCACCTTGGGGGAGGCGGTGTTCAACCATCATGAAGACAGACTTTGGTTGGAACATTGCTTACCTTTCATACATCATGTTAAAATACAGAACTCCAATTGATGTGTCAATGACTTGCCTCAAAGATATGTATAGAAGTAAAGTCAGTAAACATGCACAGATAGCGTGGTTTTCATCCGCTGTAGTAGTTTCTGTAGAACAGACATGTCAAAGAGAGAGTCATGTTTTTTTTAGACTGTAAATGTTAAAGCGTAATAAGAAGCTGTGGTAGAGCGGTAGGATTCAAGATGAGAGGTTCTTCCTAAATGATAAAACAAAAACAGCCATCCTGTCTATCAGAACAGGAGTCTTTAACAAGCCAAGGACCCCAACTGAAGAGACAGAACAGGGACCCCCTACTACTACATGTTGTGTAAAAGTTGCAGTTACATGTGAAACTAAAAGTTGAACCCAAGTGCAAACAACGCAAAGACAAGTGACAGTTTAACAAGTTTATTCCAAATGTCCAAGTTAGGAAATGCAACAGGGAAAAGCAAAGTTCAAATCCAATGGATATCAAAAGGTATGGAGCAAGAGTGTTACAGTGTTCATTAATCCAGTGTAGAAAGGAGTGGTGGAAGGCAGGAGTGAAGTGGCAGCAATTCCATTTTATTTATAGTATCAATTCATTACAAGAGTTAGAGACATTTTACAGATAGAGTAGGTCTAAACCACACAATTTACAAGGACCCAACAGCTCTAGTAGTTCCCTCCAGAACAAGCAACAGTGGGGAGGAAAACCCTTTCTAGGAAGAAACCTTGGACAGACCCAGGCTCTTGGTAGGCGGTGTCTGACAACTGGTTGGGGTTTACATGAATAGTGGCAATAACAGCCACAGTAAAAAAATAAAAATAGTTCATGGCAATTCTGGGCACAGCATTATAAGGCACCATAGAGCGCAGCGGGATGTAGCAGGGCACCATAGAGCGTAGCGGGATGTAGCAGTGCACCACAAAGCGTAGCGGGATGTAGCAGGGGACCACAGAGCATAGCAGGATGTAGCAGGGGACCACAGAGCATAGCAGGATGTAGCAGGGGACCACAGAGCGTAGCGGGATGTAGCAGGGGACCACAGAGCGTAGTGGGATGTAGCAGGGCACCACAGAGCGTAGTGGGATGTAGCAGGGGACCACAGAGCGTAGCGGGATGTAGCAGGGGACCACAGAGCGTAGTGGGATGTAGCAGGGCACCACAGAGCGTAGCGGGATGTAGCAGGGGACCACAGAGCGTAGCGGGATGTAGCAGGGCACCACAGAGCGTAGCAGGATGTACAGTGCCTTGCGAAAGTATTCGGCCCCCTTGAACTTTTCAACCTTTTGACACATTTCAGGCTTCAAACATAAAGATATACATTTTTTATTTTTTGTAAAGAATCACCAACAAGTGGGACACAATTGTGAAGTGGAACGAAATCTATTGGATATTTTAAACTTTTTTAGCAAATAAAAAACTGAAAAGTGGTGCGTGCAACATATTGGGCCCCCTTGCGTTAATACTTAGAGCCACCTTTTGCTGCGATTACAGCTGCAAGTCGCTTGGGGTATGTCTATCAGTTTTGCACATCAAGAGACTGAAATTTCTGCTCATTCTTCCTGCAAAACAGCTCAGCTCAGTGAGGTTGGATGGAGAGCGTTTGTGAACAGCAGTTTTCAGTTCTTTCCACAGATTCTCGATTGGATTCAGGTCTGGACTTTGACTTGGCCATCTAACACCTGGATACGTTATTGTGAACCATTCCTTTGGATTGCTGTATGTTTGGGATCATTGTCTTGTTGGAAGATAAATCTCCGTCCCAGTTTCAGGTCTTTTGCAGACTCCAACAGGTTTTCATCCAGAATGGTCCTTAATTTAACTGCATCCATCTTCCCCTCAATTTGAACCATCTTCCCTGTCCCTGCTGAAGAAAAGCAGGCCCAAACCATGATGCTGCCACCACCATGTTTGACAGTGGGGATGGTGTGTTGAGGGTGATGAGCTGTGTTGCTTTTACGCCAAACATGTTGTTTTGCATTGTGGCCAAAAAGTTCGATTTTGGTTTCATCTGACCAGAGCACCTTCTTCCACATGTTTGGTGTGTCTCCCAGGTGGCTTGTGGCAAACTTTAGACGAGACTTTTTATGGATATCTTTGAGAAATGGCTTTCTCCTTGCCACTCTTCCATGAAGGCCAGATTTGTGCAGTGTACGACTGATTGTTGTCCTATGGACAGACTCTCCCACCTCAGCTGTAGTTCTCTGCAGTTCATCCAAGTGATCAGGGCCTCTTGGCTGCATCTCATCAGTCTTCTCCTTGTCTGAGCTGAAAGTTTACAGGGACGGCCAGTCTTGGTGGATTTCAGTGGTCTGATACTCCTTCCATTTCAAAATGATCGCTTGCACAGTTGCCCTTATGATGTTTAAAGCTTGGGAAATCTTTTTGTATCCAATCCGGCTTTAAACTTCTCCACAACAGTATTACAGACCTCCTGGTGTGTTCCTTGGTCTCATGATGCTCTCGCGCTTTCAACAGAACCCTGAGACTATCACAGAGCAGGTGCATTTATACAGAGACTGATCACACCACAGGTGGATTCTATTTATCACCATCAGTCATTTAGGACAACATTGGATCATTCGAGATCCTCGTGACCTTTCTGGAGTGAGTTTGCTGCACTGAAAGTAAAGGGGCCGAATAATTTTGCACGCACACCAGGCTTCACTCCGGCAATTAAGGACAGACATAGAGCTGCCTAGCAGCAGCAGCAGCAGGCTAACAGCTGCAAATTAAACTGAGCCTACATTAACGTATAGCGTTGCCCAAAGCCTTCATACATAACGTTTTTTGCATAGAACACTAAGCTATTAAATTAATAATTGTTGGTTTGATTTTATAAATTCTCTTTTAATATAAACATACATGTGGCACAGCGAATCCTTATCCTACCTTAGTGACTACCCAGAGTAAGCCGATCATCACTGGGGACTTACACCCGCTAGTAATATGTTGGATTCATGTTGAGCCCTTAGTATTTTTGAAAATAAGTTAAAAATACGTAAAAAATTAATACATTTTGCATGCCATTCTAATACTATAGTTTGTCATTGGGTCCATTTTACCGTTATTTACCTGGCTATAATTTAATTTAATACTTTAGAGGCGAATGATCATTTTAGCCTGCAGTCTGTTATACACTTGTTAAAAGCAGCATGCGTTCACTGTATGTGTGGCCTCGGTGTAACTGCACCTACACGCATGATTCCAGTGTCAGTGTCCTCCGGCTTCCTGGTAGAAGAACATGCATCACATTCTCTGCTGAGAGGCCTCCCATGAGTCCTAGTTTTTGCTGAAGGTAGACTAGCTGAGATTGTTGAGGTTTGTCAAGTGGAAGAAGGAGCTGGTATCTTTTGGTAGGAAACCTTTAAAAACATGTTCTCACGGCTCATCGTGTTACTCTGACGATATCACGTGAAAACACGCAGACTCCTCTCACGGCCTCACCTCTGCATCCACGTGACAGAAACAGAGCTCTTTACAGACGGATGACTTTTGCCATCTGGCTCACTTCAGTCTAACTCTCCTGTTTCCCTCAGCTGTTATTATCACCTTATTTCTCACATTGTACAGCGAAACAGCAAGAGGAAGCGATTGAAGAGCAGTCACAGAGTGTGGGACTTGGGTCATTCTGAGAAAGGCCTGGCAGGTGATTGGACGGGGCAAGGGGGCTCTCAAATGTTGAAGCTCAATGCTGAGCCTCCTAAAATAAGAGGATTTTCCTCACAGTTTGACACTGCGACTAAAAGCAGCCAGACTGACAGAGTGGCACGAGGAAGAGGACAGGCGATGTTGACACAGGGACTTTGGGACATTCTGTTTCTAAAGCCGTGCTGTTTTGAATCTATGATCTCTCTTCCTGACTCATGATTATAAATACACAGATAGGTGGCAGGAGGATGCAGTGGAGACACGGCGGTTCACATTGACTCCCCAAAATGGCTGTAGTCAGGATCCCAGGCAGGCCGGCGGCTGCCCTTTAGTTTGGACGAAAGCTTGCCTGTAGGATTTAAAATGTTAGTGTTTACCTTTAAGACCTTGCATTTAAACGTTTGTCGTCTTAAAAGGAGAATTGCGGCCAATTTTTAATCGTGATTGCTATAAATATGCTAGTGCAGTCGATAGAAAAACAAATGAGCCGAATCGGTGCGGTCAACGCAGTGTAGCTGCAGCTACGTCCA
>NC_045747.1:17182698-17188748 GCF_008692095.1 Etheostoma spectabile | reverse complement strand
CGCAGCTTAAACAAGACATAGCTGCAGCTAGCCCGTGGTGACTGCACCGATTTGGGCCACTTCTTTTTTACGACTGTAGTCGCATATTTATAGGGATCAAGATTAATGTAAAAATTGTCCGGAATTCTCCTTTAAAGGTATGAGGGTCAATGGTCTTTTTTCTTCTTCGGGTGTTGTATTTTTACTTGTATATGTGCGTTCTCGTGTTTTTTGTGCGCAAAAAACCTAAGAGTAAAGACCGTGATGAAATTGCTTACAAGCAGATGGTATGGTCCTGTGTGGCTTCTGGCTTGAAAGAAAAAGTAAAGCAACAACAGATTTCCCCGTGAGACTGTGATCTAGTCTACTGTGTTCCTATAATGCTCTTTGAAATGTTTTTTCATTTTCTAGAAGTCATTTTATAAAATCAAATACATTTAAATAACTGATGTACTGTATATTTAAGTACATATGGAATACACTCTTTCAAAATCTCATTGTATTCAAGGAATTCCAAAACCATCCGAGGATGCTGAATAAAGGAAGGATGGGAGCGCTTTAGAACAGGAAAGTAGAAACAATCTATATACATGATGATATGAAGCATTTAGAGGAATATTAGGACATTCCTGTTGATCCAAACAATATTTACTCAACACTGACAGCCACAACAGTTGCGACGGGTTGGGGGGAAGCAGCAGCTGCTCTTATCCCAATAGGGTCCAACACCTTGTGGCTGTATTAAAAAGGATTAAACAGCTGAGTGGAGTCTTTCCAGTTCAAATGTGACAAACAACGTGACACAGAAGTGGTCCAGGTTTTCGTCATCAATGAGTCCAGAAGAGGCCTTTTCATTCCATTTGACTTAAATTACGTTTCATGTTAAAATAAACATTTTTCTTGCTGAATAAGGAACGTGTCATTTTTAAATTTTGTCTTCATACTTTTTTCCATTTGCAATATAAGCAAAACTAGTCATTTTGTACATGCTTTAATTTTTGTTTTTCCGAGGAGAAAAGAGTTTTGCACACATTAAGGAGTCCTGGGTGGAATGGGTATTCATATTTCATATAGAGTTTTATATTACTGTACTGGTGTTAAACTAAATCAGAGCATCAAAGTACAACAGGAACTGTGGCTGAGAATAAAGAGTCTGAAACTCTTCAGACTGAGTGACACACAAAAAAGGCAGTCCAAGTAATAAATACTTTATTTTCACATTAGTATGAAAAATGCAGTCATCTGCAGGGCACAATATCTCCTCTATGCTGTACAAGTTTAAGTGTGTGTGTGTGTGTGTGTGTGTGTGTGTGTGTCTCTGACAGGTATACTACTTAAATAGCATTATGTACAGCAATTAAAATCTGTTCAAGAGAATTATTGTTTAGGAAATGTTCACCAAAAAAAGAGAAAAAGAAGCTGTTGCGTGTTGATCATCGCCCGCCTCCATTGGCTGCTCCGCCCCCGGCTCCTCCACCTGATTGGTCCTGAGCCCCAGACATCATGAGGAAGAGAACGAGAGGCACGATGTACATCCACTGGAGAGAACAAGGAAAAAATGGTAAACGACAATATTTGATTTACAAGACAGTTTAAATTAGACAACATATCACAGAGATCAGTCCCAGATTGCTCATCCCAGATTACGGTATACTGTATTTATGTTCTTAACAGAACAGAAGAAAAGTTAAAAGTGGGTAAGAGGGTAAATTTAGACAAAAATCTCAGGGTCAACACCAAACTCACGCTCAACATATCCACACCAAGAATTAAGAGTTAGGACTGATTGATGGTTTAGCATGGAAGCTTTCTCATACAAAGTACTTTGAATTTAGAAAATTTGAGTGTTGAAAGGCATTTATCATGCTGAAATGTATTTCGCATTGAACCTGGGGGGGAAAAACATCAAAGATTGGATAAGAAGGAACAGGAGGGAAACAAGGTGGTGGGTTTCAGTTAGTCATGTTGCTTAGAAGTTAAGTAAATAAGTTGACAGAGGAGGAAGGAGGACAGAACAAGCCACAAGTAAGAAAACAGTACTTCAGCGGGAATCAGCTCTGCTCTCTGCCTCCCCCTGCTGGGGGCTGTGCTGAGTTGGTGACCATGAGGAAGATTGCACCTCCCAGAATCAAATACCACTGGAACACAGCACAGCACCAAGTCAACACACTGTCACTGGATGCAGCACAGCACAGAGTCACCACAGGTCACTGAACACCGCAAGATACACAGAGATCATAAAAAAAGAGCTCAGACGAGCCAAGCGACAGGACTAAAGCCCCGGGTTCTCTGTGGGAATGTTTCAAAACATGGAGCTCACGCCAAATGTCAAAAGACAAACAAAATCTCACCGCTGCTTTTAAAAGAGGGCTGATTTTTAAGTTTAACTTTGTGGGCAGAATAACCTTGGATGACTACAACAGCATGGCAGTACGGAGCTGGGCTGGTGTGACAGCTGTCAAACAAACTGGTGCGGGGCCCCCCTTTTTGAGCCCAAGGCCACCTTAAAAGGTTGGTCTGGCACCAGTTCCAAACGGACTCTGATGCAATTGGCTTATGGTGTGAAAACAAAACAGACCAACCACTGGACTGTGTGAGAATACATATACTGTATGCATCTGATTTTTCATATGATCTACTGATCTGTATAAGACTATTTGGTAACCACAGTAACATATACCGAACATTACATACATGAGTGTGGGGATTTTCCCTAATAAGCCAGAAAGTGAAATTGGGGTAGAACAACAAAAAAAAGGCAACCAATTTGCCTTTTCTGGAGACATTCCTCCTTTTCTGCCAAATAAAATCGCAAATGAAATAGAAGGAAAAAACCCACCACAGTACTGATGTGCCCTGTACACTATATTTTAACACATGCTGCAAGCATAGAAAAAGTTAAGGTGGGTCTGGTGGAGCAAAATAAAATGAGTTAAATATGCATTTTCATGTATCCATTAAGTATATGGGCCATTGCAACCGAAAGCAGAGGGAGTATATCTTAGTTTACACACAGCCTGCAGGCCTTATCCGTACGAGTACTTACATATTTAGCAAAGAAAGATTTCTGCTCTTGTGGATTCTTCCCTTTCTTCTCAGATTCCATTTCCATTCGCTCAAGGAACAAAGCTGTCTCAGGTCTGGAAGAAAGTTGGCAATTAGTATTCAAACAAACCCCCCAAAAAGTGAAAGGCAGAACAGTGGAGAGAGAGAGACTTGTTCTACCTATGGGGAAATAATGTAAAGCTGCTACGCCAAGGCAAATAGAACTGAATCAAAGACATCTGAAAAAGCTACCCAAGAGTCACTCTCACTCACTAACGCACAGACAGCTACAGATATGGGTGCTAGCAATGTTCTACCGGAAAGCTTTATCAAGCAGTTGAGATTGGAAGGAAGAAAACCAAAACAAGAAACTGACCCTGGTGCATTGACAGGAGCCATGATGCTGAGTGTGGTGTTGAAAACCTCAAGATCAACTTCATCCTCAACCTCAGTGCCCCTGCAGGCTCCAGGTAATGTCACTATGGAGACACCGATGAGGTAGCCAGAGACGTCAGTGTGGAGGGAGATGACATCGCTCAGATGGGACTCAACCATGGCACACTGAGAATCAGAGCAGAATAAAGGTTCATGTTAGAGTTACTCCAATATTAGCCAGTTAGTATCACACACACATCCATATTACATATGCTGCTTCATCTGAATTAAGTTATTAACTAGATACTTCTGATTTCACACAAATCCAAATGATTTTCATTCTTAAATAACCTTAATTGAAGGGGAGTCTACACGTATACAATTGAAAAAAGATAACACAAAATAATAATTGTCTGGCTACATAATAGAATACAACTTTATTGTCTTTGGTTTACCAAAACATAAAAGCTGGTGGAGCCCAATATTAGGCATTTCCCAAACTATTGGTGTTGGCATTTATAATTGGCGATGATTTTTAAGAAAAATATTCACTCATCAGAATAATTTATGACAAATATATGGATCTGATAAATTAATATTTAGAAAAATAAAATAAAAACGGATGGTCAACCATGTTGTGAGTGTTGTCATTGCATGGTTTGTCTACCAGAAGGCGCTCTACAACGTCCCTAATTATATTTTTGTTATTGTGTTTTCGTTCAAAAGGTTAATTTCTTAAGTTTGTATTTTTCTACATTTTATTTATCAGACCTTTAATATATTTTGTTGTTCCTCTGTTCTGTTGTGACAATACAAATTATTACTATCATAACTACAAATAACTAATGTTAGGGAAATCTGTTTTCTTACCCGTTTGTGGATTTTTTTTCTTTTTTTTTTAAAATATATATCGGCCCAATATATCGCAATATCTGATTTTTTTTTCGGTATTGGCCTTAAAAATCCTTCAGTCGGGCTCTACCTGACATAACAAGCCAAGGCAGCTCAGAGAGTATTCTAGAAATACTGATGAAACTTTTCATGTACTAATACTCTCAGTTCCCTAATGCAGTCTGATTGAGCAATTTTAAGTCAGTATTTTAGTGAACATTCTTTGATGGTGAAGGTAAGTGAAATACATACGGCTCTGACAAATGCTGTGAGGTAACCTTCCATCTGCCGCTCTGACTGTCTGTCTGCCTGCAGGAAAACACGAGGCACTCGGACTCTGTACAGCCCGTCCACTGCAGCCACTTCCTGAAGTTCAAAACGAAGCCACGTTAGAGATGCAGGTTGAATCCCACCATACCATAACAGGATGCTGATCACACTCTAATCCTCTGGCTCTCAGACCAAGGGTTTGATGTCTGTTACTCAAATCTGTTCATTTAAAAAATTGGAAACAACTTTTTGCTGCAGCAGTATTTGGTCTGTGGTTGTCCGTGAGGAAAACATGTCCCAGAAGAGCTCACATTGGTTGTTGAAAAAGGAGGAAACACACCATCTCTGTGTGGTTTTGGTAGTGTATATTTTGGACACAACTAATCGTAACTGCAGTACTTGTCAGTCCACATCCTGTAAACCATATCATATCATCTTGCCTTCAGTTTGGTTCTGTCTTCCTCTGATAGCTGGCTCTGAGTTAGTGAGACGCTGGGCTCCCTTCCAGCTTTTAACACCAGTGCTCCACGCACTCGAAACTTTGCTACATCATCTGAAACCAGGAGGACAACAGACAGAACAGAGCAGAGATAGCCTGCATGAATGACTGAGTAGCTATATAATGTGGATTAAATAATGTTGCCGTTTACTCTACATGCCGAGTATCAAAGAACACGTTGGCAGTTCTGAAGCTCTCCTCATATGTTGAAACAGGTAAATTAACGTAATGATATATATCCAAAAAGATTCAACGGACAGATTTTTGAATGAAGTTTGGTGTGTTGGGTTCTTCATTCGGAAATGGCGTTAGCGGTGGTAGCAAAAACCTGCTTAGTTAGCTAGCTAGCTATACTGTGTCTTAATAATAACGTCATAATAACACTTCCTCACCGACTTCAAATGAGTGTTCAAGAGGTACGGAGAAACCACTAAATTCAGTGTCCATGACATCGCCAACCTGGCAACAAAAAGAATAAGAATGGAATAGCATTGAAAACATATTGTTAGCCTTCACCGAGTCAAAGCTAATGCTAACTGCTTGGCTAACAGGTGCTGCTTCTGCTTTACCGCAGTCAAATGGTAGGGTTAATTTAATACATTTTCCAACTTACCTTTCTGCCGTTATTACAACATACAAAATTCATGCATACGATAAACAAAACACTGGAAACAACGGCGATGTTAAATGGTAGTGGACGAGCCATTTTGACAGAACTAGAAACCAGAAGACAGTCAAGCGTTCTACAACAACATTAGCACTTCCGGAGTGTTTTCGCAACAAAGGCTCAAAAGTGTCTAAAATCTTTGACATGTAAATCGTCTTTTCTTTTCTTTTCTTTGTTTTTATAATGCTCATTCGGGAGCTTTTTAGGTTGTACAACACCAAATAATTACAAATTATTATTGATTATTAAGTCCCCTTATCCATCATCATTTTGAGAGAAAGTCACACACACACACACACACACACACACACACACACACACACA
>NC_045747.1:17170449-17182688 GCF_008692095.1 Etheostoma spectabile | reverse complement strand
ACACACACACACACACACACACACACACACACACACACACACAGGTACGTGCTGACTTACTTGTGTGCCTTGCATGCATACCTCTCATATCTATTAACTTACTTTACTTTTACTTACTTTTCTGTTTCTGAACATGTCAATGTTGTCATCTGCTATGCTTCTGCACAGGAACCGTTTAGTCCTTGAACAAGTATTTGTACCTTGTCGGTTGACAGAATGTAACTAATGAACCAGGTGTAGGCCTATACATTTGTGTTGCTGACGTGTAACGTGCCAGCAGGAATGTCTTGAGTATTTTTTTTGGTGAATTGAAGAGGTTTTAATATCTAATTTGGGCTGTCTTAATTTCAGTTTAGTGTTGCTCTAAATTTTAGCCATAGCAAAGTATGTTAAGAACACATAATGAGTTGTTGAGTGCCCACACAACTAATGTGCTAGTATGATCATTTTGTTTTTGGACCGCTATTTAAAGATCCCTTTATATTTAGAGCAATAATTATGTAAGTATAGGATTTATAGTTCAGTATTGGTGGTTTAACATCAGTCAGCAAAAATTAAATATGTCAAACACACCATTTCACAAAAGCAGAATTTATAAATCCAGGATAACCGATAAAGCGAGGCTTGACCTAGTCTAAGCCAAACCCTGAGGAGGAGCGACTAGGTCCAGCCAGGCTGAAGTAATTCATATAGATGCAAGTTCACAGCTTTCATTAAAAGACTGCGAGGTCGATCACATATTTACTGAGAATACGCATTGTTCATAGTCATACTTCATACAGAGTGAGCAGCAGCAGCTTCTTCTGGAAGTGTGATAATGTGAAACACATTATTTGTAAAAAGTAATGAAACCGCAAGAGAAACTGTGGTAGACAATCGCAAACCAACTGTATCTGTGGACATCGCAAAGAAATACACTGAAGAAATTGGACTCTGAAATCTAGAAACTATAAAGATAATTAGGTGATATATTCCATGAACACTATAAACATGAATGTAATATTTCCCTCCAGCAAAATATAAGGTAAAAAAAGCAATTTAGGTGTCCTCTCCCTGTTGTTTCATGAATGTACAGTATCTTTCAACACTATTTAGTTACTGTTCCAGTGAACTAAGACTATAATTTGGGAGGATTATACAATTAGGATATGTTCTTAAAATTGTAAAATCCTCTAAAATTATAGTCCTAGTTTACTTGACAACACAAATTGCGTGCAAATAATGCCAAATACAATGCACGTAGAAGAGGAACATACATGATCCTTTTATTATTAGAGAATACAAAAAATAATTTAAGTTGCATTGGTCCACTATAGAAACATCCATGTGTTGGATTATGTATTGCCCTTAACAGACGTCATTTCAAACACATTTGCAACTTCGTCAGCCTTTTTTAATTATCTCAACAACTGCCAATATATACATATCAAACTTTTAACAACAACATGAACAGCAGTTTTCATACAACAATATAACAGTTACAATGACTGTCACATGAATAATTATAAAAAATAATGGTCAGAACTTTAAATAATAAAAGTACTTAACTGAACAGTAAATATTGCACCTGTTGTATTTTAATGCAGGCTGATTATAATAATAATACGGTAAAACCACTGCTGAGGGAACAGAAAAGGCTCCAGGATTAATAAATACTGGATAGCTGCACAGAATAAATCTTCATGGTAACGTGCCTCTGCTTTTGTGAAACCAAGCCAAGGCTAACTTGAGCCAGGATAACTGGGAAATCCTGGCTTAATCTGCCATCTAGATCTTTTGTGAAATAGCCCTCTAGTTATTACAAGATAAACTAATCATAATGCAGACCTGTTGGGAATATCTACGGATCTCCTCTTGGTGGATGCACTGACACATCCAGGGCCAGCAGAGGCTGCTAACAGACCAGAAAAGACCCTCAACCTTCCTCTCCACCCACCCCTCTCCATGGCCTCTGCATTTAATTTAGAAAAAGGGTAGTTTGGGTGTTTTTAAATTCCTAAAATCAGCATTCTATGTTCTACCTTAGCCTGCGTTTATTTACCTAAATGTCCTAAATCTGTACTGAGTCACACAGAGCAAAAAAAAAAACTGAAGTTGCACTTCTTATATTTATTTTGTGTCTTCATCGCTACAAAGATGAACTCTTGTGATCAGATTTAACTTTCCTGCTCAAATTCTGTTTGATATCTGTGGGAAACTGTGGCCGATACTGAGCAGAGAAAATACTCGGTTAGTACCGGCTGTAAAACTGGAGAGGAGGATTGCAGTGGCTGTTTGATCTCTTGCCTCTGACTCTAAAAAAACTGGTCCGAGTTGTCTAACAGAGGCACATCTACTATAACCAAGCGTGTCCGAGAGGCTTGTAATGTACGCAGGAACCTCCTGGTGGCCTAGGGCTTTAGATGCTGACCATGTAATCACAATTTTCCCTGTTCGAATCCAGCCAGGGCCTCTCTGAGTCTGCTCATTTCTTGTTGTTTCACTGCTATCCAAGTTAAATAAAAAATAGCAGAAAAAGAAAAAAAAAGAATACAAGATTATTGATATTTTTGCGCTTATTTTGGGATGTGTCTCTGAAATAATAAAGCATTAAAGTGCCCATATTATGCTCATTTTCAGGTTCATAATTGTATTTTGAGGTTGTACCAAAATAGGTTTACATGGTTTCATTAAAAAAAAAAACATATTTTTGTTGGACCACACATTGGTGCAGATCCTCTTTTCACCCTGTGTGTTAAGTCTCTGTTTTAGCTACAGAGTGAGACATCTCCCTTCTATACTACCTTTGTTGGGAGTTGCACATGCGCAGTAGCTAGGTAAGATCACATCAGCTAGATAACTCTTTCTCCAACTTTGGTCAGTACAAGGCAGGATTAGCTTGGAGTCTTCTTCTAAACGAGGGGCTCTTGTGGAATACCTGCAGAACAGGGACATGGAAGTAGTTCTCTTGGAGATTAT
This sequence comes from Etheostoma spectabile, assembly GCF_008692095.1. Classification (NCBI taxonomy): domain Eukaryota; kingdom Metazoa; phylum Chordata; class Actinopteri; order Perciformes; family Percidae; genus Etheostoma; species Etheostoma spectabile. The sequence continues at coordinate 17,179,730 of NC_045747.1, read as the reverse complement.
GGTGAACTAGTGTGTGTTGTAGCAGTGTTCGCCATTGAGAACGAGCTAGCATGCTACTGCAAGCATGTGCTACGGTTAGCCACTTCAGCTCGGCAAGTGACGTAGAAAGGCGTGGAGATTTTGAACACCTCACCCGGAGACTGAAGGTAGAGGACATTCAGAAACCTGTATCTCACTTAAAACAGCATGGATGGTTTTTTTCCCAAGTTTGTATGTGTGTGGAGGCACCAGAGACACAACACAAAACCCCCAAATCACAGAAGAAGTGATTTATTTTCATAATGTGAGCACTTTAAAGGGATGGTTTGAATATTTTGAAGCGGGGTTGTAGGAGGTACTTAGTCATATGGATGGCCAGTTTGGAGAAGCAGACAGGAACCCAGTGTGTTCCCAGTGATTTTGGGGTATTTAGAGCTGCCTACATGGTCAGACCAAGACACATTTTAGTACTTAGACAATCCGTTTTAACAATGTGAATGTACCAAATATCATTAGAATGGGTATAACATTCACAACTCTGGTCTGCACGGGCATGTTTTCTCCTTGTTATATGGCAGCGGCCCAGGCCTTGTTTGTTTGCAGCATTCCCTGAGCTCAACAGGTTCAGTGAACATGGCTCCAATATTTTGCACCTCCAGACCAGAATCTATGGATTGTTGTTTCTCTGGACCTGTGTGCAATGGATCCTTGCTCCAGTTACTAATTTAGCTATATTTCCAGACGCCAAGTCCCTGTTTAACGGTCCAAGGGTCAACTAAGGGGCAGAACGTTTGTGACTCCACTTATCTGGGGTTGTGGCCAGAAGAGCCCAAAAAGTTAGACGTATCAACTGAGAGAGAAAAGAGAAGCAGCAGCTGCAGGTTTCTGCCAAATGTGATTGATGTGATTTATTTCTCAATGCTTATTCCTGGCTGAGGAGATCTGCTGACATGCAAGAAAACCTCTGTGGATACAAGTGAAAGGCATCCATCATTTTAAACTTCCACATTTACCCATCAAAGTGCTGAAAATAAGTTTTGAATCCAGTTTTAATCCTTTTTAAAGTTTAGAGAATCAAGAAGTCAAGACTTAATGTGTTCTTTCCCAACATTTAATGTCAATCTGGCTCACATTAGAATCACTGACAACATATTAAACATTTGTAATGTCCTTGATGAGTTCAAAAAAATGTGCACAAAAACACCTTTCCACACGTCCTAAAGTTCTTCCTTGACTAGATCTAGCTTAAAGAGACAGTTCACCCCATAATCACGAGCTTCTTGGCCTTGATTACACTTCCTTCTGTGTGGTGGTATGTTTGGTGGGTGTAGTTTGGTAGAAAGAAAGTAGTTCCTACATGGAACTGCTCACAACCAGGTCTGTGAATTATCTAACCGGGTCATGAATGAGTACTGTATCTGGGTCATGATTTCTGGAAAGAGACGTTGCTGTTGAGTGATGTTGATGGCTGCAAAACAAGCTCGGGAAGGAACTTGTTTTGGTGGAACATGTGCACGTTAAAAAGTTGTTTTTGTTGTGCGAGAGAAAACTCCGATTGGACAGATAGTCTAGCTAGCTGTCTGAAATTTACCCTGCAGAGATCTGAGGAGCAGTTGACCATAGTCCTCATTAATCAACTGGAGTTTAGAATTCTAATACAAAAAAAGCGGAAGGTACAGTACATGCAGCTGAAAAGAGTGAAATACAGGTGAGTTCCCGGAAGTGGAACAATGTGAAGATAGACCAGAAGCGCCACAACCGAATACCATCTAGAATCATCATATTTGAGAGAAGGCAGACATCTCTAAGTCGGATATCTCTAGACAACTCACACCATAGCTATCTAGATTGATAAATAGAAGGTAAAAAGGAAAAATATGTATTTTTGATTTTAGGGGTGAACTTTAAACTCCCTTTAAACTACAAACAATATTCTTAAAGCATTTCCTCCATTGCAGTTCCGTTTAAGTTCAAGCCCCATCTCCTCTTGAGACTCGGTCAACAATAATAAAACAAATTAGAAACCAAAAGAAGACAACAACTCATGATATCAACATGATATTTTTTACACATTCAGTTACTCTTACATGGATATATCTTTAGTTTTTGATGCGCATCCTTGTCATCACGATACTGTCTGTATGAAGCAGTGTGTCTCTTTAAGGTGGGGGGTGCTCTGCATGGAGCATATGGTGACTGTGGCATGTGATTCCCCGGGGCGCTGCCTTTGAAACTATATGCAGGCCCATACAGTATCTATTCCCCCTTACTGGGACAGCCCATTACTCTCTGTCACCGCCCTAAACAACGGTGTCACCTTACTATTCTTAGTCAAATATGAAAGCATGTACAGTATATTTATGTGAAACGGTAACAGGACTTTCATTTTGAAGGAAGACACTGTCATGTCGTGTCTGCCTGCGTGCTGTTTAAAATGGAGCATTCTGAAATATGAGACAGAAAGTCAACAACACATTTTCAAACATGTCCGGAATTGGGACTAATCCGTGAAAAATCCTTTTCTCCTCAGCCTGTGTGGACAGAGGTCTTTGTTAATACATTTCATGCTGTAGTGTCGACAGCTTATCGGACGAGTCAACCAATTACTGGAATTAACAAGAAATTGTTTGAAACATTTTACCAAAGTGCAGAAATGGCTCACCCTTAAAAGTTGAATTCAAACTGAACCAGCACTGTCTTATGTATCCCATTATAGTTTTTATTTTCGTTACCATAATGACCACAATTACAATATGAGGGACAAACTGAACATTTGAGGTCATATATAACCCCTAATACAGAAACTGTCACCTGTCTGAATTCTTAACTTTTGGTTCATTTTTAAACACCTTCAGTAATCCGATCGTAGTTGTTGGCTTGATCTAAACCACATATCTTTCGCCAGAGTAACTATACTGTATATCAAACCTAATTTCGTGAAATAAGGGTACAGCTAAAATACCTTTGCTCATAGAGAATAAGGAATTTTAAGTGTATATCTACTCAATACTATGCAGATGATATTTAATTCTACATCTATTTTAACTCTCAAAATGTAAACAGGGATGACTATATATTTACTTTAGGTTTTAGCTGTGGTACAGCAGACACTTTATTTTTGGCATTGTTGGGCAAAAATTCCATAATAACCAATCAGCATGTTGTAATTCAAGTGGTCTGCTGCATCTGTCCTTGGCTATTTTTTCTTTAAGGCTTCAGAAAATCTAGCATGTGACGGGAGACTTTGGCCAATCAAAGGTCATTTCAGAGAGAGAGAGAGAGAATGAGTTTCTTCATTCACTCACTCACTCACAATTCCTTATATAGTGTTTATTAAATAGTGAACTATATAGGGATCGACCAAATGAGGTTTCAGACACTCACTGAAAACACATTGTTGCGTGCCTTGCGTCAGGAGATGCCCCCGTTGTTTGTGTTGTGACGGAGGCAAACCGAAACTAGAATACTTTCAATACGTCCCTGAAAACAAACACAGCATTCAGGAGAATAGTAAAAGGTTATACATACTGTATGATGCATGTTATATTTCCACTGTTCAGAAACGAAAGCCCGCTCCATTTTTCCTTTTCGTTTTTTTGCGATGATTTCTGCATCTTCTTCTTCTCTGGGAAAACACGGCCACGTTGCATTGTGGTATATGGGAGTAAAATGTAGGTACATATGTATGTTTTCTGTACATGTCAGAGACGGTTTAGAACCGAGACGCCCCAAAAACGTTTCCCAGCTGAGGAATATTACTGACCTCAGGCCTGTTGGAGATGATAATTCATCCTTTCATTTCATATTGTAACTCCCTCTTCTTCCCTCTGTCTTAGCAAGACATCCCTAATCTTGATCCCTTTAAACTGGCTCCACATCTAATTCAGAATCCTATTGAAGACCAGTTTCAGAGCTCTGCATGGTCTGCATCTAAGTCTCTAAGGTCCTATGATCAGGGTGCTTGTTCCTTGATCCAGACTTAAGGACTGTTGGGACTCTCTTCAACTTAAGATCCGTGGACACCTTTTTTAAAAAGCAACTCATTCATTTATTTCTTATTTATTACCTTCTGACTGTGTCTCCATTATTTTTTTAAAATCTTTTATCATGAAGCACTGTGTAACATCCTAGTGAGGAAAGTACATAAATAAACTTTACTGTTGCATGGAGCTGTCCCAAGTCAGGCCTATAATTGAAATAGTTTGCCTTGGTTTTGCACAAAAGTCGATGCACCATTTTGATTTGTTATCTTCCTTTAAATAACTACGCTATAAAAACAAATCAGTTTGAATGCTGAATTTAATTAAGTCTAAAAAAATGCTTTATAATGTTGGATTTCGACCCAAAATGCTGTCGACCGACTGCTTTTATCGCTGTACTGGTGTGTGAGTCGAAGAGATGCGATGGAGAGGACCTGCTTCCGTTGGCGTAACGTGTACTGCAGTGAAGCTTGACCAATGCAAGCATTAAATAACTCTGGTGTCATCGGACAGCGGACCACTGGATCATGTAGGACACCTAAAGTTAGTCTCCTGTATCCGCTTTAAAGCCACAAAAATGCTGGATTTCAACATTTCCAAAGAGTCACAATATACATCACCACAGATGAGCTGTGATTACATCAAAATTACTTATTAAAGATAATTCAGTGTAATGTAAAGTTAGAATATACATAAGGTCTAACAGACTCAAGGACGTTTTATGTCCTGCTTAAAAAAAAACTCCATAATTATTCTTGAGGGTATTTTGTTCTCCTTGAACATCTGAATCTCAAGTTTCACTTGCCTTAAATAGCCAATCTCTCTTTCTGACTTTACTTCTCTCTGCCAAATTAAAGTCTCAAAGAATGTTTATTGTTGTCGCCAAGGTTATGGCAGCCCGGGCAACTTGTGCCGCAAGAAAACGAGCGCAGAATTAAAAAATAGGGACGGGCGTGTGCAGACGAATAAATGGAAAGTAAAAAGCTGCTTAAATGCATGATTTAACACTGATGTTTATATTAACCATTTTGGGTCGGCCTTGTCATTTGGACTCAAAGGAAGGAGGATAAAGGCCGTAGTCGTCCATCTATTACTTGAATGTACGATGCTAATTAAACTGTTTATTTATTCGACAACACATATGAAATATATGGCAAATAAGCATACGCGTGTGTGTCTATAGTCATGTCTGTGGGTTAGGGATTTTGTATTGTACCTCTCCAGGAATTTATAAGGTCAGCGACCTCCTTCTACTGTCTTTGACGGTGTTCCTCACATTGCTGCAGAGGGCTTTGGGTCCCATATAAAATACTCCCTGTTGACAGCTAGAACAAATGGGATTGTCAGAGCCTAATGGAACGCAAGGCTGCTGCTGCTGCTGCTGCTTGGCTCTCGTTTTTATTTCAGAGTTCTTTTTCTCATCATCTTCAAAAAAGGACTGTACAAAGTTGTTGGGGTTGGAATTTTTACCCTCCTCAGTGTTATCGATAGTTGGGTTGGACATGAAAAAAGACACAATTTCCACCAGTTTCTCTACTCAACCCTGATTTCAAGCTTCATATTGTAATACATTATATATTTCAATATTTATTTTTAGCCCTAATGCAGAAACATGATTGTTTTCCTCTGCATCTGATCCATGATGCACAAACATGTGAATGCATCTATTCAACCCTTGAGCCCTAGAATAGGATTAATAAAAGACCCTCCTCTGCTCTCCCAAAAGAAATCAGATTACCGTCCCTTCAGCAACAACAAAAATACTCACAGTAACTCTGAGGCCACTTTCCTTTCTAACAATGCCTGTGCAGTCCACTAAAGAGATTTAACATGTCAGTTTTTTTTTTTCTGCCTGAGTGAAACGCTAAACATATCAGAGCACCTTCAGCCGCTGCTGCATCACTCCATCAAATTGTCAGTCAGGGGTGATTAACATCAGTCAGTTTGTTAATGTTCCGACTCCGGGGCCAAATGAGTTAATCAGTTGGCAGGTTTCCTTGAGGGCTGGAATTTTTTTTTTTTATGGCTCTGGTCCGCTTTTACCCCTCATGGTGTATTACTTCTGCTCCTCAAAACTCTGCAGCTCCTGCAAAGGTTTCAAGTGACAGTCATTCTGTCACTCTCTTCCTTCCTTGTTCCACTTGTTGGAGGTGAGGATGAAGTCACTGACAGTGATAGTGTGTATGGGTTGGGGGGTGGGGGGTGGGGGTGGCGGGGGTGCGCGCTGAGGGAGGGTTAAGGGGGGTGTTGCAGTGATAAAAAGGGATGAAGGAGGAAATGCAGGCAGATCCACAGACAAGGAGGGAGGAAGACGCTATCAGAGGAATCTCTTTATAAACAGACAAAGACATGCCTGAGCCCCAGAAGCCAGGTAAGATGGTCCAACCTGTAGGATTATAGCCGAAAACCCACTGAGAAAAAAGCTAAAGTGGAAACTGAAGATGCTGTGAAACGTTCAGATGAGTCAAAAAGAAAACAACAAAGCAATTAGAAACCATCATTTTAACATATTTTTGATAAGAAATGCTTGGAATGTACACAAATGAGAATGCATCATGATGCTTTAAACAAGTTTTTATAAGATCATTAGTAATTATTTAGTCTGTAGTTCACTTGTAATACGGACCTTTTACTACCTCTACTATAGTCAAGCTATATGTCTTATATAAAATTCATTACTTGGCATGTGAATCAAAGCTGTCCAGCACGAGCGTTACTCTGTGGTATGAGTTTTAGCGTTCAGTAGTCAGTGACAAGCTCATGTCTTTGTAAACTCACCTTCAGAGTATCTGTGTGGCTCAAGTTGTCTTTTAGGGGGTCAAACTCTAAAGCTGTCTTTCCCGTAATGAAGACATTAATGCAAAAGGATGACAGCAGCGTGTGAACAAAGGAATATTTGACCAATCTTTCTAATGTTAAGAGATTAAAAAGATGATGTGAGTGGTTTTAGTATTTATTTATTTGTATCATTTAATTAAACGTTCACCAAAAAGTAGGGATTGCTCAAAAAGGGAGCCACTAATGGTAACGATTATTATCTTTCAGCCTCATATAGGGACAATTGTGTTGTGTGTGTGGGGGGGGGGGGGGGGGGGGGGGGGGGGGGGGGGATCCTCTCAGGTCTTCATGGTTCATTGAGATGAGGAAAGCAGGAATGGTAAAGGGGCAAAAGTCGGCATGCCTACTGTAATGTCTGTTGTAAGGTTAGGGTTTCAACTGAAGAAATGAATTAGCTGGATGTAATTAACCTAGTTATTATTTGTGTTTATATATTGTACAAAGGCCTGAACATGTTTGAAGAACCCAATGCTGCAAAATCTACCCCAATGACCCAACAGTTGCAAAATGTGTTGTGCGGAAAAAGCCATATTGCTGATTTATGCATGTAGTTTTTAGTTTCCTGTTAACCTAAAGTGATAAAAAACAGTTCAATTGAATGAAGTTGGAGAATAACAATTTGATAAAGTGAAAAACTGGGGTATACAAGTTAGTAAACGCCTTTTTTCGTCACTGATACGCCCTGTCATTGCACTGTAAACCACACATGTGAGATTCCAGCAGCATAGCATAATAACCTAACCAGATAATGTATGTGCCATTAATACAACACCGTAATATGTGGCATTAAACTGTACAGGCTGTAGTGTATGTCGTAACTGGTGCGTCAGTCTGAAATATGCTCTGTTGCCTTTGTCAATGCTGACCTCACAGCACTGTAAATCAGCTGTTCACTTGAAACCCGAGAAACAAATGCATGCACGAGGAGAGGTGGGAACGAAGGCAGAGGGGAGAGGAGAACGGAGGGGAGGAGGAGGTAACAGATAAAAGACGATCAGCGTGATTTGTTAGAGGGACCTCTGCCAAGTCAGGTGTAACTACCTTGCGTCGTATCTCTGCACCTCAGACACCTAATCTATCTGACCCCGATTGCCTCCCTCATTCTGTTACGCTGTCTCCTCCGCTGGCATCCATCTCCCCTTGCCAATCTGCAGGAAGTTTACCGTATCACTGTTATTGTGTGGAAAAAGCCAGATTTTTCTTCTTCTTGTGGTTTTTAGTTGAGGTGTCACATTCTCTGTCATGGGCTGAAAGAAATGCAGTGATCTTTTTCTGCTTAAGGCGCAATTTCAAACTCCACCGGATACAATCAAAAGTATATTTTTTCCTTAAACCTTTATGTTGGAGACACATGTTCATTTGATAGACCTGCAAATCTTTTCCCTGGCATCATGACAGTTATTGCAAGAAGAACGTGTTATTGAGAGAAGAAGGCTACGGTTGAGTTCAGGACAAGAAGAATGGGTTGGGTTTAGTAAAAGAAGACTGGGTTGGCTTTAGTAAAAGAAAAATGGGGTCGGCTTTAGTAAAAGAAGAGCGGGTTGGCTTTTGTAAAAGAAAAATGGGGTTGGCTTTAGTAAAAGAAGAGCGGGTTGGCTTTAGTAAAAGAAAAATGGGGTTGGCTTTAGTAAAGAAGAGCGGTTGCTTTAGTAAAGAAAAATGGGTTGGCTTTAGTAAAAGAGACAGGTTGGCTTTAGTAAAGAAGACTGGTTGGCTTAGAAAAGAAGACTGGGTTGGCTTTAGTAAAAGAAGACTGGGTTGGCTTTAGTAAAAGAAGACTGGGTTGGCTTTAGTAAAAGAAGACTGGGTTGGCTTTAGTAAAAGAAGAGCGGGTTGGCTTTAGTAAAAGAAAAATGGGGTTGGCTTTAGTAAAAGAAGACAGGGTTGGGTTTAATAAAAGAAGACTGGGTTGGCTTTAATAAAAGAAGACTGGGTTGGCTTTAGTAAAAGAAGACGAGGTTGGCTTTAGTAAAAGAAGAATGGGGCACGATCCCCAGTCTCCTGGGTGTTTTACCCATTCCAACAAACCTCCCTATCATACTACTCGCTACGGCCTAAATTCACACGCAATCGCAAGATAATGTAACTCAATGGAGGCCAAACAGCGTTGATATTGACGCTAAAAAGCCAATATGCGTCTTGATAACATGCCAATGGCATGCGAATTGGAGTGTCATGCATGCGCCATTTCATGAGATCAGACTGCCCCGCCAGAGCACTTTATACCCTTTGCCTTTTTATTTTCCATCATGCAGTAATTCCATCCCTACATTTCATTATATCTTACCAATGTGTCGCCAATCCAGCATCCTGACATCACACATATCATATTTCCAACAGCACATTAGTACCTTCTCTCAGGCTTCTCTTCTTCTTGTGTTTCCACCCATCCCAAATCGCTGGCCCTTTCTTGAACTTCATCACACTTTGGAGCCCCTCTGCCCCTGTCTATCAGCTGGTTAAAGTCTCATGTGACTCCCCCCC
>NC_045747.1:17169768-17170439 GCF_008692095.1 Etheostoma spectabile | reverse complement strand
GTCTTGCTCTTCATGGATAAGGCCGTCCTGCGACGTGAAGATCAAGAAGAAGCATGCATCCCAAATAAACAGTCACAAGAATAGTTCTCAAGTGTAGTGGCTGTGGCCTTGTGGATCCGCGAAGGAAACGACGCCTCAGGGTTTGAGGGTGTGTGTCTACTTGGTTAGTGGCAAGTTGACCCAATAAAACAGAAAAAACTAAAACAGCGCAGCAAAATCGTTCTCACAACAGCTTATTGACTTGTTTTTTGTGATGAACCAGTGGGCTCTTTGGAACGAGCCAGATGCACAATAATTAGACCTCATGCACCATTGTTGATGCTGATAGTTGCAGGGTGCCAGGATGGCGGCTCGCTGGCGCTGCTCCATTGCTGAGCATGTGCAGAAATAACTGCCCAATTTTTAATTAGCAGTGATACTGCTATGGGCCAGCAACTCTACCCAAAACACACCGCCCTCCCTCACTCCCCTCTTAGGACGGGGCGGAGCAGGAGCCAGTTGTACAAAGACGGACTTTAACTATGGCTCAGATGAAACCGTGAGACTGAAGACGTTTCTTTAGAAAACATTTATTTTTTTACTTTTTTATTTAACCTTTATTAAACCAGGAAGTCCCCTCTTTTTCGAGGGAGACCTGGCCAAGACCAGTTACAATATAAACAGAAATACAG
>NC_045747.1:17169544-17169758 GCF_008692095.1 Etheostoma spectabile | reverse complement strand
ATCACACATAGAGGAAAGGAACAGGTCAAATGTTACATTTCTGAGTTACATGACATTTTAACATGGGCTTAAGTTCATTTAATGGGACTAGATCATTTAGATGGAGTTATGAAGTTTTGCAAGTTATTCCAAGTTATTCCAAGACCATGGAGCGAAGTAAGAGAAGGCTTTCTTCCACAGCTCAGTAAAAACCCTCGGAACCTGGTAAGAGCGC
>NC_045747.1:17155921-17169534 GCF_008692095.1 Etheostoma spectabile | reverse complement strand
AACGGAGATGAAAATGGCTGGAGTTCAGCTTGAGGAGGTTACATAAATATGCCGGCAGTTTACCCAACATGTTGGCAAACCACAAATGGTGGACCATGTTATACTATTTTTTGTCGTTTGGTGCCACTCGTCAGCAGGCAGTGATGGAAGTACTTGGATCCTTTACTTAAGTAAAGGTACTACCATGCTGTGAAAATACTCCAATACAAGTAAAAGTCCTGCAGTGAAAATGTTACTTAAGTAAAAGTGGGCAATTAGGAAAATATAGTAAACTATAGTTAAAGTATATTATCACTATTTGTTGCCATGAAAGCATGGCTCTTAGTTCTGAGGTTGGCTAACTTCTTAGGCTTAAAATAAGTCAGTATTGTTTGTCTTGACCAGAGATCTTCAACAGGGGGTCTAGGGGGTCTTCAGAGTGACTGCAGGGGGGCCACCAAGTGTTTTTTGTTTTTGTTGTCAAAACTTAAAACATTTCTGAAAATATAGGCTACATAAACATAAGTCCAACATATCAATAGCAAAGATACATCGGCCCATTTGTGATTCATTTTTATTAACACAGTATTGATGACAGGCTTACTAGCCTGTAGTTAACGTAGCATCCACAGATACAGTTACGCTTCAATGGTTTACTGTGCTATATGTATGATTAACATTGAAACGTGATGTATAAATATATATGAATATGTCAATAATTATTATTTCAATAGATTAGTATTGTAGGGCACTGTAAAAAGGTATGAGTAAAGGCTTTAGGCTGCCCTACACATTACTGCAGTTTAATATGCAACTCAATTTTATACAATGTCTGTAGTAGGGGGTCCCTGCTCTGACTCTCTATCAGGTACAGGCGCTGAACCACCAACCCGATTATCGGCCGTGAGACAGTCTGGCATAGTCGAGGACTCGAGTCTGTTTGGTGTGTTCTGTTGCCGTCAGCTTTAATTTGGGCCAATTTGACTTGTGGAATTAGCGGGTGGGCAGTCGGACTCAATCACCAATCTGATTGGTGGAGTGCTAGCCCTTGACTAGCGAATCAGTGAACCAATGTCAAAACACTTCCAGAAATGACGAGCGGGATGAGTGCTATGAACGCCTTCAAACTCTTCCATACTGACCTTTGTCGATAAGAAAAACAGACAGATTCAGCAACAGTATGGCCTATTTCCAATGTATTTTTTCGTAAAATACAAGATCGTATTCCGAATGAGCTGCAATTACAGTAGGCTTTGAAATTCTTTAGAAGCCATAACCACTTGACGCGATTGACCAATCAGCTGCCTGTTTTCATTTTTTGGGCGACAATACAGATTAGCGCTGCCTGCTGTTATGTGTTCCAAGGCACTTTTCAGACCGACAGGAGCCAAATGATCAGTCCGACTGCCTTATCTTTCGACAGTTGGCTGTTGGGTTTGTGTGTCAGAACCTCAACGGGTCCTTGGCCTAAAAACTGTTGAAGACCCCTCATCTAGACTAATCTAATGGTTCTAATTTCTGAAAGTTAGACTAAACAATATTTAAGACTGGTCTGTAGTGTTAAACCAGTCTGTTCCCTTAGATTAGATTTCAGCACTGGGTTGCACCAGCTGTGTAAGTTCAACTAGTTTGTACGTAAGTTCTAACTTCAGAGTTTAAGCGCTGCTAACATGTTCAGGGTTGCACCAGCTGAAATGGTTTCCATAGTGCATTGTTTTAGAAAATGGCATAACTTGAAGGATGAGTGACTGGCTGCTTTGAGTTCTCCGGGACACACCCCTTGGATATCTATGATGATTTTCATTAATACATAACTTTTCTTTTCCACGAGCACCGATAAGGAGAATTACTGACCTGCTGGCTTGTGGACATGGGTTAGATAACCTTCTACTTAACAACTACGGATCAGTTTGATCAATCAACAATCAGAGACACCTGGTTCAGAGACACCTGCTGACCCGCTGCACCTAGTGACAAAAAATACCAGAACATGGCTCATTATTTGTGGTTTTCTAACAATGTTGTGGAGTTATCAGAAGGGAAAGAGTTTTGAGAAGCCACAGTAACCTGTTAGAAATTTAGCAACAGCAGGTCTGCTACACGTCTGCACTGCTCTGACAATTTATACTACCAGATGTTTTTTTTTGTGTTGTCACAGTCTCCAATGAGTTTTAGCAGTAAAATGTTCCTGTAAGTGTTGAATTCTTCCAAAAGAAGAACTAGACAATTTCCAATGGATGAATCTAGACGTCTATCTGGAGTGAAACTATCTCTGTGACACCCCCCCATCTCTTTAATCCCCCCCCCCAAAAAAAATCCATCTCACTACTGGTCCAGTGTTGCATTACCTTATACCGAGGCTATCATCAAGTTCTCACAAGTATGCACCCGCTCCTTGATGGATTACAGACAGATGCAGAGTCAAGCGACTGTGCTATGAGGTCCCACAAAGAGAGGGTGAAAAGTGAGCCCCGATATATCATTAACAAAGTCTCTCTAAACACAGCCCAAATAACATGTTGTGCAGCAGATACACAGCCAGAGTGAGTTCCTTATTCCAAAAGCATCCTCTGTGATTACAGAGAGGCCTTGGCCTATTTGGAGTGCAGGCTGCGTTAATGCGAGTTGGAAGACAATTGGAAATGAATGGAAAGCTGAAGTGAATGATGGTATTTAAAGCCGCCTTTGTTTACCGAACACCACGGTTTCCTCATCCCTAAATTAGAGTTGCATTTAGCAATTGTTTTTTTCTCATGTTGAGACTGCTCTATTCACATAATGACAACTCATTCGAATCGCCAGGAAAGTTTACAGCAGTGCCATAAAATCGAATCTTCAGTTTCGCAACCCTTGTACCAACCCTATTACCAAATCCTTTTCCTTTTCTCCTCCCTGGTTCATCCATGAATCTTCCTCCTCATGTGTGGCAGAGAGGAGAGGGAGGGGAGGGAAGGGGAGAGAGACATCACTGGTGGAATCCAAACAAGCCATAATTCTTACCGTCATCACTATAACCAGTGTTAAATGCAGCCGTCCAGTCCCTCACATTCCCTCCATGGGCTCGCATGTCTAATCCCTCAGTCCTCAGCCGCAACAGCCTCATTGCATGACAGTAACAGCATGTATACATGAAATAACAGCAATGTCAACACCTTTAGCGGTTCATCAACTTGTCTCAGTGAGACAAACATTACTGACCTTTTTCTTGAGAGGTATCTGTAGAGCTCAGTGTATTTTTCTGAGATCACCATGAAACAGAGTAGTATAGTGTCATATGTTTTGGATTCTATCCCTCCTGCAACAATGAAATAAAATAAAGATATCCGTTCTATGAAAAAGACAGCAGAACAATCGTCTGATGACTGGACCTCCAATAAAATCTTTGTGCTGCAACAACCCATTTTTTCCTATTATTACTTCCTCTGGTGATTATGTTCTGGATGAATTGATGTATCATTTGTCTGCACAATGTCTTCAGAATGCTTGTTATGATCAACCAACAGTCTAGTCTAGTAAACGTCTACAGATACTACTACCTTAAAGGGCTCAAAGAAACAACAAATGGTCCCATTTGTCCCATTTGGAGGCAGACTGAAGAAATTCAAAGCCTTTTCATAAACAGCAATTGTGACATGAGCTTGGTTGTCTGGCAGTTCCTCGCATTTTATCTTCTCAACCAATTAAATCCTTTAAAAAAGTGGTCTAGAATGCCAAATTTGACCAGTCACTGCAGGGTTTTAAGCTGTCATTTGTCATGAAAGAAATTATAATCATAAACTGTAAAACTACATCTCTGTTAATTCTATTGTCAATGAAAAACGGTTTAATCCACGCAGGGACAGAATAGACGATTTGGATCAGAGTGTTCTACAATTGACTAGCTTTACCAACACGTTTCATCATCCAGCTATGCGAACACTTGTCCTGTTCCATTCTTGGTCAGTGTGTTTCAAACACTGTGAGCAGCTCCCTTTACCTTGCAGGTGGTTATTATTTTTGTTATTTAACAGGAATCCCTGAAATATCTGGTTTTACAACAACCATTACCAATCTGCATGTCAAGCTACTATTTAATCGTGACTCTGAATGTATCCTCCTGCAGGCGGTGTCATGATGTAAGTCACATCATCAAGACTGTCAAATTAACTTGGCAAATGATTGAGTGATAGAGAGGGCAGAGGCTTAAGTGTACCCGATTCTGCCGACAGCACCGCTCTTCATCCTCATCATAAAATGGTGAAACTCCATCAGTCACGCATGCCCCCAGCATGGATGCCAGCCAAGTGCCAATAATACCATTGATACTCATCCACACACTCTGGCTTATAAATAGAGTGTTTCAATATTAATCTTCTCTTTATGCTCCACTGCCAATATTCCCCATTTAGATGTATATTTAAATCTTATTCAAATACAAAAACACATCTCAGCCATTGCGTGGTTTAAGTACAGTAGCAGCAGCAGCTTGGCCACATGTGATCACGGGTCATGATAATGAAATGTGTTGCTTTTAAAGTGGGATTAAGGTGCTTTTAAGGTATTGAGGGATTCCCTGTTGAATAGCTCTGCTAAATGTGCGTAGAAATTGGAGCGGATGTTTTGTTACTTAAAATATCACTCAGAAGCAGAGCTGCTCTTAATGTGGAGCAATGTGAGTTCAATCTAAGTAGGTGGAGACAGTTTTTGATTTTTGAAATCATATTCTGAAATCTAACCAGTTAATGGCTAAATCATATATAAAAGACAAGCGAGGCTGAAAGGGGCTTTCCAGCAATCTAGTATTGGACTTCCTTAAAGTTCAAGGACTCGTAAGAGATAGAAATATTAAAACCAATGCAGTCCCTAGTTAAGCTCCAAAAAAATGCTGGACCTTACACCTCCCACAATGCAACTTGATCGCAGTCTCCAAGCAAAGATGATCCCGATGACACCATTGGTGTTATTTTTACTAACTTTTAAATGCTTGCTCAGGAGAAATCAAAGATTTTTTACAACCGTTTTATACGAGCTGTTAATCTTGATTTGTGGAGTGCCCCCTTTAAAAATAATCCTCTCTTACAATTTATTATTTTTATGGGGCTTCAGTTTACTTTAAATTGAAAAAGAAAAAGAGCAGCTGGATATCGATTCTCAAAAGCTGATTCTGTGTCTTGGTGGAAAACTAACTTTTACAGAACATATGCGCGGACCGACATGTGTGTGTGAGATGGTTTCAGCTTGATGGTGTGTGATCAGTTAAGATGCACAGATGTTTATTTTCTTGCATGGTTGAAAAAGACAAAACCCTTTTTTTTCTGATATACCTCGGGGCTTCCCTTCATTCGGCTTTTCTGAGTCGCCATCTGCCGACAAATAGACTTTTAGCATCTAAAGGAAATATTAATATTGGTTCTTTGGCTCTGCACTTTGAGGTTTACCTCAAACATTTTGCCTGCGGAGCAGATCGGACTCCTAGAAGTAACTTCAAGCTGCAAGCTGCTACTTGTTGGGTCTGCATGTATGCAGCCACACATGGTAACATGAGCTTATAGTTTCACCTGGGACTGTCACACTTCAGTTCAATTTAGAGGGCACCCTGCAGGCTGCATTTACAGAGTGTGAGCCGTGCGAATATGTTACCACCAATTGGCGTTGTGCTCAGCCAGAGAGGAGGCCGCGCTGGCCCCGCTCTCTAGTTAACACGTCTGCTGCTGCCATAGCTTACGGTTGTAGACACGCTTAAGTGACTTAATTTATTCAGCAGTACTCCAACATCAAGCTCCAGCAGAAACAAAACCACTCACTAAGTGGTGCATTCCTCAGCAGCAGCATTAGACGTCCTTTAAAAGACAAGTGCTCGGTACCAAGACACACATTCAAACGAATGCATATGCGGATGCTGTGCCCTTT
The DNA here is from genome assembly GCF_008692095.1 of Etheostoma spectabile. Classification (NCBI taxonomy): domain Eukaryota; kingdom Metazoa; phylum Chordata; class Actinopteri; order Perciformes; family Percidae; genus Etheostoma; species Etheostoma spectabile. The sequence continues at coordinate 17,163,666 of NC_045747.1, read as the reverse complement.
CTTGGCCTCATTCAGCGATGAGAGACAAAGATTTCAAGTTTCTAATGTTTGGCTTGGGCTGACTCCTTTGGCTTAACCGACTGAACAAGCAGGAGACGTACGCAGCAAAGGAAGACTGGGAAATGTCAAGAGAGATTAACGAAGCACATTCCACAGAGGTTACCCTTCAAATGCAAACCGGAGAGAGAGCAGTGGGGGGGGGGAGAGGGAGAGAGGGAGAGAGGGAGAGACCGTGGAGACGATGAGCACACAAATGCAAATCTACTCTTTGTTTTTCAGTATTTGTGTTGCTGATGTTTGTTTTCCGGTAAGATAGTCCAAAAGAAACATGATACAGGTTGTCGGTTCTCAGGGTAATCATCTCTGGCATGTTAATTCATGAATAAATGTCTGTTGAGCTGTACAGTATATAATATGATGCGCGTATGATTGTAACATGATCGAAGAAATAGTGTTGACTGAAAGTTGGCTGGAGAGACTTTGTGCCTATTACTGACAGATGCATTTTGGGAAGCAATGAACAGCCAGGGGCATTTCTAGGACTTGAGGAGATTCAGGGCTTAGCCTGGACCCATTTAACTAAACTGAATGGAATGCAAAACGGGGTTTGGCTTGACCAGATTGTTAATAGCCAGTGCATGTTTATTTTAGTGGTCCAGTTTGTAGATACTAGCCAAAACTGGCCTGGCAACAAGGTTTTTCCTCCAGATTTGTTTGGTGGTCTATGATGTTGCGGGTCTTGGCGGTCCACCCCAGAACACTTTGAGCATAAAACACTTAATTTCCTGCATTCTGGTGAATTCTTATGCCCTTATTTCTACCTTTTTCTGAATCAATATAGGCTGGAAATATCTTTATGTAAAGCAAAACATAGATTACAATCCAAATATAAAATTATAATGGAATATAAAGAAGTAAGGCTCTCAGGTATTCTGTATTGCTTTACTATTTATTTTCCTTTACTCTAATTATATCTGAGTCAGCACACATGTAGCCTAGCATAATTTATTCTCCTTCTTTTGCATCTTTTGCCGGGGATGTAACCTCCTTAAATGTGCGTATGACAATTATTCAACTCAATGATAAATTAATGAATTTTAATGAATTAATAAACCCCTGGACTGTAATATTTCAGATGTTTGAGCAAGATTTCTGTTCATATTCAAAACTTTGTGAACATTCAAAATATAACTCAGATTTGGAGGTGATATTTTGAGAAACATGAAGTTATAATAGTCTATTACGTGGTTGCTCTGCTGATACGGTAGATCTCAGACCTTCTGACTCGGAGCCCTGTTTGCGTCTCTGGTCTCTGAAAGAGACAAAGTTTTAGGGAAATGTCTGTACGCTGCTATACGTTGGAGGTGGAAAACCAAAACTACGGCAGAAGTACACACAGAGCACAAACGCTGCATGCCCACAGCAGAGCGTGTCTATTACCTGAAGCACAATGAAATAAGGGATCTTATAATTTCAGGGCTGAAGCCGTCTGACTCCACGTCTGTGAACAGCTTTTAAATATGTTGGTTTTGGGGTGATAGGTTTTTATGTGGTATGCCACAGCTGGAAGTAACTTCAATCTATTTCCATATTTTTTGACAGTTACACGCTGTAAGTACAAAACATTTAGAGAATCTGGTTAGAATGAAAAATGCCTTCTGTCAAACACCATTATAGCATCATAAATAACGGGGGATATGTTGGTTTCCAAGTGAACCTATAATAACAGCTCAGCGAATATCAGGGATTCCTAAAGCGGCTATAATCGATATTTTTATATCAACAAATCTACGCAGCAAGGTCTTTCAGCTGTAGGTAAGAAACAAATCCTCAACCCAGGGAGTCTTTTAAAAACCAACACGTACTTATTTCACAAAAGAAAACTCCCCCTATGTCCTTATTTTGGTGTTATTAAGTTATCTTAATCAATTCATGGCCGGAGTCATGTTGCAAGGCCTTAAAACCCTCAAGTTTAAAATTATATTAGTGATAAGCTTTTGGAAATAAAAAACGGTCTATAATTACGATGCAGAGAGCATCAAGTAGTATGTGTATTTAAAGGCAGTATCGAGAGTGGCGAGATCAGCGAAAACTGAGTAAATAAAATCATCTCACATGATATTTGTTAAATATAAACGGTCTCATCTTGCCCACTTAAGAACCCAGTCCTCAGGCTCTTAACGTGAGACTTCACACCATCCTTGACCCCTCTTGGCCCTGCTCATTTTTCGCCTGTCTCCCCCTTTTTTAGTTCCCACCTCTTGGCTCACCATCTTGCTTAACTCCTTTTTTTTCTTCTTTTTTTCTTCTCTTCAGAAGTAAGTGGAGATTAAAGTAGGACAAAGAAGTGGTGGGTCGAAAAAGTGCTGAGAGTAGGGATTTGCATTAAGTGAAAAAGAAGAAGGAATGGAGACTGCAAGAGCCATTTAACGGATACCTAGAAGACAGGGAGACAGACGGCTGAAGAGCGTAATGATCTAGGCCAGGGAGGACTGTCGATGAAGCGTGGACGGAAATAAGAGAGGAGATGGATCTGCTCAGACGCCGTGTTCATCAGCTGGGCATTACCTTCAGTATTAGCGCCAAGGGGTGAAGGGGCACAGTTGTCCTGGTTGTGACTTAGCGGCTGCTTACAGGTTTTCTCACAGAGCAGGACAGACAGACAGGCTGCTGATAGAGGAAGACTTTAGAGAGAGGACCTCATAAAGTGGGCTGAAGGAGAAACAGGTCACTTCTGGATAATTACAGGAAAAAAAATACAATTTTGAAATACATCTTATCAACCTCAAGTCAAGATCAAGTGGAGCTTCAGTAGAGAATAACCTTCACTAATTGAGATGCTTTCGATTTGCCCTATCTGCCCAAATTAAATATGAGTGTCGGGTATGGAACTGATGAAACTTAAAACAAATCTTTTAGCCCTTTTCTGATCCGGATCATAACTTTCTAGCATTTCCTTTCCTATCGGCCCATCCCTTTGGTCCAGCTTACTTAATTATTATTAACGATTGGGTGGATCGCGATTAAGTTTTCAACACATTGATTTTCCCCAGAGGATGAATCCTACTGACGTTGGTGATCCCCCAACCTTTCCTCTACCCCACCAGCAGGTTAACATTTGTGATTCTGAGTGAAATAGCGTGCAAAAATCTGAATGGATTGGTATGCAATTCGGTACAGATATTCATTGTTAGCATATTAACATACCCAACATATCCTCATACGACGGTTTGTATGACATCTTATGAAAAGTCATGCACAATTTTCAATGCATTACTGTATCCTACGAATGCCTAGCAACATAAGGGATCAGGGTGCCTTCGGAAGCCCCTACAGTTACTGATTAGGTTTAGGAAAAGATTGTGCTTTGGGTTCAAGTTAGTACGTTTGTTAACTCACGTAAGTTAAGTAGGCCACGTAACTTATTATGTAACAAATGTAAGTTAAAATAAGTCAATGTTGAGTTTTCTTTGCTAAGCTAAGATAGTGAACATAATAATTATACATATATATGTTTAACATCAGCACGTTGGCATTGCCAATGTGAGCATGTTAGCATGCTCACATTCGAATTTAGTACAAGCACAAAACACAAACACACTGTCCAAAGTTCAAAAACCAAAAGCAGCCAAAGAATATCGTTAACATATTAACTAATGCGCAGAGATGCAAACGTTGTCGTACACAGCAGAAAACGAGTTCAGAGCCAGACGGACTCACCATTGTGAGACTTTTTACCTCTCCTCTCTTTGCCATCCTTCTGTAAAGTGTTTTGTGTGCATTTTACCTCACATCTCGTCCTTGTTATTTCTGAATATTTCAATTCACTTTTCTTTTTCACACACTTGGAACTGCCAACATAAAATGTGCCTTGAACGACTTTAAATATTTCCTCTGTGTGGTATTTTTGATGTTGCTTAATAATTAGCATTTTATTTTCTCTTGTCATTTGCATAAAATCTTTCACCTGGGACATACAGAACCTCACGCTGTATACTATTTAAACCAGAAGAAATAGACAAGACTGTGCAGCGGAAATCTTATTAATTAAATATGAAAGGATGATCCTGATAACATCTATAAAATCCATGTGTTATCATCTGCAGAGGAGGTAGCCGCAACGTTGACGTTTTAAAAAGCATTTTGTGGAAACTCAATTTATTGCACACAAAATATTATTGGAAGTAGAGCACAGTGATTGCGTCGATCTCACCTTATTTATCTTACCTCTTTACAGTGAGACAGTGCCCCGAGGCAGGATGAAAAAAAGATCTTGCATCTTATATTTGTGATGTTTTCTCATCATATATTTTATTAATTTTAAGTTGTAAAGAAAAAGGTTGTCATTTGGAATATGAATTAATCTTTTTTCACCATCTTTCAGACATTATCTAATCTCCTATAAACACTTTGAGGTGTTTTTCCCAGTTTATTGTGTGAACAAAATATTTGTTTCATTGGAATATTGGTTAGGAGAGCTTGCACTCGTTTTTGAGACGGCCGGATTTTGGCATCAGACACAGTGGCATCAAACACATACATACACCATTCATAAAGTTAAAGACAGTCGAATAAGAGTTTCTGAGCGTCAATAACTCTCTCTCAAATCTCGACACTGACATTCGAGATGTTATATTGACGTGCAGCTGCTCCACAGACAATAAATGAGGCCCTGACTGGGTATTCATGACAATTGGGACCTTTACATGGAAAAATAAGCTTTATAGAACCAGTTTGTGACAGCAGATAGACAGATTTTTAGTTGCACTTTTAAATTGTCTTAGGGTGAGGGTGTTTTCAGTAGAGAGGTGGGATGGATGCTTCAGCAGGAACCTAAAGAAAGTTTTTACTGCCCGGTGCGTCACCAATCCCCTCTTGGATTGAAGTGCTGACAGTGGCATTAACAGATTGCGCCCTGAAAAACAAACCTTATCCAAAATAGAAGTGTTGCCCCCCCCCCCACTCCCTCCCCACCCCCACCGCCAGTATGCCAGACATTGTGCCAGCCTGGAACCCATGCAGCGTGCCAAGGCCGGGCCTTGATATCTTAGACCCACTGTTAAGTAGGCTCATGGGACACTTGCTCCGCAGTTGTGGCTTGTGGTCTGTGGTTTGGAGAGATGATAGCTAAAAAATGATGTCCTCCGCCATTTCTGTGGCTCGGCCCTTTGATGCACGTTTTACTTTCCTCTACAGAACGTCCCGAAAAAAGGGAGGGATAAAGGCACTAAAACCTTCTTTATTTATGTAATAATTATTGAATTAGATGGTTAAGATGTGAATGCTGCCAAAGTTGAATTATTACTCAGCAGCTGCAGTTTGTCTGGCAGACAGAAAGTCATGCCTAATCTGCCATCTCATTAGACACCCTTGAGCTTCTAAAGTAACCTAGATCTGGGATCCTGGAACTTTGATGTACTTATCCTATCAAAAGCATTTTTGTCTTGAGGCCGCATTTTTTAAGCCCAATTATTCCTCATGATCTCTGAAAAGTGTACTTATATTTATCTCAGCCTCACTGTTTCTGTAAACCTCTACTCATTTGAATCATGCACTATTCCCCTACTGAAATCCAGTATTCTCTCTTTAGCCAGAGGCAAACCCTACAGAAATCAGCAAGAGATGCATAAAGCAAGGTTGCCTTAATGTAGTTTCCCTATGCGGGTACTTGTCAATGTGTGTTTATGTTACTGACATGAACCTGTTCATTATAAAGTGTATATTTTGTGCAGTTTTGTATTTTGAACAGTTTTGTATACTGATAAAGGTGCCGGATTTCTATTTGTAGATATGCAGTGTCAATATGTCAATATGTTGTCTCCTCCCTATATCTATATATATATATATATATATATATATATATATATTTATATATAATCTATATCTATATATTTATATATATATATATATATATATATATATATATATATATATTATTAGTTATTGTCTCCTGAGGATTCAGATCACAAGATGCGTCTCTTCAAACAGTTTACCAAGTCTCCGCTCTGGAAGCCGTGTCTATCCAAACACTGTGCTTCTGGTGCTGTGTGATATGAAATAATGAGGATGTACAAATTATTTTACATAATTGTTGTTTAATTGCAGCAGCCAAGGGCGATAAGGCTGCAGCAGCCCCTGCTGGTAAGTGCCTTCATGACATCTAATCTGAGCCCACAAACCGTGCTCCAGAAATCCAATTTAATCCTGAGTTACGCATAGAGTAATCAGCTATTACACAATTGAACTACAATTAGCCCTGAAAAACTAATACTTTAATAAAAGCTTCTTATAGACAGTGTTTAATGTTCTAATAAATGGTTCTTCTTTTTCTCTTTTTCAGACAAAACGGGTAAGGATACCACTGCATTCAGTGTTTGTATTGTCTGTGTGTCTGTGACTGTCTATAGATCATCATCATCATCATCATCATCATCATCATCATCATCATCATCATCATCAAAAAATAATGCGTGTTTCCCCTCATTCAGAGAAGCCAGTGGAAGAGAAGGGTAAGATTTGATGAAAAACACAGAAGCAGTATACTTCTGTGGTGATGGGACTGAGTGTGGAGACATGGATGATGCTACACACAAACACACACCACACACACACACACACACACACACACACACACACACACACACACCCACACACACTCCTCCTTGTCCGATATTCTTTTGTTAGCGCTCAGGATATGTTATGAGTTTATTTTGAGCAACAGAGATGATAATTAAATTAGGTGGTATAGGAGCAAAATAGAAGGTGTTTAATTGATGTGTAAGCATCACACTGTGTGCAAGTACAGTATGTATGCACTGTATGATGTATGATGTACTGTATGTGTGTGTATTTGACTTTCCTGTTTTAGCTTGGGTATTCTTGAATCTTCACTTACCCACAGTTAATGCTAATTTTTCACATTTGTCCTTTAGCTATCATTGTAAAAGTGTCTTGTTAGCAGTGTTAGCTTTCTTCATATAAACCGTGGGTGCTGACTACAGATCATGGCTTTTGGCCAATTCTTAGTTACAACAAAGTGCAATTTATAAAAGTTGCTCATCACAGTGAGACAACGAGTTATGCACTGGAGGGAAAAACCCTGTTTAAACAACTATTTATTTATGGTGCATGTTTTGCCCACATTTCCCGCTTTAGTGAAAAACCATCTTTATTTAAAACCTTGTCTTGAAAGACGACTCTTTTAATCATGACATTAAAATCTGACTTTAACTTTTATTCTGACACATCAGTAATAATTGATTTGAACTAAAAGAGATTTGTCTAATTTCCCTGAAATTAATTGATCTGACATGCCAGATGCTCTGCTAACACTGAACCTTCTTAGAAGCCGTCATCTGAAAGTGTTTGGGGAAGGGCAGGCACTTTCAAAAGATACCTGTCAGGTGAATGGATAAACCGTCCATCCATCACATCCACCATTGTTGTTTTCAACAATCAGGCTTGGTAAACCACACCCGTAGCAGCCAGTCCTCACCGGACGCTGATTGGTGTGGTCCGCTGGTTGTTCAGAAACAAACACATTAGGTTGGAGCTTGGCAAGAGCCATCCATCCATCCATCCATCCATCCATCCATCCATCCATCTTCGTCTGCTTATGCGGTGTTGGGTCGCGGGGGAGCAGCTCCAGCAGGGGACACCAAACTTACTTTTCGGAGCCACATCAACCAGGACCAACTTGAAATAAGATATAATCCCTCCACCTAGTCCTGGGTCTTCCCCGAGGC
>NC_045747.1:17153098-17155911 GCF_008692095.1 Etheostoma spectabile | reverse complement strand
CTCCCAGCTGGACGTGCCTGGAACACCTCCCCAGGGAGGCGCCCAGGAGTTATCCTTACCAGTTGCCCGAACCACCTCAACTGGCTCCTTTTTGACATGAAGGGACGGATGACTGAGCTTCTCACCCTATCTCTAAGGGAGACGCCAGCCACCCTCTTGCGGGAACCCATTTCGGACGCTTGTACCCTGGGTCTCGTTCTTTCGTTCATGACCCAGCCTTCATGACCATAGGTGAGGGGAGGAACGAACACTGACCGGTAGGTCGAGAGCTTTGCCTTCTGGCTCAGCTCCCTTTTCGTCACAACGGGGCGATAAATTAAATATAGTACCGCACCTGCTGCTCCGATTCTCCGACCAATCTCCCGCTCCGTTGTCCCCTCACTCGCAAACAAGACCCCAAGGTATTTGAACTCCTTCACTTCAGATGGACAAGATGGATTTTAGTATAATACGTGATCCTATGATTCTCGCGTGATCTCGTGATATCGCGATAATTTAGCTGCCGTGCAAGGTAAGTAATTAGTACCAAATTTTATAATTCTTTCCAGGTAACTCTTAGGAAATTACAGTATTGAGAATTTACAGACGTGTCGAATGAACCAATCAATTAATAATGGGTTATTTTGAAACATTATGATTCTGATGACGTGGGACCATAATGGCTCTAATGATACGGAGGACTGATGCTGCCAAAATGTATTAAAACAAATCCATGCACAAATGAATAAGTTTTGGGGAAATAAATAAGGGGAAAATAATACATTAGTAAATACATTAAATAAAATTCAATTTACATACAGTAAATACAATTAAAAAATAAATGTAAAATAAACAAACTACATTTTAAAACATAAAGCTCCTTTGAGTAACTTTTTGTGTTGATTCTTAGCAAAAACCTCTTTGTTCTTTCACCAGTATGTGCTCATTCATGTGTTATTCTACTTCCACCAACTAATCAAAGTATTCTCGTAAGCGGAGACTCATTCAGAATAAATTCGAGCTACTCGCTCGTAAGTATTCTATATCTTTAAAATACGTTAGCCAAAGAAGGACATACCTCAGCGTTTCACACGTTCACGCTCAGTGGCCGCGTGGCGAAAGCCAGAGAGGGGGGAAAGTTAACGGAGTGACTGCCGGCAGATTTGAAAGCTGGTTGCAGCTGGAGCATCACGCCTATTCTCTGGGACATGTGACGGAGTCGCCAAGGAAGTTAAAAAGATAATTAAAATGACAACGCGACAGGCAAGGCAACAAGACCAAAGTTAATATTGAAGTAGCTTTTCCGAGATGGAAAGAGCTCATGAGGAGCAAGGCTTTTAAAAGGGACGCCAAAGTTGCCTGCTTTCTCCTCTCAAGGTAATTCTGCCTATTTGTGTAAATTTGGCTAAATATGGCATGATTGTACATAACGCTTTTTTTTGTTGAAAAAGGATTGTCTACCTTGTAACACAAACATAATCATATGTGGCGGGATTTCCCTGGCTCAGGTCATGTAACACAGACCAGCTAACAGCTAGAACAGCAGCGTGTAAACGATGGAGATACTAAGAGCTCATTGATCATACTGCTCAGAGAAATATATTAAAAACACAAACCTCAGTTGCTTCTCTTTTACGCTGTAAAGATTAAACATTAAAACACTTTTAATCTTGTACAATTTACAGAATAACAATAGCACTGATTCTTATTGTATACTATACAATTAACATTAGCTTGCATATGTTTGGGAACCTGATAGCTGATGTTAGCAAAACCAAAATAATGTAAAACTATTATCACACGGGAAGGAACGGATGCTAATTTTACATTTGGCCATTGTAGGAGTTAAAGTGCCCATATTATGCTCATTTTCAGATTCATAATTGTATTTTGAGGTTGTACGAGGAGAACGAGCTAGTATGCTAGCGCTAGCATGTGCTACGGTTAGCCACCTCATCTCGGCAAGTGATGTAGAAAGCCATGGAGATTTTGAACATCTTACCTAGAGACTGAAGGCAGAGGACATCCATAAACCTGTATCTCACTCAAAACAGCATGGATGTTTTTTTCCCCCCAAGTGTGCATATGTGTGGAAGCACCAGAGACACAAAATAACACCCAAAATCCCAGAAAAAGTGAGTTTTTCTTTCACAATATAGACACTTTAAAACGCGCTCGGAATGGGAGGGGGTAGAAAGCATAATTCTGTTGTCATATACAATTTTACCGCTAGATGGGAGAAATTCTTACACAATGTATCTTTAATATCAATTTATGGTCCGTTTATCAAATAAGTAATGACTGCATTTTTTAAATATTATTTTTGGTCAAACGATGGCATGGGATGGCATTTTGACCAATTAATTGTTCATTGCATTGTGACCAATTTATTATTATTATTTTTTGGCAGCTTCTCTCCTCCACACAACGATCGTACAGTCAACACAATACCTGACATATAGGAGAACTGACATGGAAGTACTGGCCAGTTTTTTTGAGACATTCACCAGAGTTTTGTTGTGCGGTGTGTCACTGAGTGTCAATATTTTCATAACCTGCAGTCGGTTGCACGGTGATACTGTTCCGTATGTATGAGAAAAAAATCTGAGATAGGTTCAGAATGGCAGATTGCTTCTTGCATTTCTCTTCCCTGTGTTCCTAAAAATCCTGTTCCATTCATAGTTGAGGTTAATGCATTCAGCTAAATGTGTGAATTAATTATGTGTGGGGTAGTAGCCCACAGTGAGTAGCTACGTGACATGTGATGTGTATATACACACACACACATACATATATATACATATACATATATATATATATATATATATATATAT
>NC_045747.1:17144096-17153088 GCF_008692095.1 Etheostoma spectabile | reverse complement strand
TATATATATATATATATATATATATATATATATATATATATAAAACAACAGTGCACGCTTCCATAGGATACAGAGCATGTTTATGGAGATTTCCTCCACCAGTGGCACGCATTCAGTAATAAGTAATGAGTCCCCTGAGAGAGAGTAAAACATACTTTGTTGTACATTTAGAGCCTATTTGTGTACAATTTCAGTTCACCTTGTTGGATTAAATGCCACTTCATATTATGGAGCAATAGCAATATGGTACGTGCAAGAAAGATGAACACACACTTCTATGTGTGTGTATGTATTTTAGTGTATGAGCAGGCGCTTCCATTCAAGATGAGTTATTGCACAAACTTTAAGTGGCTCGCTGAGAGTGTGTGAGTGTGCAGGTGCAGTGACGAGGCAGAGCATTGAATTATACTAACATTGCTTTGCGCAGTCCCTTTCTTTGAAGGAAGGGGAACACTGGCCAATAGTAATATCCTAAAAAAACAACAACAATCAATAACATTTGACTTGAAAGAATATGGCTGACATAACTTTAGTTTGCTTTTAACACCCTGGCCTTTTGTTTAACCTGCTGTGGTGTATTCACAGCCCATGTCATAGTCCAATGAAGTCCTAAACAGCTAATATGTCCCCTTAATCCTCCACTGTGTTGTGTCCACTGCGTTAGGGTTAGGGTAACCTGCTGCCATAATCTCCCTCTGATCAAATCTAAATGTTCTGCCGTCTAGTTACTGGTAGCCCTGGACGCGTAAAATAAATATCACAGACATTAGCTCACAGTGATATACACACAGGGTTGGCGGTTCGATTGCCAGCTCCTCTTGTCCACATGTTAAAGTCTCCTTGGGCAAGACAGATGGTCAGCCAGCACCTTTCATGATGGCTTGTTGCCATTGGTGGGTGAGTGTTAATGGGCGAGTGTAAAGCAAATTATTCTTTGGATAAAAGCGCTATAAAAATGCAGCCATTTAACATTTATATACCAGAGCAAGACGTTTATGATACAGTGTAAGTGTTGGCTTAAACGATAAGAGCTACTTGACCACCAATCACAGGGCTACACGGCAGATCATGGTGTTGGCGGGTTTCTATATTAGTATACAAGTGTAAATTAGCTACATTTTGGGTTATATGTAATGGACCAGAGGAAACTTACCTGAACATGTGAGTCCATAAAATCTCACACTTTCTTCTTCTTTAGTGAACTTGTAGAAGGGAGGATAGTGTGAATAGAATGCTACAATATTAAAGCCAAAAGATTAACTGAACTGTGGCAATACAATGTGACCCTACCCAATTACCTGTATATAATTTGGATCTAGCCTGACACGGGGTCCCAGAACAAGTATCAAATACCAGGAACAAACTGCACTCGGTGCAGCAGTCTAGAGAAAACACAAGATAGGAACTGTCTTTGTCCCGAGGGAACGTGTTGTGCAGCAGTTGCAGTACAAAGTAGGAAATCTAAAATATCAATAGGTACAAGGTACAAGGATAAAAATATCAATAAACAGTGGACAAAAGCCAAAATACAAACAAGGTTAGGGATTATAAATTACTCATATCTTAACAGAACAGTAAATCTGCATTAAAAAAAACGTAATTCGCATTTGAGTATACGTGTAACAGGAAAACCACTTCATTAGATTGGAGTGATTTCAGGAGGTCATTATGTTGTTTGGCCTGATTTGCACTGTCCTGTCTGGATAATTGTGTGTGTGTGTGTTTGTGTGTATGCACACTCCTCTGCTAAGACACATTAGACACATTGATTTATCTCTAAAATGACCAATATAATTTACAGAACCATTGCTAAGCCTTTTCCTGTCAGAGTTGTGTGTGTTCAGTCTGAATATGTATGAAATACTTACATTACATTATATCTATATTTCCTCTCATTTGGTCCTCTAATCTGCTTAACCTATGCCTATTCTTCATTAACAGATGTCCAGTCTGCTGTAGGTAAGCGCTTTGCTTTGTCTTGATTGTCTGTGTGTAAGTGTGTGTGTGTGTGTGTGTGTGTGTGTGTGTGTGTGTGTGTGTGCACAACCCCACACACACATCCCCCTTGTCCGATATTCTTTTGTTAGCGCTCAGGATATGTTATGAGTTATTTTGAGCAACAAGATGATAATTAAATTAGGTGGTATAGGAGCAAAATGAAGGTGTTTAATTGTGTTGTAAGCATCACACTGTGTGCAAGTACAGTATGTATGCACTGTATGATGTATGATGTACTGTATTTGTGGTATTTGACTTTCCTGTTTTAGCTTGGGTATTCTTGAATTTCACTTACCCACAGTTAATGTCTAATTTTCACTTTGTCCTTTAGCTATCATTGTAAAAGTGTCTTGTTAGCAGTGTTAGCTTTCTTCATATAAACCGTGGTGCTGACTACAGATCATGGCTTTTGGCCAATTCTAGTTACAACAAAGGGCATTTATAAAAGTTGCTCATCACAGTGAGACAACGAGTTAGCACTGGAGGACAAACACCGCTGTTTTAAACAACTATTATTTATGGTGCATGTTTTGCCCACATTTTCCCTTTAGTGAAAAACCATCTTTATTAAAACTTGTCTTGAAAGACGACTCTTTAATCATGACATTAAATCTGACTTTAACTTTATTCTGACACATCAGTATATAATGATTGAACTAAAGAGATTTGTCTAATTTCCCTGAAATTAATTGATCTGACATGCCAGAGCTCTGCTAACACTGAACCTTCTTAGAGCGTCATCGGAAAGTGTTTGGGGAAGGGCAGGCACTTTCAAAAGATCCTGTCAGGTTGAATGGATCAACCGTCCATCCATCACATCCACCATTGTTGTTCAACAATCAGCTTGTAAACCACCCGTAGCAGCCAGTCCCACCGGACGCTGATTGGTGTGGTCCGCTGGTTGTTCAGAAACAAACACATTAGGTGGGAGCTTGGCAAGAGCCATCCACCATCATCCTCCATCCATCCTCCATCCATCTTGTCTGCTTATGCGGTGTTGGGTCGCGGGGGAGCAGCTCCAGCAGGGGACACAAACTTACTTTTCGGAGCCACATCACCAGGACCAACTTGAAATAAGATATAATCCCTCCACTAGTCCTGGGTCTTCCCCGAGGCCTCCTCCCAGCTGGACGTGCCTGGAACACCCTCCCAGGGAGGCGCCCAGGAGTTATCCTTACCAGTTGCCCGAACCACCTCAACTGGCTCCTTTTGACATGAAGGACGGATGACTGAGCTTCTCACCCTATCTCTAAGGGAGACGCCAGCCACCCTCTTGGCGGAACCCATTTCGGACGCTTGTACCCTGGGTCTCGTTCTTTCGTTCTGACCCAGCCTTCATGACCATAGGTGAGGGAGAACACACTGACCGGTAGGTCGAGAGCTTTGCCTTCTGGCTCAGCTCCCTTTTCGTCACAACGGGGCGATAAATTAAATATAGTACCGCACCTGCTGCTCCGATTCTCCGACCAATCTCCCGCTCCGTTGTCCCCTCACTCGCAAACAAGACCCCAAGGTATTTGAACTCCTTCACTCAGATGGACAAGATGGATTTATATAAATACGTGATCCTATGATCTCGGCGTATCTCGTTATATCGCGATAATTTAGCTGCCGTGCAAGGTAAGTATTAGTACCAATTTTATAATTCTTTCCAGGTAACTCTTAGGAAACTTACAGTATGAGAATTTACAGACGTGTCGAATGAACAATCCGTTAATAATGGGTATTTTGAAACTTATGATTCTTATGACGTGGGACCATAATGGCTCTAATGTACGGAGGATCTGATGCGCCAAAATGTATTAAAACAAATCCATGCACAAATGAATAAGTTTTGGGAAATAATAAGGGGAAAAATATACATTATAATACATTAAATAATCAATTTACATACAGTAAATACAATTAAAAAAATGTAAAATAACACACTACATTTTAAACATAAAGCTCCTTTGAGAACTTTTGTGTTGATTCTTAGCAAAAACCTCTTTGTTCTTTCACCAGTATGTGCTCATTCATGTGTTATTCTACTTCCACCAACTAATCAAGTATTCTCGTAAGCGGAGAACATCATTCAGAATAAATTCGAGCTACTCGCTCGTAAGTTTCTATATCTTTAAATACGTTAGCCAAAAGAAGGACATACCTCAGCGTTTCACACGTTCACGCTCAGTGGCCGCGTGGCGAAAGCCAGAGAGGGGAAAGTTAACGGAGTGACTGGCCGGCAATTTGAAAGCTGGTTGCAGCTGGAGCATCACGCCTATTCTCTGACATGTGACGGAGTCGCCAAGGAAGTTAAAAGATAATTAAAATGACAACGCCAGGCAAGGCAACAAGACCAAAGTAATATTGAAGTAGCTTTTCCGAGATGGAAAGAGTCGCATGAGCAAGGCTTTAAAAGGACGCCAAAGGCTGCTTGTCTTCTCCTCTCAAGGTAATTCTGCCTATTTGTAAATTTGGCTAAATATGGCATGATTGTACAAACGCTTTTTTTTGTTGAAAAGATTGTCTACCTTGTAACAACAAACATAATCATATGTGGGCGGGATTTCCCTGGCTCAGGTCATGTAACACAGACCAGCAACAGCTAAACAGCAGCGTGTAAACGATGGAGATACTAAGAGCTCATTGCATTACGCTCAGGAAATATATTAAAAACACAAACCTCAGTTGCTTCTCTTTTACCGCTGTAAAGATTAAACATTAAAACACTTTTAATCTTGTACAATTTACAGAATAACAATAGCACTGATTCTTATTGTTACTATACAATTAACATTAGCTTGCATATGTTTGGGAACCTGATAGCTGATGTTCAAAACCAAATAATGTAAAACTATTATCACACGGGAAGGAACGATGCTAATTTTACATTTGGCCATTGTAGAGTTAAAGTGCCCATATTATCTCATTTCAGATTCAATATTGTATTTGAGGTTGTACGAGGAGAACGGCTAGTATCTAGCGCTAGCATGTGCTACGGTTAGCCACCTCATCTCGGCAAGTGATGTAGAAAGCCATGGAGATTTTGAACATCTTACCTAGAGACTGAAGGCAGAGGACATCCATAACCTGTATCTCACTCAAAACAGCATGGATGTTTTTTTCCCCCCAAGTGGCATATGTGTGGAAGCACCAGAGACACAAAAACACCCAAATCCCAGAAAAGTGAGTTTTTCTTTCACAATATAGACACTTTAAAACGCGCTCGGATGGGAGGGGTAGACCTAATCTGTTGTCATATACAATTTTACGCTAGATGGGAGAAATTCTTACACAATGTATCTTTAATATCAATTATGGTCCGTTTATCAAATAAGTAGACTGCATTTTTTAAATATTTTTTTGGTCAAACGATGGCATGGGATGGCATTTTGACCAATTAATTGTTCATTGCATTTGACCAATTTATTCTTATGACACACACACACACACACACACACACACACACACACACACAGGCCCACACACACACAAACACACAGTCTGAGGTGATCAGCGTCACTGTAGGAAGTATTTTAACCCTTCATTGTCCACACTACTAAGTTCCATGTACCAACTGTTTCTTTTCATTCAGCAAACAATGAGCCTAGGGATGGTAAGGAACACAACACACTATTTCCTAGCCTGCTTGTGCTTTTCGTTTCTTTGCTTGTTTTGTGTCAACCACTTTGTAACTTGTACATCTGTTACTGAGTGTGACAGACTGAACGTGTTGCTCCCAGAAGCCTGGGACTGCTCTGGTGACGGCCATCATTGGTGGTTTAGATCAAAGGTTTACTCACAGCAGATGGTTTCATTATTGCTTATGAACGTGATAATTCTTTTTTTGCAGAGATATAGCCTTGAAGATTTCTGGACATTGAGTATGATAATGATCACAGTAATAACTTTATTTATGTAGCAAACAAAAGTGACAAAGTGCCTCACAACAAATAGATAAAGGGACGTAGAAGAAAAGGAGGATAACAATGCAAAGACACAACTTGAAAGCAGCTCGAGCCATCAGACAAACTGTCAGATGAAGCAATTAAATAAAATACAAATATAACAGACAACAGAGAAGTTTATGACAGCAATATAACCAGAGTGATTAAAGGGGTTAGATTGCTTCCACCAAAGCATCCGAGAGAACGTTTGAGAGTGTTTTCAATGTGAAATGAACTGGTCTGGTTGATAAAAAGTGATATATCCTGCCTATACTTATGTTGGGTATATATCAAATGTGTGTGATATGTGGATATACTACAATGTGTGTGATATGTGGATATACTACAATGTACTACTACTGACTGATATAACAGTGCAAGACTGCTGGTAACCTCACTGGTAAAATGATGTATGTACAACATGAGATTGAAGGAGTTTGAGACACTTATCTGGTGGTGCTCTGATCATAAATGGAGAATATACTGAATAAGTAATGACTGTGAAATTAAACTATACGTTCTATGAATAGAGTATATTTTATGGACGGAATGGATAGATATGTTACTATTTTAGTGCAGTACTTCCCAGTCAGGGATAGAATATTTAATATTCTCTGATTTTACGGGTCCATAAATTCCTAATCATTTCCTAATAATTCTCTAGGAAGGTTCTTAGAAAGAACTATGCCATTTGGCATTAATTATAATTAAATAATCATATCCATTTGAGTGTTTTTAGTCTATGAGTAGCAGGTAAAGCTGAACAATGGGCAGTTTGTCGATAGGCAAAGTAACAAAGCAAGTATAACAGGGGCCATAAGGCATATGTATGTAAAAACATTACAAATGAATTAAAACAGACAAAAAAAGTAAATAAACAAGCAATTGTCATGGTTAAAATGCTACTGAAGCTACTGCAACTACTTGGTTAAGATTAGGGAAACACCGTGGTCATGGCTAAGAGAAACAAATGGTTGACTGTTCAAACAGGAAACGATTAATAGTCTTCTTGACCCATCTATCCACCTGGACTCCTCTCAATGTGAACTTTGCCGCTGTAGTAATTCAACCTGACTTCCACTTTTTGCCAAATGGATTAAAGAGTCACTAAAGGGCTTTGTCACCTTAACAGTAACCTAATTTGTTCTTCTTGGGAGGACAGTCTTAAACTAAACTAGTCCCAAACTCTGTCTCTATTTTTCCTAAAATAAGTTCCAAATAACATTTAGTATTTCCAGAAACGTTTCTAGAAATGATAAGGAAGTTATGAGTACATTCTAGGCCTGTAAAATGAAGTTTTACTGAATACTTTAAAGTGCTCGTATTATTCTCATTTTCAGGTTCACAATTGTATTTAGAGATTGTAACCGAATAGGTTTACATGGTTTCATTTTCAAAAAATACCATATTTTTTGTTGTGGCCTACTCGATTGCTGCAGCTCCTCTTTTCACCCTGTGTGTTGAGCTCTCTGTTTTAGCTACAGAGTGAGGCATCACACTTCTATCCCATCTTTGTTGGGAGTCGTGTTCGTGTGTTACAAGGTAACGCAAAATGAACATAAACATTCAAAAGTGTCCCCCGGGTGCAATTCCAGGATCGGCTTTACCCATTTAGCATTCTAACTGAAACCTTTTAAATCATCCTGAACATCTGAACTTGGATCTGTCCTCGGGGGCACTTTTGATTAAAAGATCAAATTAACTGAGCCCATAAAAGCAGAGAGAGAGAGAGAGAGAGAGAGAGAGAGAGAGAGAGAGAGAGAGAGAGAGAGAGAGAGAGAGAGAGAGATGCAGACGGTGTGCCTCTCTGAATTTATGGAGGCGCATGACCTTTTTTGACACGTGACCCTGGCTCCATTCTCTCAGCAACTGCTCTCGTCCAATGGATGTCCACCCAGGGCCCTACTCACTCTACGTGATTGGTGGTCCGATGTTATCTTTACCTGCTGCTTGTCCCTCTTTTCCTGTAACACTTAAGGCTCATTTATGCTCCCTTACAAAAACAAATACATCTATTTCAAACGATGTAACCGTCACTACCCACATACTTCCACATTCACTAGAGGAGGCTCGAGAAAATTGTTCTCGCTCGGACCTTTGTTACTGTCCAGCTCACATTTAAGTCCCATCCAATCTCCTCCCACCTGTTCTGTAGTTAGGTTTTGTCCATGTGCCCAGACGAAGTAAGGATAGATGTTTTAATCTTCTGACCAATTCGTCCAGCCTCTCCTCAAAAGGTTTGTAATTCCCCACCAATTCCCAGTGGTAGTGCTCCGTTTTGTCCGTCTCTGTAAGCTTTCACAAAACATGCACAAAAACGGACAAAACCAGCACAGAGTATGGACAGAAGTCTCCGTCCGTATCTAAAGTTGAGCATAAATAGCCTTTACGGTATGTTTCACCCTTTTTACACTTGGTTTTGAAATGCGTCTAGGGCGAATGGATCCCAAGTGGACAGTGCTAAATACAAGAGGAAATGACCAAAAGGCCACATTGTGGTCAGATCACTCAAACCACATGTCGAGATGGTCTAGGACGCATTTGAGCACATATCTTTTGTAGGGTTAACGTTGTATGTCCTAAACCCTGACAAGGATGTAACAGGAAAATATCTCATCAACGCAGGACGTGGTTGTTGTTTTGGTGACAGTGTATGACACTATAGCTTAACCATTTTAGGACGAGTTGGGGGGTCTTGGCTGTCCACTTCTGTTCGGATCCCTGAAACGCATTTTAAAACCAAGTGTGATCAATGCTTCAACTCAGGAAGTGAGAGAAACAAGAGTTTATGCATATTACGTACAGTTAACAACCCTCCTGACTTTAGCACAGTCAAATTTATTTTTTAACTTGGTTGCCGAAGACATAACTCATTAACAGTTGTGTGTTTTTGTAAAAGAAAAAAAAAACAGCATTTGTTAATTAGACTCAGAGAAAGAAGGATGTGTTTTTTTTTTTGGGAATGTGAAAGCACGTCGATTGAAGGTGTGAGTGTTCCTCACCTGAAGTCAAGATTATCATTGGGCCTATTAACGCTTGTGTTAAACAGCACAGCTACTGTACAG
>NC_045747.1:17126073-17144086 GCF_008692095.1 Etheostoma spectabile | reverse complement strand
TCCCCGCTCTCTCTTTCTCCCCCCCTCCCCCCCCCCATCTGATGCAGAGTTGCCTCCTGATGGTAAGAGAAATGATCGCATTAGCGTATCTGTAAAGCAAATCAACTGACAAGCAAACACCTCACAGGGGTTTCATCAATTTACCTCCAAAAGACACAAGTGAACGGATAAAAGAGCAGCTCGTTGTATATATTTTTCATCACCAAGATAAGAGTGTACAGCCTCTGCTTATGCTCAGTCACGGTGGCAGCAGATTGCAGAGTCAATCCTAATGTAATGTCTTCAGAGGTGATCTGAGGAGTTTCTTTATTCCCTGGGGGCCATTCTGTTCCAGGGGACTCCTTGTTAGCCTGCCATTTATCAGAGTGTCCCAAATGGTGTGTGCAGTGTAACAGCAAAGGCATTACATGCTGAATATTTTTGCCTCGTGGAAAGATTGTTGCTCCGTTTTAGTGCCAGAGAACTGTATAAAAGGAATAGCTTCTGAGCTCAGCGGGTGGAATTTATTGGTTTAAGACGTCTCATTAACAAATTGATGATAATTAAGAAGACTGCTGAATAGGTGGTTTGCTTGGTCGACTTGTCTCCTGTTGTCATCTATTTGTTGTGTCTTTATGCGATTCATTGCCCAGCCCCCATCATGATTTCCAGCTTTAATTTGTCTTCTGTGATTCATCTATTCACCACCCTTCACAGAAGATGTAGCAGGGGAGGATCTTCAGATGTCCGAGCTAAGCGGCATGTTCGTGCTGAAGCCGGAGAGTGCCACAGCAACAAAAGGTCTGGAGTTGCCCACTTAGTGCCAAATTCCCTCTGGAATACAGACAGCTAATCTATTTCAATTAATTACTGTGTCTAATTCTTGTTCGTGGCAGGCAAGGACATCACGTTTGTGGCTAAAGTTGACTCCTCGAACCTGCTGAGGAAGCCGAACATGAAATGGCTGAAGGGGAAGTGGCTGGACCTGGGCAGCAAAGCTGGAAAGCACCTGAAGTTCAAAGAGGTCTATGACAGGAACACCAAGGTGTGTGTGTGTGTTCATACTGTATGTGTTTATATAATCTTTGTACATTCATCGTTACAGAGATTAGTAGCCGTGCTAACACTGTGGCTCTAAGCAGAACAATAGATCGATAAGTAGATCATTTACTGTCCTTTACCAAGGAGATGTGTTGCCACCGTCTGTTCAAGGTCTCACAAACTTTGTTGGTTGGTTGACTACTTTAGTCCAGAATGAAATATCTCAACAGCTATGGCACGGATTGTCATGAAGTTTACTTCAAAGCTTACTGACTTTGGTAATTCTCTGACTTTTCATCTAGAGCCATCTTGAGGTCAACATTTTAACTTGCCAAATACTTTAGTTTATGAGCAAATACCTGCATACTGACAATATTATCATCAGCCTTAGCTGTAGTTTGGGTTTGCCACTACCTAGTCTCGCTTTGCCAGACTTTCCTTCAAAGCGCGCCGGAGGAGGGTCTGGCTCTCGGGGGATGGGAGGAAAACGTGCTCTGGTATATTGGCATTTCTTTGTACCAATCCGAATCGTCTTGGGGAAAAGCTGCGGTGCTGCTGCTAAATAGCTGCGGAAGGAACTCCTTTTGGTAGAACATGTGTACGTTTTGTGGTGTTCAAACAACAACGCTGTGATCATGTGTTGATAAGGAATCCGCTTGACACTGTTTCTTGATTGTAAATGTGTATTACATCAAAGATTTCAGCGTCGATTTACAAGCTCTGCAGAAGCTCGATGAATGACCCAACCCAAATGTACCCTCTGCTTCTCATTTCATCAAACATAGTTTATATAAGATATGTTAGGTAACTTGTTAGATAACATAGAACGTTGAAAGTTGTGAGTTGGCAGGTTAAAGTCTATAAAAGAGGCTCCAAAGCTACAGCCACCAATCACTGCACTCCACATAGAATACCTCCATAAAAATATCACTCCACTAAGATGTAAATCATTAACCCTTTGCATTGGTACATATGACAGTACTTAATTTGAACCCTTATGACAGAACCTGATTCAAAATTATAAGTCATTAGATATTACATATTTCCCCCCTTCGAGACCAATTAGGTCTCGAAAAACAAAAAGAAGATACCATACTTGGTCAAATTACAAAAAGCTAACAATTTTCACATGCTTCTTGCAGTATAACATTTAGCAATATAGCAACTTTATGGAGTGTGAGAGCAAAAAACCTGTCCGGCAGCCTTCTTTCCAAAATGCCCCTCAAAATATAGATAAAATAGATCTAGAAACTCTCACAGCCCCTCTGTCTAAGGCGGCCACACATAGTACTCCAGATCAATTAATAAAAGAAATCTTTATCAGTCTATTCATAGATATGGTTTAATTCAAAGCATGTGAAAACCTCAGGAAATAAAATGAAAACAATGTCTGAATTCAGACAGGTCGGCCCATTAAACCCTCCAACGGACCTTTCCCTTTTCCAATCCCTAAGCAGCAAAAGAAAAAAAAACTGAGGTCCCCATATATTTACCTCATAACAAAAATATCATTCTTCAAAGAATTAATACAAATCGAATATGATACTAATTCAGTATTATTCATGCAAATATGTGTACATACATCAGAGCAGACATGAGAATGTATTCCACTGCAGCTCCTCAACTTTAAGTGTAGTGTAATCTGGACATTTCCACACCGTCTTTGGTCAGAGAATCCATTCATATTGTCCATATTTAAGTATCTAAATCCCCCTCTGCACATTCTCCCATATGCTCTGGAAGAAAAGAAAACACCCTTCAGTAACTGTTGCAAAAATAACACATGAAAATTAAAGCACCAACATCAAAAAAAAAATATGTACAGAGTAATATCAAGAATAATATATATGAAAAACATTCCATTTCCCCCCTTTGAATAATAAGAAAACACGAACTATCACAACAATATTCAAAGAAATGTGAAAATTAGAAGACTCAGATATTCAAAATGGATATCTTTCCATCATTACTCAATCTGTAACGTAGACTTCTGAGTTGCGTTCACCATACCCTTTAATTTCAGAAAAGTTAGAGTTGGTGTCTGCGTCACATTTACAAAAGTTATCGCCGTCGTAACATTCATCTCTTTCGAGGTTACTGCTAAAATAATTGCTTTAGTTGATGTATTAACACTCTTAGCTGTTTCCAAGGGCAAAGTGACAAACGTCCTCTGTGTATTATTCACTCTTGGAGTGACCACTGTGGAATAGTGTTCCTAAACTCCTTTGGTGACTGTGGAAACTCATGAGCATCACCTTACGGGTCACATAACCTTGTATCCATTGATTTTGAAACGGAACAAATTTAAACGATGGGTCAAAAGAAGATGTATGTATGAATGTATTCCGCTTGATCTTTCCATGTAGCATTACGCAAAACAAGTGAACAGTCATCCATCCTTGACAGCACCTTGGTCTAGCCATAACTGTTTATCAATTGTAGAAGCAGCTTCCTGCATCAAAATCACATCATTAAGCGTAATTTTGTCTTCCAAGTCCACTCCATGTGAGTGACCAGAAGAACCTCGCCCAATTTGTCAGCTCCTGTGACGGCCTTTACAGCTTCTTCGTCAGCTTTGTTCCCTTTTGTAACTTTTGACACATCTGTTTTATGAGCTGCATACTTAGCTATCACTATCTCTTTAGGCTTCATCCAAAACTACTTTACTGACGTTTTTGTCGGGCTATTTACACTGACAGTTGTTCTAAGTTATTATTCTCAACACTCTCGGTCTGCTGTTTGTATCAACTTTTCATCAATCTAATTTGAATTTTATATGAGATCACGTCCCAATGAAGAATCTAGGCAGAACTGAATCATAAGAGTTAAATGTACTTTAACATTTCCTGACACACCAACTGAATTACCATAGTTGCCACTAATACTGCTAGAAGCTGTAACAGGAAATTCAATGCAAATGTTACAGAATTTATAATACCCTTGACTAACTGTAATTTTACCATACCAAATTATTTAATATTCGAGGCATGTCTTTACCCCTCATACATGTGTGTTTACATGGGCGTAACATTATTTTTAAAGTAAAAATAAGTCATAAGTAATGTGTATTTTCAGAATGTGAGTCTGTAGGTGCAAACCTCCCTTCACGTGCGTCAGGTGTACCAGATTAGGACGGTCTCTCGCTCCCCCCTCCTCCTTCTCAGTCCGTCTGCTGGCCGTTGGTCCACACCTCCAGATAGGATCGAGTGTCTTTGTCTTTGGTAAAACAGGCCTTGGGGCCACATGATTGACCCAGTCCACAGAATGCTCAGCAAGGCCCCGGCTAGGGCATATGGACATCACGGCCCACTCTCCGGTCCGGCACAGCATATCTCCAGATGTGGTCCAGCCCTGGTCCACTATCCATTTCTAGGTGTTGCAGTCTGAGGTGCTGTGATGGTAGTTGTTGTTGTTATCAGTCTTCTGGAACAGTTTGTCACTCGTCCTGCAGCTGGAGGGGGAGTGAGATGGACCGACTCTGACACAACGAGGCACTGTGCTGCACAAATCAAAACTCCCAAAAGCATTATCTGTTCTTTTATCAATACTCATTTACTGAATATCACTTATTATTATAAAACATAATTTCTTTCCTACTTGCTGGTTTAACGCTATAAAATCCATACAAATAGTCTAAAGCGAAACACTGGTTTTGGAAATTTTTCTCTTCAGGCCTCATGTTACCTTAAGGGTTTTGTTTTTTAACAAATCCAAACAAAATTTTTATAGTCCATAATGCTGTGGACACCTTATTTATTATTGCTACTATATCCCTCCTGTTGACAAAGCTCATGACTCAATAACGCAGCATACATATTCAAAATTGTTTAGTGGTTTCAGCCATTAACACTCTGTCTTGTTATACAGCAAACACCTGAGCAGCAAAAACAAGAAGCAACAAAAACAAAAAGTTCAACAAAAAGAAAAAATCACCCAAATAAAATAAAAATCACCCAAATAAAATGTTTTCAATATCAACTTGATAGTTTAAACAATTTGTCATATAGCAACTCAAAATGGAAACAAAGTCTATAGTGCAGCTTTACTGAAAAACTCACTGCAGTACAATGTTAAATGTACATTTAATGGAGAATGGAATCTCATATCAGCTTGAATTGGTTTCAGTATTGTCTCAACCAACAAACTTAGATGAATTTAAACAAAAAGAATGTTTATTTTATTTTTATCTTTGGGTTGCAACACAAATTACTGCTAATTGCTGTCTAATATAAGTTCTTTATGACCTTTAGTCCTAGAATCAGGACAACCACCCTGAGCACTGAGTGTTTCAGTCCATCCAATTTGTTTCCTGATACGGGAACATATCACATTCTACTGTGTAATTTATAATCAAAATCTTTACTAAGCTGGAGGTCTGCCGCAAAAGTTGTTTTAGTCGTGCAACAGAAAACTCAGATTGGGCAGATAGTCTAGCTGGCTGTCTGGATTCACCCTGCAGAGATCTGAGGATAGGTTGATTGTAGTCCTCAGAAATCCCCCAAATTCGAAAATGCCAACACAAAGGATGTCCAAGGCAACGGATATCCGGCCTAAATGAGTGAAATCCGGTGGACTTCCCAATCCCGGAAGTGTAGCGTAAGGAAATAGACTAGTCCCTACCCAATCCGTTTTAAACCTATCCTAACCAGTCTTGGTCAAAGCCTAAACTCAACCATCTTCGCAGCCACAGTGTTTACTGCTGATTAGCAACGCTAGCATGCTAACCGGCTAAATAAGATAATGAACCTGGTAAATATAACCTGCTAAACATAGCACATTAGCATTGTCACTGTGAGGACAGTATAGCATGCTGATGCTAACATTAAGCACCACTGTGCCTAGGTAAAGCCTCATAGAGCCGCTGTTGGCTGTTGAAAAGATGTGTTTTTATATTTGTGCATACAAAATCATTTTCTGAATAATCAGATTTTATAAACTGCTTCCTCCACCAACTTGCCCTTTTTTACCATCTTGTTGTATATGTCAGAGCTGCAGCTTCAGCATTGAAATCTCGACCTAAACCAAAAGTTTAGTTTGTGTGTGTGTGTGCGTTTGTGTAAGAGAAAAAGACAAAGAGAGAGAGCGAGAGAGAGAGAGAAAGAGAGACAGAAAGAACGTGTCTCTGCTTCTCAACTTTTAAATAAATCTGAGACTGCAGGACTAGATTTGCGTACTATCACTTATTTTAAATCACAACTTCCTCATTCAATGAATTTCCCACTTCTGGGACACAGATACATGTACATTAACAAACTAAAGGGAATGATGAGTGTGTAATCAAACAAACGGCACCGATCAACCAGCTAATAAAAAACAATATTGGCTCGATGGCTTTATCAGCAATCCGATATCGGTCAAACTGTGTTATGTGTACTCTGAGCTTGTGAGGATGTCTTGCATATCTGACATTCATTTAACTGCATATGTTTCTAGCAAATCATCCATCTCTTTCTCTCTCTCTCTCAGATCTACACATACGAGATGAGCATCATCAAAGTAGTGGATGGAGACGCAGGTGGCTACCGCTGCGAGGTCACCTCCAAAGACAAGTGCGACAGCTGCACATTCGAAGTCTCCGTGGAGGGTAGGTCTGGAGACAGACAATCTCATTATTGTCATCTTCCACTCTGCATATCCACCATTACTATATAACCGGCTTTGTCAGCCAATAACTCAGTGAGTGCGATACACATTAGGTCCTATCATTTAGTGGCCTAGCGAGGTCATCAGTCCATTATTCCTTTGCTGCTCAAAGCCCGCTGTGTAATGAATTAACCCAGCCGGGCTCTCACCAGTCTTTCTCTTACTGTCTGCTTTCAGCTGTGCAAGAGGAGCAGCAGGACAACATCTTGGAGTCTTTTAAGCGATCGTGAGTGTCAGTGTCGGCGAGGGTCTACTCAACATGTCACCCGTCACACTGTCTCCCATATGCTCTTCTGTAGATCGCTGCCTCTGGGCATCTGTCAGTCTCAAGGAGTGTCTCTGCCTGTGTGTCTGTCTTTCCCTCAGTTGTAGCCGACTTTGTACAAGTCTGGCTTCTCTCTCTTTCTGTCACGTCTCAATGCGTCTGCTGCCTTGGTGGTGCTTGCTTCACCTGGAGTCCCTCATGGTTTAGTATCTTATGTACTTCCTCACATGTCTCTGTGGCAGTCTCTAAAATACTTTTTATACATATATATATATATATATCTACATATACATGGATGTGAATTTCTTTCCCTTACTGTTTATTTCTGTCTCTGCATCTGCATGTGTGAAGAGTATCGGAGTGTATATTCTTTTACCGTGTAACAGAATATACAGGGTGGTTTATCATTTTTATTTCAGCTGTTCTCAGCCTGTATACTGTATGCGTCCTGTGTGATCGTAAATCAGCCGACACTTTCGCACTCCATGTTTCTAATCTGTGTTTAAAAATATAATTTCCCTCCCTCGTTAGAGCGTGAGCAGAAAGGCGCAGACAAGATGAGAAACACAGCAGGCTAAAAGACAGAATCATATTGTGGTTTAGACAGAATGTCAGTGTGCTTATTTGCAGAATGCTGATATGAAGGAGAGGGCAAGGGGAGAGGTTGGTGTGATGAATGGAAAGTGAAAAGTTGGTTAAAACTCAAAATAGGTTGCTGAGGAGATAATGAATGAAACACCTTGTTGTGTGGAGGTCATGCAGCTCAACCTCCAAAAGGTAAGCATGGAGAGGACTGTCTCCTTTAAGATCAACTGAGTGTTCCTCTTAACATAACAGGATATTCACTTCTGTTCACTGCTTATGTCTGTGGAGTTTTTTCTGTCTTATGTGTTTCATGTCTGAAATAGCCCAAACTTTCAATCAAGCATTTCAGGCTATTTCCTTCATGCTGTCGCTTGGCTGACTGGTTGGTCAGCTGAAAAAGCTACAAAGAGAAACTGTACGCTGGCACAGCAGTCTGGGAGAGTTTCTCACATTGTGTGAGGAACAGCTTTTCTTGCTATCATATTATGCTGTAGTATGTTTATTCTTGATGGGGCGAAGTATGTAAGCATGTCAGCAAAAATACAGTATTTGTACTGGATGTCATGGCAATGCTACACGCAGATACATGTAGCTAAAACACACAACAAATTGCAAATTAATCAAATTCAAAAGACACTAATAATAACGTGTAGTCTTCGTCACGTCAACCAAAGGTTTCTGAAGAGCAAAAAATGAAGCTTAAAGTGAAGGCTCCCGGTAGCTGCCGTTATCTGAGCAGCTAATCCAAAAATGGCCAAAAAGGTGAAGCGCGGATGGAGCTGAGGCCGGCTGAATGAAGCCTACAGTCTAGCTCGCCTCCTGTGATGGCAGCCACCTGAGTTATAAAAGAAATCCCCCTCCTCCCCTTATAGTTGTCATGAAGGAAAAAAACTAGCTATAGAGACCAAGCTGTGAAAGCGCTTATTTCTGCTGTAAAGTTGGACATTTTAATAAGGGGGTCTATGGGGAGTGACTCCTTTTTGGAGACAGACAAGGGGCCGTTCAAGAAAGTGCAGCTTTTGGCGCCTGATTTTTTTCATAGACAGTCAAAGAAATGGACTAACAGATCCCGTTTCTCTGGACGGAGACCAGTGAAGGATATTAGAAGCACTTTTCCGGTGATGGCTGAGCGTTACTGCATAGCCTCCGACTGAGCTTGAAGACGTAGTTGTGACGTGGGCAACGTGTCTGAAAGTTGTAAGTCTTCTGGTAGCTGTGCCAAGAGAAATCTCAATCGTTCCCAATCTTGCAAAGACGGAGAGCGTAGCTATATGTTAGGAGATAACATAGACACAGGCTAATTATTGCTAATTAAAATGCTAGTTAACGTTAGTAATTAAACCTAAACCGCTAATGTAAGTCCAAACTGTCTGTGAGCTTCTCCAGGTAATACGGTGATTTGTCGACTATGAGACAGCAAGTCGCTTGGTTATGACAAAATCAATAGCTTATTTTTACAAAAGTGTCTGCTACGGAGCCATAAGGTGAGATACAAGGTATTGGAGCCTTTTATACATTGTCGTGTTTCTTTAGAAATAAATAATGGACAAATAGAGTTTTTAAACGCTTTACTTGTAAAGTTATTCACTGTCAAAGTGACGTCAAAATGAATGGGAGTCAATGGATTTGGATTTTTTTTTTTAAGCAGGGAGGTTGCCACTTGGTTTGTTTCAGGGTGGGCCATGATTGGCTAAATACATGGCTGCAACACAACACAAGAAAAAAATAATGTGGACATATGTTCCAGCCACAAGTATGAAAGTCAAAGTGGTTCATCAGGATAGAGGTGGGCACCAAGTATGTATTTATTGATTTTAGAATAGGAGTAAATACAAGTTTAACACTTAGTGGGGGGTATGGACAGAAAACAGGCCTGCATTATATAATGTGATGGACTGCTTTGGTGGGTAAGACATTAAAAATGATCAAGGAAGTCTAATTTTAGTAGTTTTGGGACAGACACTGCACAATGGTTTATAAAACCCAAGAGACAGGATCTTGCAACCCCAAAAAATGATCACTGGTGGCAAAGATTTTATATTTGGTCGCAACTCTATGGTCACAAAATTACAGCATTCACGTTACAATGTAATGTCACAGGAATGTGCGCTTCCATGTGCGTGATGTTGCAATGTGCCAAACGTTGGGACCGGATTGACTTTTTTTCGGGACGACCCTGCATTGACCCTTGCTCTTCCGCTGTTCTGGACTTAATAAATAAATAAGGTGGCTTTAGTCTGAAACAGTCAAAGCATTTCAGCCTCATAATGATATTTTCTCACTTTGGCCAATTACTCTGTTACGTACACTTTAAGGTTCAATAACATAAAAATTCTTCTGAAACACGGTATGTTTGTCCATCACTCCACATTAGCATCAGTTTGTGTGTGTCACTGAAAAAACACTGTTTGCATTTCAGTCTTTGATGAAGTATTTTGCATTGTGAGAAAAGAACATTTTGTGTTTTGCTCTCAATGCACATTAGAGAGACCTCATCCCTCTGAGTCCCATTTTCATGTGAACTCTAGTCCAACTGACTTCACCACAACAGATTTGGAAAATCAGTTTTTCCACATCGGTGAACTTTAGATGTTGAAAAGATGCGTCAAAACTTAGTGTAAGAGCTTCCTGGAGCCCCCTTCTTCCATCATTTGATGGTGCTATCTCTCAAAAATGCTCAAGTAGGTTGAAATGTACCAATTGTTGGAATTGCAGTACACTGCTAACATTGTTTTCATGCTCACCCGATCATTTGGGGATCACGTGCCGCCATGCGAATGAGGGCATTATCACCCTGGGAGAATACACTTTGCTTAAAGCATGGCAAGGACAACTTGGATGGATGTTATCCTTGGATGAACCGTTCATCCATAGGATGAACACGATTGCTCGGAATGGCTTTGAATTTATTGGCATTTACCTTTGTCTCTGAGGGGTTCAATGAGCCTCAACAATGCCAGGAAAACTGTTCCGAGTGGAAAACAACAAGCACTCGAGCCTGTAGACATTTATTGGCGCGTGCCGCACACAGTTTTGTCACCTTGTTGAGCACAAGAAGGTGACTGATGACTCGAGACCACGTGATTGCTTCTCATCAATTTGAAATGTGCATGTGAAGGGAGTAATAAAGAGTTTATGCAGTGGAACACCACCGTAGTTTCCCCCTCTGTGAAGTCCTCAACATACAATTCTGCATGAAAATGCCTTGAGTGTGTCCGTCCATTCACTGATGTCTCAGACTTCCGTGTACGTCCACTCACTGATGTCTCAGACCATGATTTACAGTTTGCAATGTTTGTGTTTGACCAGTATGTATTTTGCTTATTGCTAATTACTGTCATGTCTGCTGCTTACATGTACGTGTCTGTTGTGATTTCTGTCTGTCACTTGAATTTAGGGCATGATGGTTGCTTGTAGTCCTCATCAAACGTGCTGCTCTATGTTGTCATTCATCCTGTTATTGCATCTATCTGAACACAGGATGAAAAAAGGGTAAGCTTTAACTACAGCCACTAATTCATTAGAACTCTGCTGTTGTATTTGCTTGTGTTGTCTGTATTGGGTTTATAACTGTCTTTTTATTTCTGTGTGTATTTGTAGGTCTGTGTAATGTGAATTAAAGAGGGGGATGTATCATTATACACGTATATCTCCTAATGCTCTTTTGTCACTAACCAATTCTTTTGTGTTGTAAATAGCTCAGGTTTTTAAACATACTGTACCAAGATAACCCCCCCCCCACACACACACACACACACATCGAATCACCCGAATCTCTTTTCTTTTAATTTCAGTGGAGATGCAGGAGAGGATGCTGGGGATCTAGACTTCAGTGCCCTGCTGAAGAAAAGGTAACGGCAACTGCAAAGGACAACAGTCACAGGCATACATCGTAACTTACATTTGGGTCTCTTAAATTTGGTTCTCTTCCAAACAGGGAGAAGAAACACAAGGAGGTTGTCGTAGAAGAAGTAGATGTGTGGGAAATCTTGAAGGCGGCTAAGCCGTGTGACTATGAGAAGATTGCATTTGAGTATGGCATCACAGACCTGAGGGGCATGCTGAAGAGGCTGAAGAATATGAGGAAGAAGGTGGAGCCCAAGAAGGGTGATGGTGAGGAGCGGGGGAGAAGTCTTACGAGGCAAAAGAAGTCTAGTGGGTATAGGGGTGAGGCGGCTGGCAGGAAACAAGAGCTCGTAAATGCAAGAGGCCGTAAATACCAGCGACGTTTAAAGGCATCTGGGTGGGGTTATATTGCGGGACAACAGGTGGAATGTTGTTAACATAAACTTGCTGCTGGTTGGAACTTATGGATTGCCTGGCTGTTAAAGCAGTGGTTGAACTACTGCATACTAACTGGAGACTTTCTTGTCAGCTTTCCTGAGGAAGCTGGATGCAGCCTACTCAGTGGAGAAGGGCAAGAAGATTCAGCTGTCAGTGGAACTAGCTGACCCCAACGCTCCAATCAAGTGGCTGAAAAATGGACAGGAAATCAAACCATCAGCCAAGTGAGCCAATTACCATTTTAGGTGGTGCACGGAACAGTACGTGTGTCTGTGTGATTGTGGCATTGCACCAAACCCTGATCATGTTAAAGAATATACTACAGCCGTACACTTCAATTTGAGGTCTGATTACAAAGTGAGGAACTTTGTGGTAAAAGGTTGTGAAGTAATATTGTAATATTTTTTGAGGGCCCTTGAGTGCTAGCTATACTTTAAACTATGAACTTAAAGTCATGGGCATGTGTCTATGACGTTCCCTGTAGGGTGTCACGTTCATTGCTGATGTTTTGATGGAAGTTTACCACTAACTGCCATCTTGGTAGTGGCTTTAGCCTGAAAAAAAACAAAAACGTAATAATAGACTCCTCCTTAACTGAGGCTGAAGGGCTGAGACACCGAACGTGTAAAAAATGGACGTTTGGACAGTGGCTGTCCACGTCTGATGCAACAAAAAAGGCCCCCTTTGGCATGGGTGTAGAATGTACTGGGTAGCAAACAAACACAGGACTTTCACCCGGGAGAGTGGGGTTTGTGTCCCGCGTGTGTCCTTAACCGTCCCGTTAGTGCAGCGTGTCAGGGAAGCTGCTTTCTTCTTTGACCGGCCTGTTATTCCCGTGTGTCACGGAGCCGTTAGACCACCCACAAGCTTTTCCTTAACCAAAAAGTGTCAAAAAGGACGCCAATAGTCCCGACCAAGCGCGTGTTCAATAACAACGACAAAGGCACCTGACCAAGCGTCCGTTTTTTTTATATTTCACATTACACGATCACACGTATAAAGCAAATTAAAAAGAGAAAGGAAAACATTCCAAAATAAAATGAATAACAGCGACAAATTCAAGTTGTTATGACTAATGCTTTAGCAAAAAATTGCCAATTTACACATCCAGACCACCTGAAGCTACATTAGCAATTGTTAGGAGTTGTGTTTCTGGTCACCATGTCCAATACTTACTCTTCTTTTAGATCTGTTTTGGCAAGACAGGAAATATCTGGCTTTTGTTACCATGCTTCATTGTGTTAACCAGGTAGTAGTTCACTTTGTTTTGTGTGCCACTTGGTGCTGGGTAACAAGATTGTTAGAGCTTTTTATTTTTTTCGGTGCCATAACCAGCTGCCTGCCACTGCTGGAAATGAGGTTTATGAAAGTGGGAAGATTAGAACAAAACAGTAAAGTTGTGGAACAATACATAACTACAACCCTTGAACTAGAAGACACTAAGAACGCTTGTGAAAACGGGATTGCAACCTGCAGAGCTGGTTGATAATTATCTGAGGGCTCCTAGCTACAAGCGACCGTTTTGCTATTTCTTCCATTGTTAACACAGAATATGATCACAATAACACACTTCAGAGGTAGTAACATTAGTTAAGTCTTGTGAAAAAAATAGTGTATCATTCCTACATCATCAGTCAATGCAGGTGCTTCATGTAAAACTGTATTTCATGTTCACTGGAGTGACGGGTGGGTGATGTTACCTAGCAGCTGTCCAAAGTGACTAGCATTAAGAGTAACTTTTAAGTAGTTGGACTAACTAACATAATTAGTGGCTTTTTAATTAGCTAGACTTGATGATTATTATTACACCTGGCATTGCATACGGACTGAAAGCCTACTGAGAACGCTGCTCTACATAGAGAAATAAAAAGAAATCTGACTTTCTGACTAACAGACAGTGAAATAAATGTTAGTTTTGAGCCTCTTTAGCCTGCTGAGCTCTCCTCCGTGTCTCTCGCTCCCCTCTTTGCTCTTTCCCCTCCTTCAAAGGCTTCTTTTGGTGTTTTATTGAAGAGGGTACAGCTGTTGCGAGTGGTGTTTTTTCAATGGCTTCACCATCTGCCATTATGAGTAGCTTAATGCTGTTTATTGAAAGTAAGGCAGTCCTATCCTGTTTTTTGATGAAGACAGTTACTATGGGAAAGGGGACTTTTTCCAGGCTCTGCACTGTGACCATCGAGAGCTAAACCACTTGAAAGTTTTGGGTTACAGAGTTAGGGATTAAGGCTTTTATAGTCAATCTAGGTCTTCTTTGTTTCATTTCAAACGAACCACTGCTGTGGTTAAGATATACAGCTACAACTAAACCAAAACCGCACACATTTAGTGTGATTTAATAGGAATTTGGTACAGAGAATTATGTTGTATATCATTTATCTAAAATGAAAAGATTGTTATGTGCCAAGTTAAGCTCTGCTATTTTCCTACTCGATGTTCGGATTAGGATTGAAAGATGAAAACAAAAGCTGTTATAGGAGTGCAATGCTAAATTGGTGGGGTACTGAATGAATTAAGTCTTTATTTCTGAATGATTTGAAGAAAAAAAAATTTATACCTATAAAATGTATAAAAGAATAAAAAAAAAGAAAATGTTTAACAAGAAACTCAGAAAACGATTTTTCAACATAACACTTGACCCGCTCGAAAAGGGATAGGTAGAAGCCCTCGGCTTAACAGGTCCTACCCCACTGTATTATGGAGCACTGCAGTGTTCAAAATCTATGTTGTTGGTCATTATTGAGATATCCCACACTGTGACAAAAAAGCCCTCTAGCTCTAGCTATACATACATTTCTCATAAAAAACAACATTATGTAAACAAACTGCCATTTAAAGGATTACAATTCTGAAAATGAATAAATATTAAGCAGTTATTATCAGGACTGACGTTAAAAAAATGTTAACTGAGTGGAAGTGGCATGTAATATATAATCAGGGCTTGACATTAACTTTGTGGCTGGTGGTTTTCCAAAAAGCTACTAGCCCCTCAGCATCTTCACTAGCTGCGATTTTGAGCAAAATTACATTTTAGTTGAATAAAGTTCACTATGGTTTGCTACAATTAACTTGAAGAACCCGATTTACAGCCCTTTTAAAATTAAATAAGCACTGTAAATACCTAAATCAAGACTACATCAAATATAACACCGCAGTCATCAAATATTCAGCTCTGCTAATGTGTGTAAAGATCCTTTTTGAATGAAAACATGCAACCGAATAAGACACATACATAAAAGAGTAGCTTCTTATGCATAGGCTAGGTGGTGCAGGGGGTGTAGGAGATTAGTTGAAAGTGATTTGGATCACTCGCGTGTCACTTAGCAGGCAGCACGGGCCCTCGGTGATGGGAAGCAGAGCGCACAGACCAAACGTCTTGCTAAACTGTCCAGCCGCTCCCTTTCTGCACTTCTTCTACAAACCTATACCTTATACAGTCTATCACATGTACAGACGCAACTGTTGACGCGGGCTAATTTAAGGAATCTCAGCAGCATGCTGGTCTGACGTGCCGTACGGGCCACTGTTCTCCGGCCTTGGGCTGCTGATGCACACAGGGTCACAGTTGTGTTCCTGTGTAGGGCGGCGGCACAGTGGCACAGTACGCCAGCCACCAGTGTTACAATATAAAGGCATGCCACCCGCCAAAGTGGCTAGGGAGAGAGACCGTGTTACCCGCCACGGCCAAAATCTACCCGCATTTGGCAGGTTGGGCAGGTGATAATGTCAAGCCCTGTTAAGGCTGGGGGATTAGGGAGAAAATCAGATATCGTGAAATTCTTGACCCAATGTTGATATCGATATTGCGGCGATATTCTAGGGTTGACTATTGGTGCTATAACAAAATATCTTCACACTTAGATTTTAGATAAATACTCATCGGTAATGTGGACATAATGTCTAAGTGGGGAAAAGGCAAACAATTAAAAACACCTAGAGCAGTCTGGCAAATTCAAAAAAGCACATGACTTTACTGTAATGCAGCCTTTAAAACCAGGAAAAGACAACACTTATGTCATATGACGATATTACAATATCTAGACTCTTAGACGATATCTAGTGTCATATCACAATAGCAATATAATATCTACATATTACCCAGCCCTAAGCCCTGTATATATCATTTTATGACGCAGGTATTTTTGTCCTCTATGGACATTGGATCTTCTTTTTGAAAGTGATGCTCAAGGATTAATATATAGCTGGGCTATATAACGAAATTATATCGCTATCATGATATAAGATTAGATATTGTCCTAGATTCTGGATATCGTTTTATTGTAATATGGCATACGTGTTGTCTTTTCCTGGTTTTAATGGCTGCATCACTGTCATTTTTTGAATTTTCCAGACTGTTAGTGTTCTTTTATTTACCTTTACCTGCTTAGTCATTACATCTACAATACTGATGATTATTTATCAATCATCTCATTGTGTCAATATTTTGTGAAAGCACCAATGGTCAACACTATAATATCGTCGCGGTATCAAAATCGTGGTAATTGGTAAAAAATATTGTGATATTTGATTTTCTCCACATTGCCCAGCCCTAGATTATTACACTATTTTATATCATAAACACTTAGTTTTACTGCCTCACATGCCTCATCTGTTGCTATTCAAATTAAACGTACTGTGAACGGCAGTCGCCCCCTTGAGTTGTCCGATGATTTGAGCACGTAACCATGGGAATATTTCCCATCGCTACCTTCCATTGCGTGTGATGATCAGACCGTGGCATTACTAGTCCTTTGATGTCTGTCCCCATATTTGTACAACAACTCTGGTGTGTGTGTGTGTGTGTGTGTGTGTGTGTGTGTGTGTGTGTGTGTGTGTGGGAGCATAGATGTGCTCTGAAGGTCTGTAGAAGAATGTGTAGACTCTTTGTCTCAACCTATAACTGTGAGTCACTCTGGTTCTCTTCAGGCCTCTCTGCATCTGATTGAGGCCGGGTTTGCTGAAAGCAGTCATTCATTATTCTCTCTCTCACTCTCTTTCTATGTCTCGGTCCCCTTGTTTGTTCTTTATCGCCTTTGCATGATCTTCCCCCCATCATCCCTGTGCGTCCAGGTATGTGTTTGAGAGCGTGGGTAACAAGCGTACACTCACTATCAACAAGTGCAACCTGTCTGATGACGCGGCGTACGAGTGCGTGGTCGAGGAGGAGAAGTGCTTCACGGAGGTTTTTGTCAAAGGTACATGAGTCACTGTCTTTGGAGGAATCCTTTCAGCAGCAGAGCTTTTTCTGCTTGGTTTAGCAAATGCTGTCATTTGAGCGTTGAGAGGCCTGACGGCTCTGTACCCTTCTCGTGTCTGTGTATTGTCGTCTGTAATCTGTTTGTTTCCATGCTTTTACAGCTTATAGCTCTCTGTTGTCTGCTCACTCATTTTTTATGAAAGGCTGATGTTTTGTTTAGTGTCATGTGTCAATGTGTTAATGTGTCATATTTATCAGAGATTGACAGATATGTGTGTTTTTAAAGGTCACTTTCATACTGTTCGATTAAAATATTAATCATATGTGGTAACATTTAGTATATCCTAATTTTATATTTTATAACCTCCCAATATAATAAAGTACAAGTATTACTTGTTTCTTGTACTGTTAATAATAATAATAATAATAATCAAAAGTACTACTATCGCTTCTCTTGTTTTAATAGACAAACATTATCTAATGTATTATTATATATTATATTATAGATACAGTTTTTTCAGTCTAACTCTGGTGCTTCAATATGACCTCTTCGAAAGGCATAGAAATAGCACAGCACTTTAAAGTTTAACTTTTAAAGGAACACGCCACCGTTTGTTGAAATGCAGCTTATCACGGTCTCCCCTAGCTGTAGATAGGTGGGCCAACGCATCTTTTGGCTCAGTTCATGCATTGTTTGAGACTGGTGCCACACCGACAGCGTCACCGCTAATTAGCTTAGCGCAGTAAATGGAATCCTATGTTGTCGGTTAGCATGTTGTGAGTAAAAGTGAGCCGACAAAAAAACTACAAAAACCTAATTACTTCTTGTGACCTGCATATTCACAACGAGTACAAATAGCTATGCAGATTAGATGATTTCCTATTTAGATATTGACTTGGGACTATATTGGGTGGAAGCACAGCCTTAGCACTGCTACATGGCGTCGAGATAGCACCGTGCCACCGGGCTACTAACGCTATTAGGACTATGTTTGCTCCTCGGATCTCTGCAGGGTAAATCC
>NC_045747.1:17122529-17126063 GCF_008692095.1 Etheostoma spectabile | reverse complement strand
CTAGACTATCTGTCCAATCTGAGTTTTCATTTGCGCGACTAAAATAACTTTTAAATGAAAACGTCTGACCAAAACAAAATCCTTCCCATGAGCGCCGATCAAGACGATTGTGATTGGTTTAACAAAATGCCAACAATAAACCAGAGTTTTCCTCCCATCCCAATGCTGTGTGGGACTAGCCATACCCTCCTTCGCAGCTCTGTGGAGGAAGGTCTAGCAATCCAAGACTATTTTCTTATAAACTACTATATAATCTGACTTCTTTTTGGAGCCAGTGGAGATGATCCCTGCTGGAAATTAGATAGAATACAGGTTTAAGGCAATTCCGCATTGGCTTTACTTATTAGACCCGGAGGCTTTGTCCACTTCTCAGTCTATGGGTTTTACGCAGAGAAACCACAAATCACGCTGTAGACATCAAGCTCATCTCATTGTGAGGGCCGCAGTCACATTGCACATGTCTCTGTGGTGCTGTGACTGTGGGCTCTTCAGCTGAGGTTGAAGAGAATTGAGACGTCCAGAGAGGGACTGGATGCTGACGATGACAAATAGCTGAGGCTAGCAGAGCGTCGAGCATAACACCATGTGGTTACACAACGTGACTCCCACCTCCTCAGGAGACTTGAGGTATCTTCCACCTCTACAAGAAGGTAGGGTTTGGTGGCATTGATAAGTAGTTTGGGAGTGTATTATTCTAAAAAAAGGGCATGCACATGCTCTTAGGTGTGTTTGAGAACATTAATATACATGCCACCTACCACCAATTCACAGAGGAGGGAAGACTACAAAAACACCTGAATTACAGTGATTTTGACTCAAAACAGTTTTGTCAAGAAATTTATTATTACTATTAAAATATTCAAATTAATAACCGGATTATTGAAGTTCTAATTGATGATAATGTCTAATGAATTCCATGTACATCAGACGAAAGTCTTTTACATCTCATTTTGTTCATTTTTAATTGCATAATGCTCGGAGTTCTCAATTAAATTGAACTATCTACAACCCTAACATACTAATATTGTCCTGACACAATCTCACAGATAGACAATCTCACATTATGTGGAATTATATCCCGTTTGAGTAAGGTGCATTTCCACGTTATTGTGCTTGAAATTAAGACTTTGCATGTGCTTGAATTCCAACAATTACCATTCTTGTTGTTTTGTGTCCTGTACAAAAAAAAAGCCTTACTCACTTTACTCATGCACTGATACCTTCCAGCTCTGTTCATCCACCACACCGCTTTCATCCCCCGCTCATGTTCCTTGTCAGTTTTACTCCGGTGATTTAGATAGGTACAGTGTACAGAACAGTGTACAGAAGTGATTCACATAATATTGTGGTACGGTTTGTTGATGACTCAGTATCACTCAGTATGCTGTTTCAAAGTTTGACTCAAAGCGTTGCGTTTTTGTCTCCAGAGCCTCCAGTCACCATCACTAAGCTGCTGGATGACGTTCACACCGTGGTGGGAGAGAAGGTGGAGTTTGAGGTGGAAGTGTCCGAGGAGGGAGCCAACGTCAAATGGTGAGCCAGTATATCATGCATTATCATTTAATAATCTGTGTGGTCAGATTATTGTCTGGTTTACAAATCCTACAAAACCTTGGCGGATTGTACCGTAATAGTTTTATATGTAATATTTTGCATGTTTATGTGCTGCTGCGCTTCCCTGTGTGTGTAACAATCATAGTGTGCGCGCATTGTGCATAAGCCTAGGTGTATTGTTCAAAAAAAAAAAAAAAGCTTCGTTACTGACCAGGTTTTTGTCGGTCAATGGCACGATCACTTCCCGCTGCCTCAAGATAGCAACACGCCAAGAATTCACCTGAACACACCTCCCTGTAAAACCAGCACGCCCATGGGTGCACAGATGTGGGCAGGGAGGGCACTTGCGTCAGGTTTGCGTTGCGCGGCACCGGGTGCAAGATAGGGCCCAAAGACTTGCAAGATTTCAAGTAGTAGATTATTCACCATGAGCACAAAGCATATTCAGTTGAGGTAATAACAGCAACATTCACACAGTAAATGCCAAATGAAGCCTTGTGATCCCTGAAGGCTGTAGCCATGTAGACCCTTGCAGACGTGTCTATCAGCTCTTCCTCCCATCTGTGTGTGTTGGAGTGTCACTGAAGCATGCGTGTGTTTGTCTCCTCAGGATGAAGGATGGAGTCGAGCTGAACAGAGAAACAGCAGGTTCAAAGTACAGGTTTAAAAAGGATGGCAAGAGGCACATCTTGATTATAAATGAAGCTACTAAGGAGGACATCGGAATGTATTACGTGTTCACTAACGGCGGAGAGTCCAAAGCAGAACTGGAGGTTGAAGGTACAGTGTCCTCTATCAAAGTAATTACACTACAACACAACACAATTAAACCTACACCAGGAACAACATATTTATTTGTTTATTTATTTGAAAGAGCTATTATTTTGTTACAGGTTGTAACATATTTTATTTTTTTACACAAGTTATTTTTATGCCATTGAGGCATAATAAACCATGTTCATCAACCTCTGAGAAGCCTATCTGAATTTGTGTTTCAAGACCGGGCCTAGAGGCCTCTTTTTTGGAAATCAAAATATGGTCACCTCAGTGTAAAGTATAAAGTTAACAAGTATTTCAGACATGGCTACTCATTTAGGACCCTAACGAAAATGTACACATCAGCACATGTTGATGTCTTCCATCCTGACAAGCATGAAAAGCAATACATTAGTCATTACTCAAGTCATAATTAATAGTACTTCATTAGTCCCATGAATTAGTAGTTCACCACACTGTTCATTATGCTAATTTTCTTTTACACCTCCAAAATTGATGGTTGGATCCCGTCCCTCAGACATTACACCGTGTCAGACGCTGCATACTCACACGCCGGACGAGTTGATTAGAGTGTGAGAAAAAGTGTGTCCTTCCTCCTCAGTGGACACTACAGTAGCCAGGTGATCCATATGGACATGGTGTTGCAACGTAGAATGCTAGCCGACTCTAAAAAGGTGTTGAGTCCCACATGTGGCGTTATAACTGACATCCGCAGTAGTCCCAAAAACATAGCTCAGAGTGAAATTACCATGCCTTTTTTTCTTGTAAGACAAGTCCTCAATACATGAATATATTACCTGTTCAATTTCCTTTTCCCTTTTCAATTTGTTATATTATGACATAAATAAAAATGGCAAGAAAAACATATATACAGCGTAAAATAATAAATCCTTTTAAATAAATAATAAATAAATTGAATTAATAAATACATGCAATCTACTACAACCTACAACAAATATAAAAGTAATTTTAAAGGAGGAGTTAGAAATGTTGGGTAATACAGTAATTCTGTTTGTTGCCGAGAGTTTTACACTAATATTGATGCCACTCCCATGTTTGTATGGTAAATATGATGTGGCCTATTAGCTTAGCACAACGATTGGAAACACAAGGAACAGCCAGCTATTATTTTAGGAAGTTTGCCACCAGCCAAATATGTATATATGTATATATGTATATATATGTATATATATATATATATAT
>NC_045747.1:17118004-17122519 GCF_008692095.1 Etheostoma spectabile | reverse complement strand
ATATATATATATATATATATATATATATATATATATATATATACATACAGCTGCATACATTTCTTGCCTATTGTTACACACATTGCCATCTGCCACCGCTGCACTGGTCAGAATAAAAGGAATTGTCTGCGTGAACAAACATCTGAATGCTACCTACTGATCTATGTTGGTGTCATTTTCTTCAGATAAGGAGCTGCAGGTTCTGCAGAGCATAGCTGACCTGACAGTGAAGGCTGCTGAGCAGGCTGTGTTCAAGTGTGAAGTGTCTGATGAAAAAGTAACGGGGAAATGGTTCAAGGACGGCGTCGAAGTCCTGCCCAGTGATCGCATCAAAATGACACACATAGGAAGGTATTATATCTGACTGTTGCGGGTCCAAGTATAAATGTCAAAAAACTATTTTTCTGAACCATCAGGCACACACAGCCACACACTCATGTGCACAGACAGACAGACAGACACACAGACAGACAGACACAGATACACAGACAGACAGCATAGCTATCACAATGAGCACTGTCTGCCACACGGCTTGGCAAACTATTACCAAAGGGGTTTCTTAGTTATTTGACCCAGTTTTCGGATAGGCTGCAATCTGTAAAGCTCTACCCCCTTAACACACACAGACACACACATTATACACACCCCTAGGTCCTGGGGTTTCTCTCAGTAATCCCTCCATCAGAGCTGCCTATGGCAGGAGATATGCCAAGGCAACAGCGGTCACACAAGGTGAAAGCCATTTAGTATGTTTCTAACTCTGCGATATCGCCTCATGGAGTATGTTGCTAGGGCAACTGTCTCATGCATATCGTGGGTCATGAGTATTGTCTCCTTGGTAACATCTGGTATCACGTCCCCAGGACCCACAAGCTGATGATTGATGATGTGAAGCCTTCGGACGCTGGAGATTATACCTTTGTCCCTGATGGCTACGCACTTTCTCTCTCTGCAAAACTCAACTTCTTGGGTAAGAGCAACACGTACGCGCAATTAAGAAGCATTTGATGAACTAAGCATATTTGAATGAGACTGATTCATATATTATATCCCTCAGAAATCAAGATCGACTATGTTCCCAGACAAGGTAAGTATTGTTTTTTGTACAATGTGTTTCTGAAATTGTATTCATCATTTTGCATGTATATGTTAGATCTATTCAAGGGTGCTGATACACTTCATAGGTCCAATATTGATATCAAATTGGATATAGGCAGGACACCTATTGCCACTAAGAGGGTTACGTATTTTTTTTTTTTTTTTTTTTTTCTTTTTTACTCTAATTTTAGCTTTAATGCTCTAACACTGTATACCTTCACCCTGCTAACCAGAAAGTTTCATACTTACTACTTAAAGGTCCCATGGCATGAACATGTCACTTTATGAGGTTTTTTAACATTAATATGAGTTTCCCCAGCCTGCCTATGCTCCCCCAGTAGCTAAAAATGGTGATAGGTGTAAACCGAGCCCTGGGTATCCTACTCTGCCTACTCTGAGAAAATGAAAGCTCAGATTGGCCGATCTGGAATATTGCTCCTTATGAGGTCATAAGGGGCAAGGTTACCTCCCCCTTCTCTGCTTTGCCCGCACAGAGAATTTGGCCCACCCATGAGAGAGAGAGACATCATGGCTTTCAAATGAGTTGAGTCCCCAGCCTCCACCTTGCCCCCCCCCCCCCCCCCCCTCCTCAAAAGCTACAGACTCAGAAATGGCACATACTAAGGAAAG
The DNA here is from genome assembly GCF_008692095.1 of Etheostoma spectabile. Taxonomy (NCBI): domain Eukaryota; kingdom Metazoa; phylum Chordata; class Actinopteri; order Perciformes; family Percidae; genus Etheostoma; species Etheostoma spectabile. The sequence continues at coordinate 17,120,791 of NC_045747.1, read as the reverse complement.
CTTATTGTAGGACTGGCTCTAGTGGCTGTGATTCTGCACCAAGGCTAAATTTTGGGAAAGAGACTTCAGATATGGTATTATCTGAAGTTTTATCTATATATAACAGCATCCAAAGAGCATCATGTCACGGGACCATTAAATAACAATGTTGCAGTATTCAAAGTATAGGCATGTTTGCACTATGTGTTTTTAAAGAGATATATAAAAAGATAGAAGTGTTGGTGCAAGTACCTGAAAAACTGCTCACAGGCACTGGGCTACACACGTAGGAGCTTTACAGTTGAATCTCAGAAAACCAAAATCTTACTGAACCATTTCAGAGTCCCAACCCTAACCCAATGTGCTTTCATAAGATAGCCGTCTGACAAAAACAGTGATATACCTCGTTCAGTTAATTTGTTGACTTTTGTGTTTAAAAGGACTAATTTGGATTCACCAAAGTCACAGATTAACAGAAACAAATGAACTGGCAGGCAGGCAGCAGCGGTAGACCAGCGATTCCCTTGCAAGTGAAAGTTATTGTTTTTGTCAAAGGAGTTTGGTGGCTTTGAAGAAAGCATAGATGGGTAAAATGGCTTCAGTTCCCTGTCAGAAAGGACTGTCTGCCCACAGCAGTACATTACTTAGTTTCCTGTCTGCTTCATTCAACCTGCTTCATACAACACCACTTCAAAAAATTCCAAACTATCCCTTTAACACCACATATTTCAGCTGCTGCTTCTCCCTCTTTAAAATTGAGAGGTTTACTCAGGAAATGCAACACTCGATGAAAAAAGAAAAAGCCTGAATATTAAATTGAAGCGCCTGAGGGTCACAACACACACAAAATGTAACATACATTTTGAAAATGTTTTCATCATTTCATTTCAGTATTCTATCAAATGTATAACATTTCTGATCAAATTTAATATGCTGGTTAATAGCACAGAATGTCATCTTCAAGAAGGTCTTCCCTCAAAACATGTTATGCTGGGGCGACCTCCAGCTCACCCAGTGAGAGTGAGCGCCCCATGCAGGCTGAGGCCTTGGCAGCGAATCTGACCTGCGTCCCCCATCTCTCTCCCAGCTTTCCTGTGTATCCAGTGTCACTCTGAATTAAAGGAAAAAAAGCCCCCAAAAAATTAAATAAAAAAAAAAAACATGTCATGCTTCTCAACTGAATGACCTCTCTCTCCCCCCTCTCTCATAATGAAAGACCCTCCCAAAATCCACCTGGACACCAGTGGCACCGGCAGCAAGAACACCATCACCGTGGTGGCTGGAAACAAACTTCGCCTTGACGTTGAGATCACAGGAGAGCCCGCGCCCACTGTGTGCTGGATGAAAGGAGACGAGGTGAGGAAGAATAGAAGGGATTCTCACCATTCACCTCAGACACACTCAAACATACTACACATCAGATACTACCTTTGTGCATGAATCAGAGTATCCAGCCGTTAGTCACTCAACAGCACAAAAGAAGAATGAAACATGAACTAGAGTGGGAAGGTTGAATCACCTGTCACCGTGGCAGCTGTGCCTGTGCTGTCGTCATGGGACACCATCCTCTTCAACAATCCCCTTTGTTCTGTCCGTCTCTCTTGCTTTGTCCCGCCCTGTGGGGTAGGTGGTCTCCGAGGGCGAGGGAAGGGTCCGCGTGGAGACGAGGAAGACCCTGAGCAGCTTTGTAATTGAGGGGGCGGAGAAAGAGGACGAGGGCCGCTACTCCATCACCGTGACTAACCCGGCTGGAGAGGACAGGGTTGAACTCTTTGTCAAGATAGTTGGTCAGTGGCTTTTTTCAAAATATCTTTTACCTTTTTCACCTCTCGCCTCATTTTTATTTTAATTGTTGTTGTTTAATTGTTTAATTGTTTAATTGTAATTGCTCCTTTTCTATTTTTCATAGCTGACTGAGAGCCAAAGGGCTTTGCTCTCAAACTGAAATTGGGTAATGATCAGAAAATATTTATGTAAAATTAGTGACAAATTGTTACAGTTGGTGCCATCTTTTAAAACCCTATATCATCAGAACTTTAGGTCAATACAGCACTTTTGCATCTTGTTGCCAGTGTACTATAATTTGCGTATCCAAACTGTATGTATGAATATTTCAAGGCAGCCATGGTTCTTTCCTAAATTTCAATTCAAAAAGAAACTTTCAGAACCATCAAAGGTGAGTTAGATTATCAATGACAGTTTGTTTTTATTATGTTTTATGAAAGTTAGGTTATTGTGTTGCATTAATGCAGTTACAAGTGAGAATGGGTTTTACACCAATAAAGCCAGACAAGACGTTAATTGGAAAGAATTTCATGCAAGTTTCAGGGCTCTAGTCCAAACAAAAATGAAAAGAAAGCACATTTAACTTAAAATAATACTGCATGCTTTGAAAAACCATGCCTCAGAATTTGGTCAACAGTAGGATAAAAGTATATGATTTAACATGTAAATCATTATACCATCTTTTGGCACCCTATTCTGGGTCATCCGCATCATTGGAGCCAGGGAATGACTGTAACAGTTTTCGTAGCAGTTCTGAGCCTAGAAGGTAGCTCAGGTCTTGTGCCCTTTCTATCCATAAAAACAGATGCAATGTAAGGGAGGAGCTGGAGAAGGAGCTGATGGAGGAGTAGCCCGACTGTAACAGCACTGTAGCGGCACCTAGTATAGTTGTGACATCACAACTGTACGGAAGTCCAGACAGCTCGTTTAAAGGGACAGTTTCTGAATACCGACTGGGTGCATGTCTTTGTGGATTGAGAGCTTTGATACTTTCACAGTATTTAATGGCAATTTGACCTGGTT
>NC_045747.1:17115173-17117994 GCF_008692095.1 Etheostoma spectabile | reverse complement strand
CAACAATCTCACTTCTTGCAATATGGGGCCTCTAACTACAAAGTTACTTAGCAGGAAAGTGGATATGATGTCTTTCATGATTATGAAAAGACAAATCTAAATCATATAATTAGGGTCAAAACAAAGCAAAAAAAAAAGAGGATTAAATACAATACTGACTTTTTATCCTTTTTATCTCAGTTTCATCATTCCTCTTTTTCCATTTCCAACTGTAACTTGCCTCTCCAGATGTGCCCAACCCTCCTGAGAATGTCAAGTGCACATCAGTTGGCGAGGATTCTGGCACCATCACATGGGACCCTCCAGCATTTGACGGTGGAGTTCCCATTAAAGGTACCCTAAAACACACATGATTTTAATGATCACATCTGATGTCTCCCTCCCTGCAATCCACTCAGTTTATCACAATGCAATGTCTAAACTCTTTTCTAAAGAACACTGACATTTTAAAGACCTATTTTTCCTCCAGGATACCTGATGGAGAGGAAGAAGGCTGGCTCATCTAGATGGACCAAGCTCAACTTTGATGTGTATGAGTCCAACACATATGAGGCTAAGAAGATGATTGAAGGTGTACTTTATGAGATGAGAGTTTTTGCAGTCAACGGCATTGGCATCTCTCAGCCAAGTGCAAACTCAAAGCCCTTCATGCCCATTGGTGCGTTCCATTTATCATTAGTAGAATGGTTAATTAACAGAGGCTTTTTACACAATGCTCATTTTAAGGCAGCTTAACCTACCTCCCTCCCATTTACACTGGGTATTAACGTATTAATTAGCTTCTTTCTCTCTCAGCCCCCACCAGCGAGCCCACTCGCCTCATAGTGGATGATGTGACAGACACTACCTGTGCACTCAAGTGGCGTCCTCCAGACAGAATCGGAGCAGGCGGCATCGACGGTTACATCATTGAGTACTGCATAGAAGGAAGTAAATACATGCAAAAATGTTGGCACTTTGTACTAAGGCATATAGAGAGTTTTTAAGTTGTACAAGGGAAATATGTTGATTATTGATGATTTATAGACCTGTATGATTAAGGACATAATTTGGTTTTTTTAAGGTTGTAAGAAAAATGCATTTGGTTGATGTTCATCGTCCTTCAGCATCTTTTCAGCTAGCTAACGAGGCAAGACCCGTTATGCTAAAGGAGGATACAGCAGCCAAATATTTTTTTTATAAACCTGGCAACCCAAAAGTCATTTTCCCGATATATATTTTTATTGAGCATCAAAAATAATACAAAACATCCACAATGGGACAGAAGAATGACATAAAAACAATGCTCATAATTCCAATGTTCTCCCATCCCGCAACCCCATCTCCCACTGGGTAACAAACATTGCAATAAAAAAATACAAAAAATTATTAAGAAAATAAAAAATAAGGGACAAACCAACATAAAAGAAATGTTAGATAACTTACAATTAAATTACTGTTAAAATAAAGTAAAAAAATAAAACAAACATATAGGAACAAAACGGGGGTGTTAGGTTATGACATTAAAAGTCAGAAAAAACTCAGATAACTGACTCCTCAGGACGATGTCTAAAGACTCTATGATGGACAGTAAGGGGTTCCAAATTTGATCAAAACTCTTCAGAGAGCCTTTGAGGGAAACTTTCAGCCTTTCCAACTTTAGATTATTTGAAACTTCCTTGATCCAACGATCTTGAGATGGGGGAAAGCTTGCTTCCAATTTACAAGAATTAATCACCTGGCCAGTAGGGTGCAGAAGGCCATGGAACGTTGTGCCTTAGCTGATAGGGTATTGTTAGATGCAATACCAAATAGGGCCGATAGGTTTGGGATCTGCCACAAAATCATAGGCTATTTGAAGAGTATCAAATATTCTAGCCCAAAAATCTGTCATCTTTGGGCATGACTAAAACATGTGCGAGAGGTCGGCAGGGGACTGGTGGCATCTGTTATAAGTGTCAACCACACTTGGGTCCAAAAGTAATTTTTACAAACAGCTTTTAGCTAAATCCTTTCCTGAACTAGCGACTGCCCAATCATAGCTCAGCAAACGTAACTTGGCACGGCAGATCTGTCAGGGACTTTGCATTTATAGAGTTTGCAGGGTGGTGTCTTTTTTTAGCCCATCCAAAACCCCAAACTACAAAAGAAAAAGTATACATCCAAGCATTACTTTTCATGTCATTATCATCATCTCTTTGGCAGGCCCTATGGCAATAAGCAGTAGTTGCAGGTGTGTTTTGGGATCTCACTTCCAAGACACCCAAAGAGTATTGCCTTTTGTTGGTATGTACAGGGAATGTCACCACAGACACCTGGTTCCTAATACTGCAAATGCAAGGGCTTTCATCAGTGGATCATAGGCTCAATCACCGTTGACTTACCATTATAGATAGTGACTTAACAGACCTTGTTTTAAACAAAAATCTTGAAGATTCTTACTTTAACTAATATTTGTTTCTGTGGTTACAGGTTAGGTTAAAAAAATTCACCATTCCAATTCATGACTATATGTCTACTGCGTAGTATTTCTCAGTCTTAGCCTTAGCAGGAGCAATAGTATTTTAGTATTATATAATGCATGCCATCATTGTGTGTTTATTTAAGACCCCCCTAAAATTCTAAATTCAAAGCAAGTCTACTGGAATTAAAAAGTCAGCCATAGATAGTGTTTTCAATCGATTCATGGAGCTAACATTAGCCTAATTAGCTAGCTTGCTTGAAGCTTGTTTAAAAGGACTTTGAATTCTGAGTGCTAATTCAGTTATTGCTAAAAACAGCACAATGTGCTGTGAGAGACTGGAAAGCTTGACGGTGGTAGCAACAGTAACTAAGGGGGGGG
>NC_045747.1:17112068-17115163 GCF_008692095.1 Etheostoma spectabile | reverse complement strand
GGGGGGGGGGGGCAGATTTTCAGTAAACGGTAAATTATTGAACAATATTTACACTTGATTGTTGATTCTCAACATTATCCTGAGATCTTTGGATTGTTTTTGCTTTTTTGATCCGTTCCTTCTCTTCTTCTGCTGTGACTCCTTCCTCAGGTGATCAGTGGGTGCAAGCTAACGAGGAACCAGTGGGAAAGAACCAGTACAGGGTGAAGGGTCTCCCAGTAGGGGAGAAGATGCTGTTCAGAGTGATGGCTGTCAACATTGCTGGGCGCAGCCCCCCCGCTACTCTCACCCAGGCCGTCACTATCAGAGAGATCATGGGTCAGAGATGTTTGTCACCTGTCGTTTTTAACAGAAATTTTAAAACTGCTCTTGTTGGAATACATTGTAAATATCCAAATATGAGAAAAGTGTAACAGAAACACAGCATTGGTACCAGTCAGCCACTGTTCAAGAACAATACTGCTTGGTGGTTATTCAGGGTCGTAGCTGTTGTAATATTAATGTAAACATCATGAAACCTCAAGAACGTACAGTCCTCCACCACCTGCTCAAATTCTATTCATCGTTTCCTTCTCTGTTTCTCATTTGTCCACCACCCAGAGAATCCCAAGATCCGCCTGCCCCGCAATTTGAGGTCCAAACTTGTCACGTTTGTGGGCGAGAAAGTGAACTTGGTCATCCCCTTCCAGGTTAGTCCGAGTCTGGCCAAGCTCTTAAGTTAGGGCCCCTTGGCACATATTGTACATGCAAAAGGCTGAACCACCTTTACAACAAACGAGCAAGACAAAGACTTTGTGGTGGTTTTGCCTGTTTTTGTTGTTGTTGTTTTGCATCTCTTTGTAGCTTTTTGTGTCTTTGTAGTAATATTGTGTCCTTTTGGGCTGTCTATTGACTCTATGTAGACATGTGTCTGTGGTCATATTGTGTCTCAATGTAGTTATGTGTCTTTTTGAGGTCATTTTGCATCTCTTTGTACTAGTTTTGTGTCTCTTTTTGCTCATTTTGCATCTCTTCTTGGTCCAAAGGTGTCTCTTTGAGTGATTTTGCAGGTAAAGGCCAGGGGGCACCCTGACATTTTGGGCCCTAGGGCCTGTGCTCGGTAGCCTGGTTGACACCACACCCTTTTCAGTTGTAAGTGAGAGTGAGTCTGGGGAAGGTTCATTCACAGCTCATTTTCAAAGGGGCGTCACCAATGGACGCCGCTCAAATGCCTCTGGGCACAATTGGATAGTCCTTCAACCAATCAGAACAACGATCCGGGTGATCTAGCAGTGACAGTGAAGCTGCCGCTTTGGTGGCTGTCAAGTTGAATGTAAACAAAAAGCTGCTTGCCGTCGCTGCGCTATTGTCATAGTGTAAAGCTCGCCCCAACGGTTGTGATTGGTGCCTCAGTTTGGAAAAATTGGAAAGGGGCTTGAATGGGCTTTTGGCCAGACTGACTTGCAGAGCAAATCTCAAATTTGCCGGAAGTTCGTCAGGGTTTTTCCCATGTGCTCAGTAGGCCTGCTCTATAATCCATCCATGTTAACTTTGTCTGTATAACATGTCCAAATGCACTTTGCTAGTATGTTTTTTTGATAGATGAAGCAAGCAAATACATGACTAAGATTTCCCCCCGTGGCTGCTTTTTCTACTTCTTGTGAAATGCAAATCAGATGTGTAAAGTTTGCAGTCACAGAGAGAGCAGGAGCTCAAAGGGCACAGGGAGCATTACAGCACTTGACAGGAAATACAGCATTTGACAGGACCCTGCAAATGATGGCAGTGGTAAAAAGAAGCAAACCGTACAGTAAGGGGAAGCCATTGTTACAAATAAAAACAGACAAGAAAACATGATGTTCTTCTGGAAGAAAAGAGCACCCACAGCTCTGTCATCTTATCCAAGCTGAGCTGGAAGGAGTCTGTTCCAGTGGCTGTTTTCACACATAGGAATATTTGGTGTAACTAAAATTGAGACATGTTTACCCAGAATAGAATGCCCCAAAATATTTCACGGCCAAAACATGAAAGAAATGTTCCGTCACAAATAACTAAAAAACACATTGCAACATATTCAGAAGTGCTCTGCAGATATCGACTTGCATGTTACCTTGATAATCACAAGCCAACTGACAGTTACAAACGTATTGCACCAGGTTATTCTGTTATTTCACAGATTCTTTTATCTTTTTTTTTCCCTCTCGTCACGGATTATGTCTTGCAGTACTTTATTTTGATTCCCTTCCATTACGCTCACTGCAGGGTAAACCGCGCCCCGTCGTGACCTGGTTCAAAGATGGTGTTCTCCTGGAGGACAGTACAGTGGGGACTCGTACCAGTGAAGTGGACACCATCCTCTTCATCCGCTCGGCACAGAGAACCCACTCTGGAAAGTACACACTGTCCGTTCAGATTGAGAACGTGTCGGACAGCGCTGACATTTACATCCAGGTTGTAGGTCAGTCCGGTCAACGCACCAACACCTCCCAGCTTCATCTAGACAAGCGTACCCTCCTGTCGCATGTTCTCGGTTAATACTTCACAAGGTACACAGTTAATAACCTGTTTGGAAGGGGATGATGGCTTGAGCCCAAATCTGTGACATGTCACGAGTTTTTTTTTCTCCTTCCAATTTGATGATAATTCCTAATTTCATACTCCCAGGGATCTGTAACTCCAAGTAGCAAATCATCAAAGCACTGATTCCTCTCTCTCGTATAATCCTGGCTCCTGCACTGCCACTGTGGCCGCCAGCTCATTCCTCATCTTACAGCTCGTCTCCCTGGGTCAGGGTTCCGGGTGGATTATTTGGCGGGGCTCTGCTTGGATTATTTGCGTGTAGACCGGGATTAGGTTTGGATTTTGAGGGCTACTCTGTCACTTCCTCAGCTGAGAAGGTTGAGCTAATCAGAGGCTGCCGCTCCTCTGATCAGCACCCCCTCGGCCGATTTGTCACCACACTGTTCCAGCCGGAGACAGAACAGTGTGGATTAACGGGCAAAAACAGGAGCGTTGCTCCCTGTTTGTGCTGTACTCCACAGAGGAGAGCCCGCAGAGCAAGATTAATGACAAATACATTACTATGTTGTACAGTATTTCTGTACAGCACTGTGTAT
>NC_045747.1:17108865-17112058 GCF_008692095.1 Etheostoma spectabile | reverse complement strand
ACACAGAAAGATCGATGATAAGCACGCTGCATTCTGCTGCTCTGTAATACAGGCAGGCAAAGCATACTATTTATTTCTTCAGTTTCTCAGTTCTATGCCAACACAGTTTTTTTTGTCAATCTTTGCCAAATCTCTACCCCTGCGAATGTTGATTCTCTCGGTGGCACTTTCCTGCACCAGTTTATTAATCTACATCTCTCATCTCTCGGTCTCTCTCTCTCGGTCTCTCTCTCTCCCTCTAAAAGCTTGCCTACATGTTATATCAACCAGCTAAATAACAAAATCCTCCTACTCTATCTCTGTCTCCTCTCACAAACCCACCAGAAAAGCCCGGTCCTCCAATTGCTGTGCGCGTCACAGAAGTCTGGGGTTTCAATGCTGCGCTGGAGTGGAAGCCGCCCAAAGACGACGGCAACTGCGAGATTATCGGCTACACTGTTCAAAAGGCAGACATGAAGACTAAGGTTTGCACGGTGGGAGAGAACTGTATCAGAGTGTGCGGAACGGTTTCAGGGATATAACTCCCTGGCAGCCATGTTGGAGGTCTGCAACTCTTGAGCAATAATGGCTGTAAAGGAAATTGCGTCAGTAAATTTATTTTTAGGCCAACATCTGCTTGATTAGCACTGACCAAATACAAAGGCTGTCACGGTTCGAACAAAGCTAAACAAACACAAAATTAAGTTGAAGGATTTTGGACGCAATCCACGTAGCCTAATTCTTAAGTCTTTGCAGAATTAACAACGCTATGTACAAGACAACGGTACTGTAAGGCAGTTCCATTTTACATTTAAATCTGCAAACTATCCATCATTTTTGGTGTCAAATTCAAAATGTCTCGTCACATTTTCAGACCATCAGATGTTTGGTGCAACGATTATCTGCTCAGCGTGGCTTGCTACGTTTCTACATTTTGTATTAATGAGAGGACAATAGCATAAGTTAGTGAAAGGACAACAGGGCGTGCACTAGGTCAGGCGGACAGGCTTTCTTCGCTAACCTAAAATAGTGTGAAGCTGCCCATCGATTTAACAATGATGTGAGCAGGTTTGTTCCAGTTAAAGTTGCAATCTGTAACTTTACACATTAAGGCCTTAGCTTTTTCGGTGTCTTTTGGCCTTTCTTCCACATGCAAACTGTATATCAGGTCACTAAAAACTGATCTTTCGGAAAATCTCCGGCTAGGGTCTGTTTTAAGTGTTGTTGTGTAGACGGGGAGTTTTAGGCTTGTGAGGTCAGAGTGTGCGTCACAAATAAGGCAACATTTTTGTGCAATGGCAGACTAGTGCCTAAATAAATAGTGCTGGTTCTAACCGCTGACAAGACTTTTAACATGTTTACACATACGTGTACAGTTACTCTTTCACTATATTGAGAGGAGCGACCAATACGCCACTGCAGCCAGGTGGCCTTTTGGTAATAGCTTTTTTTGTAGGTTTCTGATTGGCCAAAATGACAGTATCTGGGTTAGTGTTGGTTCTGCACCTATTTTTTTACTGTTGTGAAGACACACGTCAGGTCCCACCCGAGTATAAACAACATGATTTCATGACAGATTGGTGAAACGTTTTGGAGTAGAAAGTGAAACAAGACTTGTTAACAGGAGCCACTTTCAAGATTACTATTTCCCAGTGGACCTTCGCAGTGGGTGTAGGCATGGCTGCTGGGAGATTTGCCACAAAACTGTAAGCCTCACGGTACTGTCATGGTCCTCATGTTGTATGAATCGACAGGAAGGTGGACCAGAAGAACATGGATGCTGGGGATAGGAGATTTTGCAGCTTATATAGATCTCAACCTCGGCTATAAGCCTCTTTGAACCTCTGCTTCTCCTCTCTCCCTCTGTCTCTCTCGCTGTCTCTCTCTCTGTCTCTCCCTCTGTCTCTCTCTCTGTCTCTCCCCTTGTCTCTCTCTCTCTCTCTGTCTCTCGCTCTGTCTCTCCCTCTGTCTCTCTCCCTGTCTCTCTCACACAGGATTGGTTCACGGTCTATGAGCACAACCGCAGGCCCAGCTGCACTGTGTCTGACCTGGTCATGGGGAACGAGTATTTTTTCCGAGTGTTCAGCGAAAACATCTGTGGCCTCAGCGACGAGGCTGGCATCAGCAAGAACACCGCACTCATTACCAAAACAGGTAATGTAGTCCCCGCAGAGCTTGCTGTAAAGTAAGGGTATCGCTTCGGATGCCAAGGAACATCTGATGCATGCTGAACTCTAGGCTACACTGTATTCAGTTAAAACAGCAAGAAGTCAACGTTATTGTTCTTTTTTGGATTCTATTAATTACTAAATTCACACTGATTATGTTAAAGAGAAAGATTCTTTGACATGGTGTTAAATAACTTTTAACACTGGCCGTGGATTATGAAAGCAACTAGACTGGGAAATCAACACCTGCCACCAGCCAAATGCTGCTACTGTTGTTGTGTTGTTGCCTTTGCTTACTCTACCAGAAAATGTGGCAGCCAACCAGCCAATCTCTTCTGTGTTCCAAGCACTAGTCTGGCCTGTAAAATTGTGAGGACTGTTGATTATAGTACCCACCTGACATCATGATGAAACAAAAGTCTGTCTCTTGTCTTGATAATTCAAGTGGTAATCTGCAAATTGAAACAGTTAGCTAGCATAGCAGCCTGTATGGATGTGAAAGGCCAAACAATCCCTAAGCAGCTGAAAGACACAACAGTTGGTTTCTAAAGCATTTCAAGTGAAGTTTTACATTTGAACAGATGTGACTTTAAGACCTTCTTTACACGTGCATGGTTATTGTGACAAATGGAGACATTTCCCTTCGTTTACACGCAAACGGAGAATTCGCCTCTAAAAAACGAGTCTTTCTAAAAACTCCGGCCAGAATGTAGATCTTTGAAATCGTTTGCATGTAAAATGAGACAAACGGAGGATTAGGCAGCCGAAGAAGAGAGGACGAGAAGAAAGAGGAAGTGATTCGTTGCTGTTGTTGCTATTTTGGTGATTCTGATTGGCTAACGTGGACTTGAGGTTCCCGTTGCACTGCCACCTACAGGTTTGGCATTGTCGGTATACACACACTAGTATGTGTAAAGGAACACTTTTCTGAAAACTGACAGCTGTGCATGATGTTATTTTTGAAACCGGAGAGGTTGAAATGTCCTTTTATTGAAATAGCCGCCCATTTGTAAACGTATAGTGTGACACAAACTTGAATTGTAAAA
>NC_045747.1:17103457-17108855 GCF_008692095.1 Etheostoma spectabile | reverse complement strand
AAAAAGGTCCATCAAAACATGTCAGAAATCTGTTTGCCAGTCCAGCATGATTTCTTCACCACAAATGGTTTTGGCTGTTTGGCCTTCATCAGGGTGGTGTCTGAGGTCTGGTGTCTGAGTGTCCATCTACATTGTCTACTGATCAGTGATGTGACTGATAATTAGGCATAGACCGTCCCTGACTGATTATTGGGCAGTTTTTTGGCAGTTGGCAGATTATCTGTATTGGCGTTTTATTTGCCCGATAACTAATAAAGTGAATACATTTAAAAAAGTGTGCTACTTTTGCTCGGCGACAGCTCTGAATGTGTGTCCCTTCGGCCCACAACACTATCTGACTCTCTTTTACTGTGAATTATGTTGAAAGTTTCTCATTTATTAAATAATTGCAATTAAACAAAGTTTTGTGTTGAAGTTTGTAAAATTTCAAAATCTTGATATTGATTAAAAGATTTTTATTTCCACTGTAAATGTATATTGGTTTCACATATTGGTTATCAGTTTCATTAATGACTAATAATCAGTATCGGTTGATCCCTACTAATAATCATCAACAATAGCAAGCACACAAAACATTATCAACTTTTTCTTCTGCTAAAATACTATTTACAATTACTCTTAGTGGTTACACATATGTACAATACAGTCATAATAAATACCTAACCATCTTTTCAGGCAATCCTCAAACAAAATTAATATTTCATCTTAACCCGTCAATGAGTAAAATGGTTGAACATTAATTTTCAAAGCCAGGGAAGAAATTCTATATTCTTCCAATCTCACACATAAGGAAACCAGGAACTACCCTAATGAAGGCACGCCAACTGAGAATGTTTGGTGAACATGGCTTGCTGTACTGGCCGAGAGTTTTCCTTTTAATGGATAAGCTCACACTGTTCTGCACCTGTACAGCGAGGTGTACGTGCATTTTTTTAAAATAAGAAATACATTGAGATTCATAACACATCTCCGCCTGTCCAGGTTTGGACTACAAGCCTCCACCCTTCAAAGAGATGGATGTGAACCGTTCCCCGAAGTTCACAGCGCCCCTGGTGGACAGATGTGTGGTTGCAGGTTACGCCGCAGCCATCAGCTGTGCTGTCCGTGGCTACCCCAAGGTATTTACATATTAACAGTTAACCAGTGTGTGTCAGTGAAACTATATATTTTTTTATTATTTAATAATTAGCTTGAAGATCACTTTAGCTGGACCACAGCCCAAACACTCCTCTTCCAATTTGCTCTCAGAGTTGTTTCTGCAACCAACTTAAGCTACGACCAATAATTAGTACTGGAATGCTGTTTTAATTAGCGATACTGGTTGCCAGTTACTCATTTGGCTAATCTACCTTATCTCAAAAACAGTATGCCAGGTTTTCGGGCAATCCCAATATCCTCCAACCACCCACTTTGCAATTCTTAGTTACGTTACTGCCCACACCTCCCACCAACTTCCCAGTCAGTCTTACAGCCCTAACACGCCAGTTTCCACCCTACGCAGACAGTTTTGGCAGGAAATGCCATAGCTAAAACCTAATCCTTTATCATCACTGCCCATACCCCCCCCCCCCCCCCCCCCCCCCCCCCCAAAAAAAAAAAAACTCTAGCTAGCCCATTTTCTGCAGCATGAACTGTCTATACTCAAGACACCTTTCTCTCTTTCTTGTCTGCATACATCAATGTTTCAGCCTACTTCTTAGCTCCCCTCTGGCATTCTGAATGTACATCTACTGTATATCCCAAGCCCCCCAGCTGTTCATGTTCTCTGGCTTTTAAGACCTGTGCATCAGGAAGGCTTTTTTATTGGTCTGCAGTGCACGGATCCAAAGGTAGACCCCTCCCGAGGCTTTCTCCACTCTGCGGCGGCCATCCTGCTCCACCATTCCCCCGTGGCATTCACTGCTCATACGCTTCATATATTCAATTAACTATTCATTTCAATATCAGTAGATGGTGTGGTCCCTGCTTTGGAATCCGTGGTTAAGCGTTGAGTTTGGAGTTCATTTCTGCCAAAGTGATATGAATTAATTATTTGTCTGTTTGTTCATTTGTTATCAAGTAAAACAAAACAAGAATTTCGGTGGCAAGCTTGTCCATCGGACATGGAATAAGCCAGAAGCTGTTGTTCCAAGAAGGTTTTTAAAAGATTTCTCCTGCATGAATGGAAAAACTGCTAATCAATAAGTGTGTTTTTTGTACTATATTTATACTCTAATAAGGGTTATTTCTGTTCATATACAGGCAATGGGTAAAGTACACATCACATTTGGACTGTCACTTAGCATAGAAACCTGCAGAATACATATATGCAATGTCCATAGTGTATTTGCTACGGTATCTATCTGTGAGCAAACTATAAATTACAGCGCTGCAGCACTACCCATCCAGCTCACACTTTACCTGTGTTGGCCCCTGATAGCTTTGCTGCAAGGGTATGCTACAGATTTCATGTTTTGTCTTTTTAGAGGGAGTGTTCAAGTTTTGAGTGTCAAACAGTGAATGTAGAACAGTCAGAGAGGATTTTGATGCCTTTGCAGCAGGAGTGTATTTTTATGTCTGAAGCTAGAACAAGAGGTGGAGCAGAAAGATCTTTGAACACTTTTTTTTTTTTTTTTTTTTTTTTTTTTTTATCCCTCCGAATCGGCAAAGATTTGTCAAGCCGAAATGTTGACCTAATTTCACCTCTCCCTTTTCCCTCTGCTCTCCTACCCTCCCAACGTGCCTCGCTCTGTCTATACACTCCCTCCTCCTCTCCTCTCCTCTCCTCCATCCCACCATCCCTCCTCATCCAACACACTGTGCTTCAGCCAAAGATCGTTTGGCTGAAGAACAACATGATCATCCGTGAAGACCCCAAGTTCCTGATGCAGAACAACCAGGGCGTGTTGACCCTGAACATCCGCAAGCCAAGCACGTTTGACGGAGGCAGATACTCCTGCAGGGCCATCAATGATCTCGGGCAAGACGAGGTGGAGTGCAAGCTGGAGGTTCGAGGTAGGCTGAACTTCACTTCCATAGAATACCAGTGAACATGGCCTGGGTCAGGGCCAGTCCTCTATAAAGCTCTGCCTGACAAATCTCCATCTCCCCAACCCGCTTTCGACTGATCTCTTCTGAAGAAACTTACATTTGAGCCGCTAGCGCTAAAAATAAAAAAACACCTTATTGTATTTGTCATAAAGTCTCCGAGCCACAGACGTTTCTAAGTGCTGTAGTTTCTTTAAACAGGATGATCTACTAGCCTCTCATGCTGATTTAAATTTTCCTTTTTCTCCCCAGTTGTACAAGAGAAAGGAGTGGAGGCGAAGAAATGAGCGACAGCACGGAAGAGCAGAGGATACAGTCGAACACGAATAGTAATGGATTATGTATAATGGGATAGTCATGAATAAATATGATTAGAATAGATCACTGGTGAGGCTTTAAAGCCAATCCCCCTGCCCCCCCCCCCCATCCCCCTTTCGTCCTATATGCTTGCCTCTCATCGCTGCCATGACGAATGCCACATCAGTAATATGCCATAAATTCTTACAGCAAGCTGCCACCTTGTCACATCCTGACTGAGAGAAGCTGCTAGTAGTATAGTTGCGCTGCCCCGCTGTGACCACACACAGATGGATCCTTCTTATCTGTGAAGTGGACCTGTCACTGAACACACTTATAAAACAGCCTTTCATCCATTACGGCTCCCTGTGTTATCTGTTTTGTGTCCGGGACGTTTTTATAGGTTGGGATGAATTTATGATTGGGATGCAGCTGCAGCACGGAACCCTCTGCGGTGTGACCGACCAGCTGCACACCTCCTCCCGTGCTAGGTGTGGGCTGTGTGTGCCCAGGGGCCCGTTGGCCCTGTGATGGTTAAATGGAGGGATCACAATTCAGCCAGCCATGGCCGACATCATGGAGTAACCAGGATTATAGGGGTTCTTATACACAGATATAGACCTGCTGCATTCTTCAGGCAGGCAGGCAGGCAGGCAGGCAGGCAGGCAGGCAGGCAGGCAGGCAGGCAGGCAGGCAGGCAGGCAGGCAGTCAGGCAGGCAGGCAGGCACTTACAGGGCGCCCACATGCTCTCATACTACATTCCTCATGACATGACCTATAGTGGTAGGCCTTTACAGATACATGGCTTACACTCATGCACATGCAAACACAAACACACACTCCGAATCAGGGTCTCATTAGCATCACACACTAGAGACTAATTAATGCACCCATCAACACTGCCCTAATTAGCTCTCCCACGTCATTACTGAGCAAACGAATTACCGCTAATTTACACACCCGCAAAACAAACACAGCACCGTCTCTGCTGGGAGAGTCCGCCGCGGCTCGCCTCGCACACTAAATTAAAGCCTCACCGATGTGCTGCGACCCAGACCGCCGTCCCAAGTGACCCTGCCGGGCCCTTACACCCACACCCCCTATAACTCCATCATCGGACAGAGGAAGACCGGAAAAAAGATCAACTCGGAGATATAATAGCCCAAGTTGAGATTGAACGCACCAGTTTGTGGAGTTATATTGAGTTATGTGCAGAATAAATACATCACCCTCCTCTGGAGACGTGGGGCACTTTACTCTCCAGGCCTGTCCCACCACTGTCTGCATCAGGTCCTGGTCTCCTGTCTCTCCAGCAGAGGGGGTAAGAGAACAGTGACAAAGACCACTAGGGTCTCGCGGTGCAATTGTGAGTGGCGGGTTATAAAGAACTATTACATTACCAATGCGTGTCTGACTGAAGCTCCAAACCTGGCTGCTTCCAAAATATGCCAGTCTGATCCTGACTCTTTGCGTTCACTTCAAACATTCAGCACTTTGGAGTACAATAGATTGCTTTTCCTCCTTTACATTGCAGCATGTTGTTAAAGATGAGTTGAAATAGGGTGAGGGCATAAATGTCCAGATAAAGCAGCTAGGGGAAATCCTCCAGATACCTAAAAGTAGGCCACGATTGGTTGCACAGTAGACCTGCGGTGCAGCACAAATCTTAAATGTTGAACCCTGTGAAGCAGTAAATGACTCTGCAAGCGTGTGTGTGTGTGTGTGGCTGTGTGGATTATGTGTGGTGTTGATATAATCTTATTGTCAGTTAACCTGAGACACAGCGTGGCGTGTTACTCTGCTGATTGACACATGAAAGCGGCGCTGAAGATACACCGCATGCTACTTCGCATGGAAGTTTGGGGAAAAAACAGATTCTTTAGCAAAACAGCATGTAACCTCGATACTCCACCTGAGCTTTACGCCCTGTTCTCTCTCTCAAAAGTGATGTTCAGTTGCTAAGCAATCAAACTAATTGTATCTACTGGCATCATCCGCGAGCCTTATGAAACTTTCAAAACACAAGGTGCAGGTTTACTATGCTAGTCAGTGATTGTGTGTGCCTCCCCCCCC
>NC_045747.1:17100127-17103447 GCF_008692095.1 Etheostoma spectabile | reverse complement strand
CTTCTCACACACAAAGCTTTAAGTAGTAAGCATTTTGTTTTGTTTTTTGTTTTCCCTGTGACATACCTTAAGGCTCTTTAAGTTTGTGATGTGTGAATGAATAATTAATGAGGAAGCATGGCAGCCCAGGAGTGAAGCGTCGGCTTCTCCTTGCACACTGTATCTGCTCTGCTGTCTTTCCAATATTAGAACAGGCCTGCCTCAGATGAAGATGAGACAAATGAGAGTGACAAGACAAGTCTTACCACCGGGCGAGAGGGAGACAGAATCGGTCGGGTGCGAGCACTGGGATGTCTGTGTGTGCCGAAGAGTTTGTGTTCAAGAAAAAGACAGGCAAGAGATACCAGAGAGACAGAAACAGACCTCTTGAAACAGTAGGATGGAGGGAACTATAATTATGCTAGTAATTATACATGAAATCGGAGACTTGGAGTGAGAAAGGAAGAGAGAGACTGAGAGAGAGAGAGAGAGAGGAAGAGCGAGGAAGAGCACTGGAGGGAAAGAGCCTTGCAGTGGGTCTCAGCCATGTAATTACAGTATGAGAACTAAATGAAACCGAGGGAGAACACACACATATCATATGGAACCATCCACGTGTTTTCTCTGCACCGCACACAATGTCCAACCACCTCCCTTTTGAGCAACAACCAGACCATCTTACTGCACCTTTCATCGCGCTTATACGCACATGGGCATTCTGTCTTCATCTTCTGCTCTGTTTAGTTTTAGTTTTTCATTTTTTTGTCGGTTGCCATTGCATGTTTTAATGAATACCAGTGTGACTTATACCCTGTGTCATCGTGTTCATTGATTAAAGAGCCCAAACCCTCCCGGAGCTCACGACCCATATAATAAGCACAATGTATCAAGGGGGTGGAGGTGTTAAAGGAGAGAGCTGCCCTCACATTTCACAATAATGACAACTTCATGACTGCATGTGGCTGACAGAAACAGTCAGCTTTGTCTACACTGAGACTCTGTGATGTTGAGCTTCTGCCTGGGAACATCCTCCGAAGAGAAAACATTTTGTCTGGGTATCTTTATTTTTAACACGGAGCTGGTGAGGGTCACAAGACTTAGATTTAAGGTGGAAGAAGGAGGGACAAGGTTGATGTTTTGCAATTCAGATGCAAAGCTCAGGCTCCAAATTAAGACTTTTTGGCATACAACAAACAAAAAGATGTAGCCACATTAACATGACATTTTCACAAATTTTCCAAAAATAAAACAAAGCAAGGCTTTTGCAACTAAATGAAAATCAAGTAGAGAACTCAGGTTTGTTTTGACACTATTTATATCCCATCATTTTTTTTTTTAGTATATCAAACATTTTCCTTCCACTTAACATGTTCCAGGTCACAGGAGAAGCAGGCTAAGCAATTAAGCCGAGACATCCTTCTCCGTAGCCAAATCCTCCCAACTCCTGGTGATGATGTCTCCCAAGGCATTCTCAGGCCAGATGGGACATATAATCCCTTTAATGTGCCCTGGGTGTCATCTGGAGTCTCATTCCACTCCACATGTCCAGAAAACCTCCTACAGTGCAGCATCCAGATCAGAAGCCCGAACCACAGTTGGCTCCTTTCAAAGAACATAAGTTCTTTTCAGGAAATCTGAACTCCTGACGATGCCCCCAAGGCTGAGTTTTAGTAGTAAATTCACAGCTTTGTATCAGTTCCTTCTTCATTCTAACAGTCCTGTACAATGCTATGCCTATGATCCCACACTGGCCTCCTGTCATTCCACTTCTCCATCTTACATTCCCTCACTTGTGAACACCAGAACTCCCTCACTCCCCCAACCAAATGGAGGCAATTTAAAAAGAAATTGGCCGTTACTGTTAAATATTACTTTGTTTAGACTATGTCCATTAGATTTAGCGTGGGGTGCTAATCTTAAAGGACAGGTTGACATTTTTTCTGTCTTAAAACTATACTCCCATGCCCATATGCGGGCTTCCCTATAAAAGCTGTTGGTTGCAAGTCCCAACCTTCACAGTACGACACCTACTACTAAGATGTCTGACTATTCTTACCAAAGTCTCACCATTTGATTTGAGATAAAGCTCCCTATTCCTCACTGATCCCCAGTCTTAACAGGCTGCTCTTGAAACCGTGCATGTCTTATCCAGTATTTTGATTGCTCTCACTGTAATGAAATGTCTGCTGAATTAAACATTTTGTTCAGAATTGATTAATATTATAAAAAAGGGTGGAAAAGATGCAAGTTTAGCCCTTTATAGTTTTAGGTTGCTACGAAGCGGTGAAAATATGGTTTTAGGGACTAAATATAGCCAACAGAAGGTTCTCAAGTAACGTGAGTGGGTGCGCGCACAAACACACACATACACACACACACATACACATATGTGTGTAGGTGTTTAATGTGTTGGCATGCACAAATAAGCCACAAATTGTGTATGTATATCCCTCTGCATAGTGTGAAAAGAAACCGTCTAGATAATCATAAAAATATGCAAAACGCTGACAAACTGCACTGATAAAGACAAAGAGTGGTCAAGACAGAGACCTTAAAGGATGGCTTGAACAGTACAAAACTACAACCACCACGTATTTACACGACAGCAACGGCTCAGTGAAATGATACGTTGAGCATTACATATCTTCAAAATAGAAAGGAAAGATGGCTAACTCACTTTATTAAACTAAGCATGAAGAAAAAAGTTGTTGTCATTTCACTTTTTCTTACAATTTCAGAATGCCAAAAAGGCCCTGTATCAGTAGTCAACTGTGAGACATGATGGTGGGTCTGTAACAGCAACTGCGGTCAGTCATGCTCTGGCATTTAGTCTAATGATTGATCTGCATGGTCATGTAACAGACAAGGTCTATGAGGCCATTTCAAATGGCAGATGCAGCCCGGGGTATAAACACTGCTCCATCATGATGTCTCCACACTCCACAAGACACTACTACATCCGTCCACACAGCTGCACGGGGCGAATACATGCTGAGACTTTGGAAATATACTGTGACCCAACTTCATGATGTACTGTCGCAGTATGGATCACAATCATATATCATAGTGTTTGTATTCTGCTTCCTAATTGAATGTGAATCAGAATCAGAATCAGAAATACTTTATTGATCCCCGAAGGTAAACTCTGTGTTACAGCTGCACAAATAGTAGAAATATAAATAAAGAAATAAAGAAATATAAGGAGTGTGGATATTTACATAGCTAAAGGAATATTGTGATACAGTATTTACATAATTAACATAATTAAGGAGTTGCAATGGTGAAAAGTAATAATAATAATAATAATATTGATAATAATAATAGTAGCAGTTGAGTATTGC
>NC_045747.1:17098356-17100117 GCF_008692095.1 Etheostoma spectabile | reverse complement strand
AGCCAGCGTTATTGCACAAAACAGATAATATTGTCCAGTTTCAACCTCTCTAAGTGTCTGTGTCAGATACTCAGAGGGAGGAGTTATGAAGTTTGATGGCCACAGGTAAGAATGACTTCCTGTGGCGCTCTGTGGTGCATTTTGGGAGAATGAGTCTATCACTGAAAGTGCTCCTGTGATTGAGCAGCAAGCCATGGAGTGGGTGCGAGACATTGTCCAAGATGACATGTAGTTTGGACAGCAAGTGAATTGGATTGCAATTAGCAAAGGCTCAGATGATGTGAGCCTGTACAGTGATTACCAACTATGGATGTGTTATATTAACTGGATACCAGATCCCAAAATGGCGCCTGTTCAGTTTAATGGAGTTGTGCGCCTCATGCATACACCAAAAAAGTGTTTAAGCTTTCGGTTTTCATCCATGAAATGCAGCCCACTGAATATGCAAATTAATATTTCTACTGCTAGCCCCGCCTGCGAGTTTCTGCTTTGCCCACAGACTTTTACTTTCTGGTAACATCGCAGGTTTTAA
Organism: Etheostoma spectabile; assembly: GCF_008692095.1. NCBI lineage: Eukaryota > Metazoa > Chordata > Actinopteri > Perciformes > Percidae > Etheostoma > Etheostoma spectabile. The sequence goes on along the minus strand of NC_045747.1, from coordinate 17,099,585 downwards.
AATAGCTTTCCTCGGCCAGAGGGACGTTTTTTCAAATAGAAAGAGTCATAACCAACCTTGCTGCAGTTTGAGGTGTCCTGGTAGCAGTTTTACTGATGTCTCTTTACAATGGTTTCCCATTGGGAAAATCCATTTCCAGGCCACAGTAGGATGTTTCGTTGCAATACCGCTATTGGCCATTGGCTTCATGAGCTCACTTACCCCCTTGGTTGTGCATGCTCAGATTTAAACATTCTAGCTATTATTTGACTACTAACGTTAGCTAAAAACGCCATTCAAGTGACATCCTTTGTTGTGTTTGATGCTAACTTGTAGCCAGCAGTGAACACACTTTGTTATGTAGGTCCATTTTAACTACTGGCTAAATGTCTAAATGGATGAACCGTCCATCTTCTGCCACTCGTCCACTGTAAACCTAGATTTAGTTGTGAATAAACCTTTAGTGTTCATTACTTATTCTTTCATGTTTAAAAAAAAAACAGATTAATTACTAAATCATATTAGTTGTTTGTTATAATCAGCAAAAGTATGCAGCGTACAGATCATGTTAAGCAGAACTAACTAAGGATGTTACGTTTCTGTATGACAGGGGCGGGTTGTTTGAACTGCCGCCATAGAGTTACACTCAATGGCTGAAGCGTTGCAAAGGCTGTTTCTGTCCTAGTTAAAGTGTGTTTTCATAATGTCCTGTTAATGTAATGGGTGTGCATTTATGTAATCTGCGTTTTAGTTTTGTACGATTGTTTTAGTTTTCCTGTTTACGCACATTTATTGTAGCACCATGACCCAGGGATCTGGGCAGTGGTCATTTTCAAGTTCATGTACAACCACTGGAAATTAGTAACTCTGTTTTGAGGGAAATGTTCTGTCATGGACATTAACTTGGAGTAATTGCAAAGTTGTGTGAGTATTATCTATTCTGTTAGAATGAACAACACATTGGTTGTGTTGTTCTTAAAATCATGCTGACTCCAAGAAAAAAAAACAGTTTTATAACAAAAAATGACTCCTTTATAGTGACAAGTGGCTTAATATTTTTGTTTGCCATGTTTCTTTGAATGTTTAAAGCTATAGTGTGTAGTTTATGTTGCCTCTCTGAGGAATTCTAAGTAATGAATGCAAAACCGTTGGCATGTTGACATGATACAAGCCTTCCGTGATCGCGCACCACGCCCACCCCTCCTCCACACAGTTGCCAGTAGCCAAGGAGGACACAGAGGATTAAAAAA
>NC_045747.1:17095525-17098346 GCF_008692095.1 Etheostoma spectabile | reverse complement strand
ACTCTTCAGAAGAGGTAATTATCTTAACTTGGATTTTCTGCGCGCGAAAGTTGCTGGACAGCACCAGTTTTTGAACATAGTCTTAATTAGCTTTGTAGCAACTCATTTGGCAATGGCTTAACATTTACTAAGATTAAAAAGCTACGCACTAAAGCTTTAACATGCTTATTTTAGACAACATGACTCCAGAAAAAAAAACAATTCATGCTTACTAATGATTTTTAGTAATGACTACTAGAGACTAATGACTACCACTGCATCAACGTACCGCTCTGACCTGTGAAGTTTCACCTTGTGTAGAAACTTGGACGCTTTAAGGTACACGTGTCAAACTCAAGGCCCGGGGACCAAATTTGAAATTTGTTTGAAATCGATTCAAATGAACACATTTGGAACATGAGTGTTTGTGTTGATCAATGGGTAGGCCTATTGATCATTTGACAGATCTGAGGAAAATGGTTGGGAACCTTTGCTGTAGGCTATACCGGGAGGAAAAAAATGAAATCATTTTTGGTCATTTGTCTCGGTGTAAAAACTACGGCCGGCTACACACTGCATGTGTTTCTGCTGTGTGTCAGTTGGCGACTGGGTGGATTGTTCTGTCTTTACACACCAGAAATGTGTCTGATGCGGCTCTGCTGCTAGTAGCCTTGTCCGAACACATGTGTATATGTATATATGTTTCCCATAACCATAAACATACTGATTGATTATGGCAAAGACAACGTCGGCAGTATTGACGGCAAAATAAGCAACACAATATTTCGTTCTGGATGACAGATGCAATAGCCTATTTGAAAATCTTGTTATTCTAAAACTTTTATGTCTGCCTTGATGTCAATACCTGGAGACTTTCAAATATCAACATGTCATTTATTAATCACATATCAACATCTATTCCTATTCTATTTTGCCTGGAAACGCTTCCAACACGCTCGCTTGTCACGTTAAAAATAGACGTCGGTTCTAGGTCTAACATGCACACGTTTTCGCCGCGGCTCGAGCCACACGTGAGACGCGTGTGCAGTGTGTAAGCTCTTACCTGTTAACATGGGAGCAAAAACAAAAACAGTCACGCCACGCAGCTGACACGCTTGCGTGACGCATCCGGCTTGTAGCCGGCCTCAAAAGGCCAGATTGCCCACTGGAGGCCAGACAGCACACATTGCCAACACTTTTAAAATACTTAAATAAATGACTTAGAGACAGGGACATTGGACTGGGGGCAAAAAGGGGACTGAGTACCGGGGATCTCATGTGAGGGGGGCCCAAAATGATGGTAGAATGAATAGCTGTGGATGCGGTGAGGGGCCCACAGAAAATGCCTTCCTACAGGGCCCAGAATTTTGTGCTACGCCGTTGCTTAGAGAGCCTCGGACATTTTTCTCATTGAAAACAACATGTTTTGAACAAAAAACAAAACAAGGAACTGCAGCCTTGTCCCAACCAGAAACATCACAGAACTTTTATCAGAAGGTTTTCCCTTCCATCGTCCCTTTCTTCCCCTCTTGAAAAAAGCTCCCACAGCCCACCACGCACAGTGCAAGGAGCCGCATGAAAGCTTCACAGCGAGGACCGGAGCTGTTCTGAAGGGTGACCGTCCTCCTTATTAGCTGATTTGTATTCACATGTTGTTAGGGTGCCTCTGTTATTTTGTTATTTTGTCAACCCCCCCCCCCCCGAATGTGTTCATTTTGTTCTCTCTGCATGTGTTTGATCATAATGTCCTCACCTCTGCTGGCTCCTCATCATTAACTCCCAGGAATCCTGAAACTGTTGAAGTTTGCCTCCTCAGCCCGCTACAGACCCGATCGGCCTACGTTACAATCCCACCTTCCCCCTCCTACACACACACACACACACACACACATACACACACACACACACACACAGAAACTGGCAATACTACCAACTAATCTCTGCATTTTGGGAGTTTTTTTCCGCCCTCATAGGCTCCTCTGCAACGGAAAACCCTCGCTGTTGAATTAGATTTACTTTCTCAACCTCACCCATCTTCAAAGGACTCAGATAACTGAATATACCTTTTATTCATTTCATGCCGCTGTAATTGTTTTTTTCCCCTACTGAGCAAATCCTGAGCAGCTCTTTGGGGAATAGACTTGTGTATATGACTGTGCTTTCATCTGCATTATGTTGAGTAATAGTATTATAATTTTAGGGGTATTGTTTTTGGTAATTTTTCTTCGTACTATTTGTTGTATTTTTCTGCTGTCGGTGTGGTTTTTGTTTTCTGCTTATCCTCTGATTTTGGGGACAGCTTGGCGCTTTAGGTGAGAGGGACTCATCAGCTTTCACAGGGTGGAGAAAAAAAATGCCTTGAGGTCTTTTCATTAAAACAATTACGCTAATTTCACTTTACTTGCTAAAAAAAAAAAAACGTTTTATTTGAAGGAACCCGGGGATTGCAAAAATTGCAAGCAGAGAAAAAAGTAAAACAGGGGAGGTGAGAAAGAAGACAAGCTGAACACAACTCTTAGATTGTCATGATTCAAGCAGAATAATGCTTTATACAGTATACGTTGCATGGCTTTCTTTGATGAAGACAATAAGGACAGCTCGACGCTAAATGCAGAGATTTCCTCCTGTATCATCGAGGATGGGATTGTTTTATCTGCCTGGTTTCGTGTTGAGAGTGATGTTATTAGTTTTCCTCAGCTTGTATGACCACAGCCTTACAATTAGATCTTTCAGATAAAATCAAAGCCTGCTGTCGCATCAGAGCTGTGGTGAGCTATCAATTATTACAGACGGATCTAAAATAGGACAGATTAAATTTCACAGTTATGGCGCTTTTTTTTTT
>NC_045747.1:17091524-17095515 GCF_008692095.1 Etheostoma spectabile | reverse complement strand
TTTTTTTTTTTTTTTTTTTTTGCCCTTCCTTTTTTGGCACACAAGAGAAGTCACACAAAGCAGTGTTGGTTGCATTTCTGTGTAAATGTTTTTCTCACATCTCTTTTCTCAGTCAGTACTGTCACAGTCAAAGCCCCCTGTGTTAGAGAAAGCACTCTGATATGTACCTCAAAACAACTTTTAATAGCTCTTAGATGATAAGTCAGATCCAGCTCACTGTAGTCAAGGAGTCCAGTCAAGCTGGGACTTCTTTTGGTTAAACTTTTACTTTTGGAAAAGCTTCAGCACATTATCCCACACACACACACACACACACACACACACACACACACACACACACACTAAACCACAAGCTACAGTAAGCATCCCTGGCTCATCCGAAGAGGGATCTATCACAGTTGGTAAATGAGGCAGTAGATGTGTTTGACAAGATAGTCAGTGGTGAAAGCCATTTCAACCTAAATGGCCCTGCTCTATGCGCTCCGCTGTCGTAAAGTAAGCATCGCCTTTCACTGGAACAACATAATCAGGTTCTCACACTAATTGGTGCTTTTAGGATGCATTTGGCAACTCGGCATATTCACTGATCCAAATGGAAACGGCAGGTTGGTTTTGATCTGTTTCAACTAAACAGTACCCGATATTTATAAGTGCACGTAGCACCGTCGTGTTTACCTAATTGGTGCGCTTTCCGTGGGAAAATGTGCATGTACCTGACATCAAAATGTCATTTTGGACCACATACAGGCAGCTCAACATGCATATTAACAGGAACATTGACATCCAACTCATTAGCTCTTTCTTTAGCTCTCCTTCTTTAAAGGTATTTGCTTAGTTACGTATTCTTGTCTGCATGTTTCCCGGTTTAAATCCTTCTTGTGTTATGTATAGTTGAATGGTATCACATACACTTAGATGCCAGTTTATTAGGTACACAAAGATAAAACTACTGCAGTCTAATACAACAATTCTGCAGTAAATCCTCCCTTTACAAAGGTTTTAGAAATTCGTTGAGGTGTGTATTTCACCCACCCCCTTATTATCAATGAGGGCAGACTACAGTAAATAGGCTAATACAGCAACAGAAACACCGCTCTCTATGACATGTACTTTCATGAAGCAAGGATTTACTGCAGGACTTATTAGACTACATTATTTTTTTACATAAAGTAGAAATATAAAAAGCTACAGTGTGTAGTTTCTGTTGCCGCCTTGAGGAATAATTACAATTCTGTAGGTGCATCCACATGACGACTTTCTAAACACAGCCATGCTGAGAAATACAGAGAGATTTTTGTGGACATGATAGTCTTAATTATCTTTGTAGCAACTCATTTGGCAATGGCTTTAATGTGACTAATGCTGATTAAAATTTTTAAAAAGTTACGCCCTAAAACTTTAATATTTATAATATCTTATCGCGAAGAGTGTTAAAAACGCAATAAAAACATGTCACTTTAAATAGGGCAGATCTATGGTGTCTTACTTGATTTAGGCACTCACCCAACCTACTGCAACTTTGAAATCAATCAAAAACTCTTAAAATGATATTGTAATTTTTGTTGAAGGTCTGGCTAGATGTACAGTATGTATAGTAGCTGCAGTAGTGCCAGGCCTTGTCAGGGGATGCTGCTGTGACTTGACTCCCAGGCAGCCAGTCAGTTCAGTCCTACTCCGGTTCACATCATCAGGCTGCATCCCGGGGGAGGAGTCAGAAGTTTGACTGACAGTTGTGCTGCTGAAACACTTGAAAGGACAAGCTCAAGGTAAGTAGTGGAGGAGGAGAAGAGGCTTAGGCATTAGGCACTCGGCCATAAACATGTTTGGTCCCTGCAGAGAGTGCACAAAGAGAAGATGCAACATGCATGGACACGCATACATGTGTGTGTTTAAGACAACCGGCTCACATGGCCACACGGCCAAAACCTCAAATCATTAAAGCACATCTAATCAAAGCTCAAATCCATGCATGTGGAGTTGTGGACATAACACATAAATGTGTTAATGCAGTTGTGGCCTGCCGGGTTGCATACATACACGAGTGCAGGTTAACTGCGACAACAATATTGTCCATAGTGAAGAGGCGAAAAAGGAGAGAGTAAAGATAGCATGAGGGAGAGGGAGAAAAGAGGTAGAGGCAGGGGGACGAGTGCAGCAGTTTTGAAAGCGTTTGGCTCCGTTCAAATAGTTGCCATGGTTTCGTGATGTTTCCATGGAAATGCTAGCTGCCAATAAAATGAATTTGAGGAGGATCTTTGCAGCAGGTTGGCAGGAAGGTGAGAGCGATTCGGGAGAAGGGGGCAACAGGAGCGGCAACAGAGTTGGGGGGGGGAGGTAAAGCGGGGGGGACACCTCACTTTGGCAATGCACTAGTCAGTCGCATGGACGGACGGCAAAAGGTGGGGGGGGTGTTCAGGGGAAGAATTTAGGGTAAACAAGGTGAGGCAGACATGCTACGTAATAAAAAGCAAAAGGCACTGAGACTGTTTCAGTTCAAATGGGTTGTCATAGTAACCATGGCTTCACAACACAGAGACCAGGTAAATACATAGGAGCCTGGCTGGCCACTGATTAACATGTGTGCGATCACATTCACGCGTGTGTGTGCACGCGCACGCGTGTTTGCGCACACAAACTCACTCGAAACACTCTCTCTCTCTGAAGGACAGAGGTATTCCCACATTTCTAGGTCGCCATGGCAACGCTGCAGCAAGAAAGAAAGAGGCCGCAAGAGGAAGGGGGTGGTGGGGAGTGTGTGTGTGTGTGGGGGGGGGGGTGGGGGTGCCGAGGCTGGGGATGTGTGAACAATGCTAATGCTACTTCACTGATCATCGATTGTGTGTCCCGCCCCCCCCCCAAAAAAACCTCCTGACACAACACCCTACCACCACCCTCCTCCTCCCTCCCACATTTATTTTCCTCCTTTTATTTGTATCGTTCTCTTTCCATCCTCATTACTCTCGCGCTCCGGCGGGCGTCCTTCTCCCTGTGGTTTAAAAACTCAATCTCCACATAGTGCTGTCATTGTTATCATTATTATTATTGGGTCATTTAGCAGGCAACATTGGTATCCACGGCAACCCAGAGAAGTGGCACCGGTTCCTTGGTGAATACCAATATAGACAAGCATCCATCAATATCCCAGTGACTCATTATCAGTCTAATGGTGAAGCCGCTGCTGTCACACTGGACTATAAATAATGTCGTCTCATTAGGCACCATTGCTGCCGCCACCGGCCCATGCGTAAACAGGTCCAGTGTGTGTGGTGCGGGCGCAGAGTTGGCGTGCCCCTGCATGGCCAACTTGCATGTGCACAAGAAAGTGCCTCTGTGGTTGCGCTCAACTGCAGGGGGGGGGGCACGGACGTGCTCAAGCCTGGTGACTTAGCGCACAGCAGAGGCAGAGCCAGCCGAGCCGAGGGGGCAGGCAGACAGCTGCATCAGAGCCTGACTGAGGGGGTTGACTCAATAAACCTGGTAGTGGAGTAAATAAGGCTCTCACACTCCCTCGCATAGGTGTGCATGACTGCAGGCTCTGCCCCCGTGTCTGCTGTATGTTTCCCTATCTGCTGTAGGACCGCAGTGCCTGGTGCCTGTCAGTATTCCTCTGTAGCTGATCGATGGATTGAAGACGCTGATGAGACTGAGAGAGGGAAAGAGAGAGAGAGAGAGAGAGAGGGATTCACCTCAACCATTGCCTCGTTGCCTCAAGTCCTTAATGCAACTACTTGAATCGTGGAGGGAGGGAGGGAGTGGTGGCAGCAGTGACCATGTGCACGGGCCAAGGTTGCACGCCGCACAGTACATGGATTTCAAAATGTACTACAAGTGCACAATCTCGACGTGCACAGTTAATTCACCTTGGCGAAACATACATTGCACCTTTATGTAAGCAGGTGACACAGAGTGAAGGAGTTTGGGGTGAGGGTGGGAGGCGAGCTGACTATTCTCTACAAGCAGCTTCTGTTTACATGTCAATCATCTCCAATGA
>NC_045747.1:17075794-17091513 GCF_008692095.1 Etheostoma spectabile | reverse complement strand
GAGAGGACTCAGGATTCTGCAGGGTTGCGCGACAAGACATTGTGTGTTGATTGCCTGTCTGCTGGATGGTAATGCATTCATAATCGCATCGTGTTTGTTTGTACAGATTGTCTCCCCGGTAGTTCTGCTCTAGTCTGGAATGCTGAATATCAGAGATAATTATCCGAGATAGCAGGCTGGCTGAAACGCTCTCATCTCCTTTTGTCAGAGTCCTGTCGGAGGTCAGGATTTGAGGAGCTCTGTGGAAACGGATGCGTGGACGTGAGCCCATTGCTGGGTCCAGACTGGATTCTGTGATATCGCCATATCACAAGTCAACATGCTGCAGACACTGTGCTCCACAGAGAATGCTCTGGCACCTCTTTAAAGAGCAATTTTTTTTTTGTTGCACACACACTCACACACGTTGGCTGGTGGACTGATGTTACATTGATGCCTTCACCGGTGTCTGACAGAACATATGCTTGCTCTCAAACAAAAAAAAGACATCTCTTCATGGATAGCTGTGCATGAAATAGTGTCCCTGGGTAAATCCTTGTTACAAATTACATATTGCATTGTTCGCAGGATTTTTTTTTTTTTTTTACCTTCTCCTGGGATGACATACTCTCTGTTCTGTCCCACTGCAAAACTGCTGGTGTCATACCTGGCCTTGTATGTGAGCCACATGTGGCTCAAAGTGTGTAGGTTTTTCATTACGTTATGGTGTGTGTAACAGTGCAGTTAAATTGTGTCTCAGTCAGGTGGAAAATGATATCCCCTGTGTGTTGCCTTTCAAGAAGTAAAATAAACGGCCTTGTTTTGCGCTTGACCGACATGCATTGCCTTGCAAAGCTACCCTGAATCTTGAACTACGTGTTTGCAAAAGGATTTCAGTTCGGTTAACATCCACAGGACTTCTGAATCGATTTCTGGCACACATGTGGTTTACATCACGATGACAACCAGCAGCACTGGATTTTGAGTTTCCCACTGCATCTTAACTCCATTGACCACGCATATCTAGGGCAGATTTAAAATTGACACACTATGCATCCTGTTTGTCAACTCAAATCTGTTCAGGAATTGATTTGCCAACATTTCCGGATTAGCTGTCATGATTTCCAGTTTGCAGAACCTATAAAATACAATTAAGGATGAGCCAATGAGTGGCGTGTTCATCTTGTATCAATGAATGTCAATCAGCTGTTGGTTTGTTGAAAGGGTGATCCAATCAACAAGTCCTACCAACTATACAACGATGTAGGTCATTTATTCCTACCCTCTAATACCACCCATGGGAGCGTTTCATAAATGATCGCCTCTAGAGATGGCTCTGCTTGAACAAATGACTTATTTCGGGAGAGGACAGCATCGACCCAATCACCTGCAAAGTCATTTTGGTCTACTCCCACTAATGACACCCAACAAGCTAATTCAAATTAAGGATTCATGATCATTACAAGTGAAGCAAAATAAGTATTTTAAGAGCCTGACGGGATGTGTTGATTTCTCCACCCACAGACAGCCATGTATCCCCCAATCTGCTAAACATTGATGAACTGCAAAGGTTTTCACACAACAGTAACAATTTGTGTCACCTTTAACCATGTGTGCATGTGACAGCATGTACACACACCACACTGCACATATGTTACATCCGCATGCGTGGGTATGCTGCCTTGATACAGTATGTAGGATGTGTCACAGGTTATCGTCATAAGTGTCATTCTGTCTTCTCTCTCTCTCTCTCGCTCTCTCTCTCACACTCTCTCTCTCTCTCTCTGAATGACATTACCTCTCCCCTGCAACCTGCTTTCCAATCAATAACTCATCTCTCGATGTCGATTCCCTTCTACCCCCACAGGAAAACAAACGTCCTTCTACAGGACAAACAAAGAGAGGAGAGGATGAGGGGGCGCAAGGAGGGAGGAGAGGTAAAGAGGGAGGCAGATAATTGAGAAAATACTGTAAACCCAATAAAATACCTTAAGTAGCCTGTTGCGGTGAACGGGAGGGGAAAGGTGAAGAGGAGGTGGGAGGCGACAGCGGGGAGGAGAGGTGTAAAGAGACAGCGAGGTGGTGAGGTGGAAGGAGAAGGATTGAAAGGGTAGCTATGGGATGGATGATTACCCCCTGTCTCCAAGGTTACACTTTACAACTGTATCACTGCAGAGCGGGAGAGCGGTGAGAAGAAGAGCGGGTGGGGTCTTTGAAAGGGTGACATGGACCGTTCATCACACCAGACGGAATTTAAGAAGACAGAGGCACCTTTTTCTGGCTCTGACCTTCTCATCCAGGAATACCGCCAGCCCTGACCTCCAGATGAAGCTCACCTCCCAGAGTAACGGGGACGCCAACGCAGCATGAGCACCAGAGCAGAAAACCAGATACAAACGGCAGAGAGGAGGAGAGTGACATGCGACAGGCCCCAGAAGCGGAGAAGCAGAGGGAGAAATCACTTAGATTTCAGCCAACTGAAAGAATTGGCCTTTTCATGAGAAGGGGAGGCAGAAAACAGAAACGTATTTGCCGCTCATCGTTAGGACTTCCCACCCCCTTCGCCGTCTTCCTCCTCCTCAGATCCCAATCCCTGTCCTTCCAACAGCGTTTCTTTCTCCCTGACAGGTCCCCCCCCCTGCCTGCTCCCCTCCCCCACCTTCAATCACAACTTTTTGAACCTAACTAGAGCTGAGAGATATATAGAGCCTTGTGAGTGAGTTGCATGCGTTGGCCTCACTGTTTTGTCGTGTATAAATTGCCCTGGATTTCATGCAGTCTGTTCCAATCTTTAGTGCACACTCGCTGCTTTACCCTTGAGTCATGAAGTGTCGTTGAGTTGAAAATGAGAATTGTTAGGTGGTTTTGCATAATCCATTCAGCGTGACCGTAAACTGCACTCTGGATAGCATGTATGCAGTTGGAGGTGGTGTCGCATCAGCATTTTGAAGTTCCAACACCTGCAGAAAGAGCACTATTTTCCACTCGCCAATAACCATCCGAAATGCACGGAAGCTCATGCAGCCATGCAGTGAACATGTCACACTTTTTTTGGGGGGGATTTGGTTCTACATACGACATGATGTTCATGCAATTCAAACAGGTGTGTTTTAACATGGATTGTCCGCAGACATCATGCAAAGCAGGACAGTGCTTGTTTGCATTTGCATTTTTTTTTTGCTGCTGCTTCACATGCGCACACCCACACAAAGGCTGGAGGAGTAATACATAATGTGTAACTGGATTACAATAATCTGATTACAGAATTCAGTGAATTTTTGGAGAGAGAAAAAAAGAAAAGCTAAATTGCTAGATTACCAGCTTTGGAAAAAAAAGAGAAGAAATGCTTTCTGGTATACATGTAAAAGCTGTTAAAAGGGAAACGGGACAATTTATGCAGTAGGCTCAAACAGTTGTGTGTATGCGGGATTTAAAATGCAGGTTCAGTACAGTTTATACATGAAGAATAACTTGTATAAACTGTAACGATGAAACATCCTGCCTTTGCATTGTGTTTAGGGTGTTGTAACTTGATTTTCATACAGGCAAAGTAACAAAAATATACTGCAATGTAAGAGCAGAGCTGTTTTTAAAGTCTTTTGGGGCAAGTGTTAAATCGTCAAGGGAAATTTCAAGTCAAGTCTTCACATTGCAAGTCATTTGCAAGTCTCTAAGATCTTAATATAACTCATTAGGGTCTGGTTCTTTTGAATATTATGCCTCATTTCCATTGCACAGATCGGCTCGGCTCGGCTCACTTTTAGCACCCGGTCTTTTGCTCATTTTTCTTTCTCTGTTTCCACTGCAGATAGTACTCCTGCAGCTGCTCGGCCCATAGCGCCGCCATGTGAAACTGCCATGATATTGTGTTCAATGCATCCAAACAGTTTGCACTTTGTCATTTAGTGTACGGTGTTTTTTTTGCGGACTGCCATTTAATTTTTTTTAAATCTGGGTGAATGAAAAAAATTGTGGTCGCAGTTGATGGTATCTTGGCTATTTAAAAATGTCAGGTATGTTCAGGATGTCCCGTGCCGTGACGGTTCTCTCAGACCAATCAGTGGTCTGCAGTGTTTATGTATCTCCAGCTCACGGCTTAAATCGCTTGGAACGTCGGCCGAGGTGTTACCAAAAAAAGTACCAGGTACTAATCACGTTTGCCAGTGGAAAACCGAAACAGAGCGATTCGAGTCGAGTTGACTAGAGCTGTGCCGTACCATGCAGTGGGAACTTGGTGTTAGTCTTTTTACTGTGTAGGCTGGACAATTTAATATTCAAAACACAAATCATTAATTCAAGATTAATTTTTTTTTTTTTTTTTAAGTCAAGACTCACAGCATTCCAAGGCCAAATCAAGTCTTATCTGCAGCTCATTGATTATGTTTCATTCCAGATAACATTACTGAGCCTTTCAAACCTGGCTATTTTTAATGTTGTACTTTGTCCCAATAAAGACACCGAGCTCTGCTCACACACACGCACGCACGCACGCACGCACGCACACACACACACACACACACACACACACACACACACACACACACACACACACTAAGCTGTGCTTAGCTGTCAGCGAAGTTTAGTGATAGTTTGGAAAGGCACTTCACTGAAATAGGCCTAACATCTAACACTTTCAGAGCTTGATGCCTTTGTTGCGATCGACAAGCAGTTCACTGCCAGAGCTGTGACTGTGATATTAAAATAGTTGAAGAAAACAACCAACAACCCCAACGTGCACAAATGCACACACCTGTGACATGGTCCTCCAGTGTTAATACGTACATCTGTGGTTATAACAGGTTAAAGCACAGTCTTAGGAAACAATCACAAAAACAACCATAGTCAATATTGCAGAAGAAAAGCTGAAGTGAAAAAAAAAAAAAATAAATAGCAGATGGTGGCCATGTTTAATTGAACAGAGGGAAGGAAATATCTGAAGCCTTGGTTTGATGTTGGGTTTGTTTTCCATTTTCCTGAGAGGGCATCGGAGTAGTGCAGGGGGCTGACGGGAGCGTGGGAGTGTGTGTTTGTGACAGAGTATTTGTGTAGATCAAGGGGTTAATACAGAATCACAAGTTGTCATCTGCGGGGGGGGGGGTGAAAAGTGGCACAAGAAGATGGTGGGAGGGGTGGAACTGGAAGCGTGAGGTAGATAGAGATGAGCGGAGGAGGGGAACAGGAGGGTTAAAGGGATGAGAAGCACAAGAGGAGGAAAGGGGGATAATGTGAGACATACTCCTGTGAGCGACTGTGCGAGCATATGAGAGAGAGTGTGTGTGTGTGTGTGTGTGTGTGTGTGAGTCAGAGAAAGAGGAAGAGGCCGTGACTGAGGCTTAAGCTACATTTCTGAAGGAGAGGGTGAGAAAAAGGCAGAGAAGCGGGGGAAGTCAGCTGTGCTCCTCCTCTGCCTCCCTTGGGTCAGGGACAGCGAGAAGTCATTTCCCCTCCAGCACTGAGTGACATATAAGCACCACGGCGGCCCTTCCTCCTTTATGTCTTTATCTCTGCCGCACACAGATACACAAACACGGATACCGTGCGCACTCAAGTGCACACAAGTACGCACACAACCCACTAGGATGTATGCATAAATATGTACACTTCCACCACTCATGCAGATATTACGCAAACACACGCTGAGCACAGAGCTGGGGCCTTGGTGTGTGTGTATGACATATTACAATAATGCATACACACACGCAGACTTAAACCTACATAGATGTGTAGTGACAGGGTCTTCTTTCATTCCTCCTGTCGTCCTTGTCTCTTTTCAATCTCTCCTTTCTCTATTTCTGTCTGCCCTGTCCTCCCTTGTCACTCTCTTTCCTTCGGGCTCAGAGGGCGGCGAGGCCTGAGGCGACTGAAGCTGTTGCGTGGCAAGCGGGCTGTGCTGTGGCCCAGCCATGATGGGACACACAGAAACACTGAAGCTCGAGCACAAGAGGAGCCGCTGTCATGCATCAGGGTTAAAAATATAACTTGTAGGACTAGTGTCACATAGACAGGGAGCAGAAATGAGAGCAGACATGAAAGGAGGGTACTAAGGGCCAGACAGGATAAATAAATCAGCACCAATGAGAGAAGCAGCCTGGCAAACTGGCTGACATGTGGGGGTGGAGACAAAAAAAGGGTAACAAAAAAAATCAATATCTCCACTAAAAAGTTTATTTTATGATGATGGCTGTTTCTTAGAACACTGGGATGACTGGGAGGATGTTGCAGGTCTGATTCGGAGCTCAGCTGGAGAGACTTATCTAGGTCAGGGCTGAGTTCTGCTCTGGCTTCACCTCTGAGCCCAGACAACTTCTGACCCTCGCTGTTGATGTCCGGTCCGGGCTTGACCTCTCGTCCTCCCGGGCCTCTGCCTCCTCTAGACAGATAAAGGTTAGACATCTCTATTATCAAACCACCAGCTTATATCCATATGGCTGTCGTGATCTCCTCGCTGCCCTCCATACGGTGCTCCAACCAGATCTGAATTTACACTTCAAAGCCCTGAAATGTACTCTATGGCCCCGGCCCAGCTTCAAACAAACATCAGACACAGGAAAAGTGTGATTATGATGCCGAGCCAAGGTGCCCATAAACAGTAAATCTGAGAGCAGAGCTTCTGTGGATAGGAGGGAATGTGCATATGGAAACTTAACTGTGAGCCTGTCCTCTGAGAGGAGCCCAGCTGCTGGGTCAGCACATCCTTTAATAGTTACGGATGGTTCAGGACATTCCGATACAAGTCCCCGTGTTTGCACACATCACAGAACTGATGGGGAGGTTTCCACTGTGCTTCAGGGCATGAAGTTACTCCAGAAGAATGTTTCCAAATCCCAACACGAGCCGCGGCATCCCAGATCGTTCTCAAAACACAAATCTGTGTTTGAAAGCGCAATATGGTCGCTGTCGGGTGAAAACCTTGCATTGCCCAAACAAAACCTGACCTAACAAAAACAGCCTTGTTTTGAACCTGCCGCACCATTTTGTTCAGTTGATCCCACAGAGTTCTGATAGGGTTTCACCAGCACCAAAGGCTGTACAGTTTCCTCAGCACAAATACAAAAATGTAATCACTCCACTGATGTTCAAAATTGGAGTTACAAGGTTTTCACATCACGCCACTGATATCCTCCTTTATAAAGCATTCATGAGAAGCTCTGTGTTAAGTAGCGCTCTGGCTTTACTATTCCCAATAATCGGTACTTTACAATTACATGGGCTGTGAGCGTGTCCCCTTTTACTGTTTCAATCGCTGTGTGGATTTTTCTCAGTTTGCGTCGGAGCAGCAGCTCACAAGGGCCCGCTGACCCACAGCTGAGTGACACAGAGGAGATAGTCATATGAGGCACCACTCATCACTCTCACGTCACAGCCCACACGCACTGACGAAGCCCCCTCCGACAGCACACAGCTCGCAAGATGACTGAAACGGACATCTTGTGACCAACGACACAGTACCAAGGCAACAAGAAAATAAGCTATGTGCTAATGTCCCGGCCATTCTCAAATTAAGGACACCTTCACAGGATATAAAGCGCACGTGTCAACTGACGCATAATGGCAGTGGTTGAGAGGTTTGTGTTAACCTCCACTGCACTCAGCTGCAAATTGTTTAAGAAAGCTCCACCTCAATCAATAAATCACTCAGTCAGTCAGTCCGTGTGTGTGTGTGTGTGTGTGGTTCTTATATATACACATGCTTGCGTGTGTGATAACGTTTGATAAGTGGCTTTAGGGCAGGTTTTCACAGTGATGACACAGAAAAATGTCTGTGCACATCTCATCTCAAGCCCCAGCAGAAGCAACATTACAGTGACAAAAAAAAAAAAAAAAAAAGCTTTTCTTGCTCTCATAACAGAATGACCCGGGCATCTAAAAACTGGTGCCATCAAATCGGCCTTAGACCAGCATGATGGTGATGAAACCAGTCCCCTGACTGCCAAACATCCCACAGCAGAGGGAGAGCGATTAGTGAGACATACAGGGCTGCTGCTGGGGGGGGCACCGTGACACAGTGGCACACAAAACACTGCTACACTTAACACAATCACACAGCCGTCATGTGAGGAGACAAGCTGCTACGTTTGGCTCCCATCTCACTGACCGTCTTGAGGGCCGTGTGAAAAATAATAGCAATAACGATGCGTATAAATTACAGCGGTTTGATGCTCTTGGCCTCTGCAACGAGGAGAAAATTAGCACCGGTGCCTGAGCACATGCATCATTGACACCATGTGTATCAATAATGCATTGAGTTCTGCTGTCACTTCACTGCTATTTTTAAAGAGGGGGGGCGACAGAAAAGAAATGAAGCTGTGTGGAGCGTACGCAGGGCTTGTAGAGCTGAGGGTAACATGTGTGCGACACCACCCTTAGGGACTGGTGCAATTGCGGCCACAATAAGCAGCATACTGAACCTGGATCGGCCTCATGTCTGCGCCAACACAAACCTTATGCCCCATGAGAGAGCAGCAGCAAATCATTTTGTGTGCGTCGTTATGATTATGACTAAAAGCCACATCACTGTCAAGGCGATTAACCATAAATACAGCCACTGAAAATGCACATTAAGAAACACTTAAGCTCCACCAACAGGTGTTGCTCTCGTATATAGCTGAGCCAGGGCGAAACAATAAAGGCAAATGGCACAACTCGAAATGGGAATGCTAACCTTGATTAGCTAGCTGAGGATGTACGGAACACAGGAGCTTCCACTAGACTTGACCCTTGACCCTCGATTTGTTGTGGCAGACTGAAAAGAGCTAAACGAGGCAACCTCTGCTTCCAAGAAAACATCTCTAGAAAGGAGAGCTTGGCCTGATTGAACAGACCTTTCATCAGTTAGGTTTATCCTAGAATGCAGAGAAAGAGAGGAGGAAAGAGAGAGAGAGAAAGAGAGAGAGAAGGGGGGGAGGGGGCTGCTTAAGCAAAAAAGAAAACCCAGTTTTTACTTTAAGTGTCAGTGAGAGGATCATAAAAGTAGCCTGAAGCAGAGGGAGACAGACAGAGCTGGTATAAACTGGGGATTTAAGATGGAGGTCTGACCGCCCCTCCTCTCTCTTCCCCTACTTACACAACCTAGCAAGTGTAAGACCACCTGAACATGCACACACACGTGCAGACATACAAACACACACGCACACACTGAGCAATACAATGGTGTAAGATCTTTTGCTGGGACTGTACAGCTTCAAATGTCCTGATTTCTTTGCCTAACAGTGCAACACACATTTTATAATCCAGAGCTGCAGACGCAAAAACACAAAAGCATTCACACAGACCCCCACACACACACACACACACATATTCTGGTGTTTTTCACCTGTTCTCTGAATGGGTGAACGAGCGGGTCCCTTCCTGAACAGTAAACACAGCAGTTCCATTAGAGTGTTGGGAGTGTGTTCAGTGCTCTGTGACTCAGACACTGCAGCACTGTGACTGTATGTCTCCAGCTCAACCGCTGCTCTCTCTACCACTGAGCCTCAATAACATGGCCTCTGGTTTGTGCCACTTCACAGGAGCTATAGGGGCTACACAATGCTTTCCAAAGTGACGAGCTACTACAGCCGATAGCCAGGGCACGC
This sequence comes from Etheostoma spectabile, assembly GCF_008692095.1. Classification (NCBI taxonomy): domain Eukaryota; kingdom Metazoa; phylum Chordata; class Actinopteri; order Perciformes; family Percidae; genus Etheostoma; species Etheostoma spectabile. Next base: position 17,081,959 of record NC_045747.1, on the reverse strand, counting down.
AGTGTCTGAGGAATTAGGGGGTAAATAGCTTTTGTAACAGTCCTTGCTTTCAGCCACGGATGTACACAAAACTGACTGACACACACACTCACACACACACACCAGCATACCCACATGCTAATTTCTCTGTTATTTGCACACACAGAGGCAGATGAATATGTAAATAACTAGTGAGGGGAATATGGGTCCCTTGTGCTGGGAAAGGAATATGTTAATGACTGATGCAGGGTATGGGTTACTGTTAATCACAAGTGTAGGGTGAGTTTAGCAATGGTGTGGGGCCTGTGAAAATTAAATGCATAGTTGCATGTAAATCGCATGATTCACTGACAGAAAGTCCGTGGTGTAAGAAATATAGCTGCTGGTGTAAACAAATCCAGTACATTTACAAGGAAAAAGAAACGATGAAAGAAGGAAACAATATTTGAGATGGATGTACGCGCACACACGGCTAAAATTCTATACTGTCTGTTTAGCATTCCAAACCAAAATCAAGACGCTGGGATAAGGGCTGTCGCAGCAGCAACAGTTGCCAGGGAAACCTGATGGCAGTGTGCTGAGGGTTTGGGGGTGGGGGGTGGGGGGTGGGAGGGGGGGTGTTATGTGAGGACATGAGTACAATGCTCATGTTGATTTGCTACCTTCGAAGGAACACTGGCCGGCTCGTCAAGATATGGCACCAAAAAAGAAACGTGACTGACAAGGGGCGACGGGGTGCCTCACGAGGCGTCGACAGTGACGCCGTTTGGCGCGTTTGTCCGAGTGTGAAGTCATGGAAATAAGTGTGTTGACATAGCGCAATCGCACTCTGAACGCTGGGATGGCGATGCCATTCAGGAAAGCACAGAGCGAGCGTGAGTGAGCTTGTAAACCAGAACAGGGCCTTTCCTGTCCCCCTGTGCAGAAAAAAGGACCCAGTGCTGACGATTGCACATTCGCTATGTCTCATCTCGAGCAGAGCCAAAGGGACACAAACAGTGATACTACAATTAAAGTTGGTTACAACAAAATGGGGAAAAAAATAGCCACTAAATTTCACAGACTTCAACTGCCATTTTATGTGCCAGGTTTATTTAATTTTCAAAGTGACCTCTGCTAACAGAACATCTCTCATAATTTTAACCAGTGTAATTAGCTAATTATAATAACAATAACAATATTACAATAAAGATATCACTTGATTTAAAAAAACGGAAAATAATCAAACTAGATAAAAACCCCAAATGAAAAACACTTATCATAATATTTTTTTTTTTTAAAAGAGATCTATAAGGTTCTATATTTTTTTCATTTAAGTGTCCTTTTTCTTTAGAAAAACTCTCACACCGCTGTATACTGTAATGTATGTCACCGTCTCCTTCACTGAACGAGCTTCGCTTACCTTTAAAAATGCTTGGCAAAGCCTGTCGTCCATTTAGCTCCCTGCTGCCATGAAATCCACTCACACACGATAACACTGAGATACAGTTGTGTAATAATCCCCTGCAAATGAGCAGTGTTCATCAAAGGTTCATGTCCTGTCTTTAATGCGTGATAACAAGAGGGGGGTACTGACTGCTTGAGACATCAAAGCAGACGAATCAGTGAGTGCTGGACTGAGGATGCCATTTTGGGCCGGGTTATTTCCTGCTGATGCATGTGGAGTTCACTTAGTGGCACGTTGAGTCTGTCCCGCAGCCGTTCAGTAGCCGAAGTCCAACAGGATTAGTCACAAAACAACTTCAGTGTCATATACATATGAAAAAAGTACTTCTGACCTATTTGTAGACACAAGTAGTAATAATAATAGTCATATAAATGATAATAATGATAACATAATAACAATGATGTGTCATATCATCATCGTGATACATCATACTGTGTGTTGAAATCAAATGTTTTCAGAGAGCATGCTAAACTAGCATGTGCAACGTTTTTTAGTGATTAACAGTAGAATATTGTGGCATATCATTGATCGTTTAATATGCTTATCAAGGACCATTATGACAAATAAAAAAACTTGCTTGTTATCATTATTATCATAATGATCATTATTATTAATGCTATAGATACACTATACCAAATGTTGAAGAGCTGATTTTATATTTTTGCAGTAGAGCGTAAAGATCTCCCTTCTCCGGTGACCCTGTTTATGTGAATGTGTCAGAAGAGGGAAACACTTGTGTGTGGCTACAAAAAAGTCGAGAACAAAATAAATTCACTCAAACACTTTGCCAGGTTTTTTGTTTTAGCTCCCTCTCAACGGATGCCACTCTCCTACATGTGTCCTTTTGCAGCACAGTCGGAGCAGCCATCTTGATCCAAGTTCAGAAAAGTTGTATGGGAGGGCCACTACAACAGCTGTGTGTACTTCTTTTTTTTTCTTTCTGTTTTTTTTTACATATTCTTCAGACATTGTAGTTTTCAGTCAGAAGCTTAATAAAGATTCTTTATAATTTATTTCTTTGAATGAAAATATATTTACGGTATATATAATATGTACTTTCGGTCCTTTTTATATCTGTCATTATACTTTATGCAATAGGAATTTTCGTCTCCCATGATAACCCACTCTGTTTCTCTCCGTCAAAGAAGACAGTAGCCAGTAAGGTAAAAAGTGGAAAAAAATGAGAAAGTGAGAGTGAAAGCGCTCTGAGAAAATAATTGTTGTTGTTCTGTCTCCCTGTAACGTACTGGTCGGATACCTGTGTCCTGGACAGAATCGCTGCACTGCTCTAATTTAGCTTTCTCAGTTCTGTTTTTACTGCTTCCTGGAAACCTAGGATCGTAACGCTTACCCAAACCATTGTTTGTTATTCCGTGCCTCTGCCAAACACTAATCTGACAACATGTTCAATGGCCAATATTATGTCTCCCTCCAAATATATACACTGCATGTGTCTGGAAATATACGAAGCAATCTGTAGAAACCCAAGAGAGGCTCGTTGCACATGTGTATTATTCACAGCTTTCCACTGTGATTGTGGACACAAATGAAAAGAGTTGGCTTCATCTTGGACTTTGGCAAAGACTATAGCAAGCTGCACAGAAAACTGAATGATTTGGATGTTTGTGGTTTACATCGTGTATGTTTGTGTCTGATTTAGTTGAAAAGAATATGCGGCTGCTATTGGTGGGACTGATCAGATATCGGTCTCCGTCAGTCTTCCTATCTGCTTCTTTCTGTCAACAGATTGACAACACAAAGCAGTGACTGTGAAATATAATCTTCCCTGGAATCTGTCCATGACGACAGTAGGCTACAATCGGTCTCACAGGCTCTTTTTGTCTCACTGTCTCTACCAGCTTTTCTTTCTTACCTGCTACTTCCACTCTCACTTTTACTCAAATTTGAGTCTCTTGCACATTTTCCTTGGAGCCGCTCTTAAAAAGCAGGGGCTCATTCTGGTTTTTCCCCATTAGGCCTTTCAGAGAGCTATGGAGACCCAACTGGGGCAGGGGCACAGGGCAGGGCAGGGTGCCACCTGTGGGCGTTCCTCCACTGGTTGTCACCTGGGAACAGGATATAGACGTGTTCTGAGACTGAGAGCAAGATGATGGGTTGTTGTTGTTGTTGAGGCCCACACCAGTGCCTGTGCCCATGCCCAGGCTCATCATGTTGTTGTTGAAGTGATGAGTTTTGTAGTAGTGGTTGAGGTGCTCTGATCGGGCCAGGTTCGGCAGGTTGACTATCTCTGGGTGGTGCAGCCTGAGGTTCTGGCCCCCTCCTATACTACTTCCGCTCTGCGTCACCGTGGAGCCTCCTGAGATGCCACTGCCCCGACCATTGGCCCCAGCCCCCAGCTCATCCTCCACATTGATGATCTCAATAGCACGAGCAGGGCCATGGTGTTTATGCAGCTGGTGCTGTTTCCTCAGCTTGTAGAACACCACAAGCATCACCGCTGCCATGAAGGTAATGGCTACAAAGCAGCCAATGATGATTTTGGTGGTCTTCATCACATCATCCAAGCCTGAGAAGCCTGGCTCAGTGATGGGCACAGTGAACGTGGGTCGGGTGGCCCGAGGAGAGGAGGAGGACCAGGCTGCTGACAGAGAGGAGGCAGTGGTAGGAACACCGTCTGGCCACAGGTGGCCCGAGGGCGTGGGGCCAGGGTAAACCCGTATGAATGTTTCATTGATGGCTACCAATGCAGACTCTTTATCTCCAGGGGTCTCAACTGTTTCCACTGTGACTGTTGTAAAGTAGGTGTAGTTGACACTGGCATCAGCGGCGGTGACATTGAGGACAGCAGTTGCCGTGGTATTGCCAGCAGCGTTGGTAACCATGCAGGTGTACTGGCCCGTATCACGCAGAGTGACATTCGTGAAGTTGAGTGTGCCATCATGCAGGACGGATATCCGTACCCGGTAGGAGCCATGGGTCATTAGTGTGCCATTCGGGGTGATCCAGTTGACAGATGTCGTGGAGGTGCTTGTGCGACACTTGAGCTCAGCAGCCATACCCTCGGTGACATTGAGGTCTGTAGGGGGTTCCACAATGACAGGCGCAAAGCAGGTGAAGTGACTCTGGTCAAGCTCTCCAATGTACTTGCCCTTTAAAACTGGCGGAGCGTGGCAGCGGGCGCAGCAGGTGGTGTTGCTGGGCACCGTCTCTTTCAACCACCAACTTAGCCAAAGCACATCACAGTTGCAGATCCAGGGGTTGTGGTTGAGGTGTACCCTCTCCAGCTGATGAAGAGGTGTAAACAGGTCATGGGGCAAGGAGTGCAGGGAATTATGGGACAGGTTGAGCTCTTCCAGGCTTTTCAGGTCATCAAAGGCGTTGCGCTCAATGACGGACACCTGTGAGTGCATTAGCCACAGCTTGCGTAGGGACACCAGGCCCTGGAAGGACCCGGGTCGGATGATCTCCAGTCGGTTTCCTGACAGCTCCAGCTCCTCCAAACGCACAAGCGCTGTCAGTTTGGGAATGTCCTTCAGCCCACACATGCCCAGATTCAGGTAGCGTAGATTGATGAGGCCCACAAAGGCTGCGTCTGAGATGAAATCCAACTTCTTGAGCTCACCCAGGTCCAGGCGACGTAGCGAGGGCACACGGTGGAAGGCATAGCCTGGCAGAGTCTCAATGGGGTTGTTGCGCAGCCACAGCTCCCGTAGCTTGCTGAGGTACTCAAAGGCATGTGATGGCACCAGTGTGAGACGGTTGTCGAAGAGCTCCAATGTGTTGAGGTTGGGGAGGCCATTGAATGCTCCGATTTCAATCTGACGGATCTGATTCTTGGAGAGCTGGAGGATCTCAAGGTGTCTCAAGTGCTTGAAAGTGTCGGACTTGATAACCTGGAGGGACAGATAATGGTGAAGTTACTGTACAACATGTAGAATGATTCATGTGGATTATTGTTTGTTACTAAGTTTTCTGTGGTTACATAGATAATGGTAGGTTTTGGTAAAATTGAAATAGTGGACTATCAATTGTGTTTGAGCCATTTGTGTCAAACTCAGGGTAACTTAACTTTCACTAGGTGGAATCAACTATGTACATTCTGAAGTAGCTTCTTTTCTGTTTTAATGATGGAAAAAAAAACAATACAAAATATGAATTTGTTTTGTATTACTTAAGGATCACATGCAGTACACGTTTTCCTAAAAGAACCAGTTTTATTTACTTTGTTTTGTTTGAGACTTATCATAGATTATTAAATGGCATACAACTTTTAGCATACATGAAGCTCAAATATCGACATATTTTGATTTTTTTTAATTAGAGATGGTATATAAAAAAATTGTCAATTAAAGAATTACAGGCAGAAATATGGCACATGTTTAAAGAAACATTCCATACATATATAAATAATTAATTCCTCTGCTCATGATGGTAACAGGTGACCTTTCCACCCCAGTGAATATTGCTGCTGTCTGCAGGGGAAGCAGCAGGTTTGCTGCCGACAGACTCCCACTGACTGCAGACACCAGCCAGTTAAACATATATGTCTCGCAGCCTCTGTTTTGACCCCTAGACCCACCCCAGCCTCCGTGTTATAGCTTCCATGTTATTGATAAGATGATATGGGTGGTTAATGGTAAATCTTAAATCCCTAACCTACTAACTAATAACTAGGGTTGGGCAAAAATTACAATTCCAGTGGAATTTTTTCTTTATTGGAGTCGTTTAGAGGATTTGGTTTCACATCTCATTGTAGGTTCCAAATTTAACATGTGCAA
>NC_045747.1:17074168-17075784 GCF_008692095.1 Etheostoma spectabile | reverse complement strand
CCGTAGCGGCCAGGCGCTTGAAGTGTTGCAGCCTTGGAGCACAGTAAGCGGCGTTCTAGTGTGGCTTTATTTTATGTTGAAAAAGCCCAGTAAAACTGCAACCCTACATTGAATCAAAATCAAACCTTCCTCTTATTTGTAAGCATGTGACATTTCATCTCAAACCCTCAAAGAATCCAAATTGAGAATTGATGAGAACCGGAATCAAAAGGAAAAATTGCAATTGGAATCAGAATCGTAACTCAGTTGTCTTGTTTTGAAGGTTCTCAGAGTTAGTTTCACCTGGAAGTTAGGTTCTGAGAGCTCCATCCACAACCTGCTGTATAACCGTGGTACAACACAAGACAACTTGTGGAGTTCTGGTGGTAAAAAAATGATCACACTTAATTTGTAGTTCAATGTTTATATTTAACATAAAAAGCAGGTGTTAAACATTTGAGTTTAGCACTGTGGTAAACCAACTGTAAACCCTGTCCTATTCCTAACCCTGGCCTTACTTCAGAGCCTGCTCCAGGCACTAAAGTGCTCTTCACACTGTTGTTTCAGTGAGACTCAGGGGACCTTCTGCTGACACATTATAATCCCTTGATAATTAGCTGATAATCAGTGTTGGGCTATTCACATTAAGTGTTACCACAAATCACCCAGGAGAACAAAACTATTCAATAAATTAATACATTTTTAAAACTGTCTAAACATTATGTGTGGCACATTTCTTTTTTTAAAAGGCATTTTTAGTCCTTTATTCAATAGGACAGCCTAGACACAAAGGGGGAGAAAGAGGGAACAACATGCAGCAAAGGGCCGCAGGTCATAATTGAACTTGCAGCTGCTACGGCAAGGACTGAGCATCTGTACATGGGGCCAACGCCCTACCAGGTGAGCTATCCAGGTACCCCATGACACATTTCTTTAATCCATTCTACAAATGAACAACCAATAGAAATGTTTATTTCCGCAGGAAGACATGATTCTGAAAAACATGGCCGCCATGGACCCTGGAAAGCACCCATTAGCATCGGTGTGGCCCAACTGGAGCTCAGTTGGCAATAACGCAAAGACACACAATAAGTAAGTGTGACTAAAAGCCCTTTAAATCTCTGACTGTTTGAGATATGTGTGGCCAAAGCCCTCTGTAATGGTGTTTTTCTACGGCATGGTATCTACCTGTACTCACCTTGCCTCGAAAAAAAGTCCCTGGTACCTGCTAAAAGTTACTTTTTTTTAGTACTACCCCAGTTGAGGTTCCAAGCGAGGTGAGGCGATACCAAAAGGTGACGTGAAAACCTGAAGACTACTGATTGGTCGGAGAGAATTGTCACTATCACTGCGTCATCATTGCTAGCAACAGGCGGGGGCGTCCTGAACAAACCGTGTTTAAATAGTTCAGCCAGTGTTGTTTTTTTCATGAGGCGCTACTAATCTGCAACGAAAAAAAAGGAGGACGGGGCACCGCGGCCGAGTCGAGCCAAGTCGAGGCGAGGTGAATCGAGCAGGTATCATTAATGAAAAAACGCCATATGACAAACAGAGACTCAGGCCACTGCCTCTTCTGTATGTAGAGCAGGAGAGGGAGGGGGTGGGCTGCAGGGGGGGGGGGAATAGGCAAACAGGGG